>NC_057859.1:11500000-11800000 GCF_015237465.2 Chelonia mydas
GAGGGCGTATCTAGTGGGCTCCTACAAGGGTCAGTCCTGGATCTGGTGCTATTCAATATTTTCATTAATGACTTGGATAACGGAGTGGAGAGTGTGCTCACCAAATCTGCAGCTGACATGAAGCTGGGAGGGGTTGCAAGCACTTTGGAGGAGAGGATTAAAATTCTAGATGACCTTGGTAAATTGGAGAATTGATCTGAAATCAACAAGATGAAATTCAATAAAGACAAGTGCCAAGCACTTCACAAGCTAAAAATCAAATCCACAACTACAAAGTGGGGAATAACTGGTTGGTAGCAGTAATGCTAAAAAGGATCTGGGGGTTACAGTGGATCACAAATAGAATATGAACCGACACAGTGGTGCGGCCGCAAAACAGACTCCCATCATTCCAGGATATATTAACAGGAGTGGTGTATGTAAGACACAGGAGATAACTGTCCCACTCTACTCAGCATGGTGAGGCCTCAGCTGAAGTACTGAGCCCAGTTCTGGGTGCCAGGCTTTAGGAAAGCTGTGGACAAATGGGAGAGAGTCCAGAAGAGGGCAACAAAAATGATCAAAGGTTTAGAAGACCTGACCGGTGAGGAAAGGTTAAAAACCTGGGCCTGTTTAGTCTTACAAAAAGAAGAATGAGGGCAGACAGAACAGTCTTCAGATATGTTAAGGGGTGTTATAAAGAGGATGGGGATCAATTGTTCTCCATGTCAATGGTAGGACAAGACATAATGGGCTTCATCTGCAGCAAGGGAGATTTAGGTTAGCTATTAGGAAAAAAACTTTCTAACTCTAAGGGTAGTTAAGCTCTGGAATAGGTTCCCACGGAAGGCTGTGGAATCCCTGGACATTGAGGACAAACACCTATCAGAGATGCTCTAGGAGAGTTTACTTGGTCCTGTCTTAGCATTGGGGGCTGCACGTGATGACATCTCGAGGCCTCTTCCTGCCCTATGTTAGTTCTGGAAGCTCCAAAGTTCAATCCCCAGTGATAGCTACTTATGGTCCAAGATAGACACAGAGAGAACAGCGTGGAACTGGGGCACTCCAGGAAAGGAATTGCTTGGACCTCCTATTTTAGTTTGGGTTGGTTCACTTCTTATGGACATTTTGTCATGTCCCTCTTATCTCCAGCAACGAGAGGGTGGTGGCTTGGAGAACTGCTGGATAGGTCATTCCCCACACTGGATCAGTGTAGGGTAAACACACAGAGGTAGGAGTGGAACAGAAGGATGACCCTGTGGTTAAAAGACAGACTGTTTCATTTTGAAAATGTTGAAACAAAATTCCACCTGTGCCTTTGCTCTGAAACTCCTGGGTCAGCTGGGAGCCCCAGCTCTGCAGCAGGGGGGCTAGAAGCTCTGGGGTCCCTGACCCCAGGAGAGTCCTTCAGGCGCCTGCAGAGCATCTGGGCAGATGCCCTGGCAGGAAAACCTGCGTGACTTGCAAGTTTTGAAACCTACTTAGCAGGCAGAGTTCCCTCCGAACCTTGCCTGTGTTCTTTCACAAGATTTGTCCAAAGAGATGTGTTCCCACCAATGGTTTGCTTTCGACGAATTGGCATTTTTCAGCCAGCTCCACTATGCACCACATGGTCCTGGCTCTCTGGAGGTGAAATTCACCCTGATGCACCGAGGGAGAGCTCAGCAGTAAAAACAGGTGCATTCAACTGAAAAGTCTAATGGCAGAGAAAGCATTGCCCATCCCATGGAGAATAAAACCCTTCCCACTCTTTACAAGCCTCACTTAGGAGAGAAGCTTTGCCGCATGCCCTGTAGGGCCACAAATTCAGCTGGACGGAGAGGGATGGAGTGGTTTGTCGAGTCTAAGATACCAAGGAGGTAGGTGTCTTAGAAATACCCCAAAGTCAAGGGCACTCCACTGAGAATGGCAGGTTCCTAGCCCCCCTACTTACACATACAGGGTCCACCTGCTGAAGGACCTCAGCTTATCTCATAACACGAAGAAAGAGGAGCGACCTCAGATTAAACCAGGCACAAACCGCAGAGACCTCTGGAGGCTGAACCAATGGAGTCTATAGAGCAACGGGGAGACATGCTCCGGGGAAGGAGCAATGGTGTGCTGGCAGCCAGCCGTGTCACAAGGTAGCAGGAGTTCCAGAGCGATCTTCAACTGGAGCTCACTGCGGTGATAGAGACACGGTGGCGAGCACCTCATCTGGCAGGTTGCAACCTCCTAGCCAGTTGCAGGTGGAGAACAAGCCCTCTTGCCCCCTGGCTGCAACCCTGGCCTCCTTTAATTAATTGCGAGCACAGGAGAACCTCAAACAACTCTGTGCCCTGCCCAGTAAATTACACTGGACTCTTTCTCCCCGCAACCAGTGAAACCTGATAGGCTACTCGTCAGCTGCTCTGCCTCACCTGATTAACTCCTGCGACAGCAGCTGGGCCAGGAAGCTGCAGTCATTCATAACGTGGCTCCGAGCAGAGGTGCAATCTGAATTCCATGCCACATTGCCGTACCGTCCGTTTTAATCCTCATCAGTCCGACTGTCGAAACGTTCGGTTTCACCACGGCCGAGCTTCAAGGGTGGCTGGAATTCCATAGGCTTCATTGTGTCTCTTGTGTTCTGAAGGGCTAGGACTCACAAGGCCTGGGTGACCACAGGCAAATCACTGCACCTCCATGCCTCAGTTTCCCCACCTGTGAAACAAGGGGTCTGCCTGAATCCATGTCCAAGGGAGAATTCTGAGGCTGGCATAGTGTCAGCGCAGGGGAATCCTAGAGGGCAACTGCGATAAAAATGCAGACTGCCACCCAAAAAGTTACTCCTTTGCCTTGAGGTCAGCCATGCACATCTGGCCCCAGAGAGCAGTGCGGTTCTGATGGCTTTTTGTCAGCTTGTTTATTCCCAGCAGGCAAATGCCCCAACCACAGAGGCAACTGCCCATCCCAGCTGGCACTGTTGGTGGCCATCTCAGCAGAGGGATCATGGAGACAACATCTCACCCCAAAGTAGCGCTTCCAGGGTTAAGGGCTGCTGGATTGGGTCCAGCCTCCCTGATGCGCAGTGACCCACCGAAGCGAGTGGGGCGGCTCACGTGAGCACAGCCTTGTGGTCCATAGCACGGAGGATGCTTGCGTCGCTGCATCCCTTTGTACCAGCACAGTGGAGAAACTGACACACGGTAGCCTGCAAAGTCCCCTCCTGCTTTGCAGCTGGGGAAGTCACTTATATCGGTGCAGCGTGCGTGGGGATTGGTACGGTATCATTGTCCCAGCCACTTGGCGCAGGCAGAAGGGGCTTCGGGCCGTCAGTCGCTGGAGGGCCAGATGTTCAAACGCTCAGCACCTGCCATCAGGGCCAGGCTTTTTGGAGACCTCATCTTGCAGCAAGCTCCTGCTTTGACACGTATGGCTGGATTTTACTGACTATATGGGAACTGAGCCCCGGAACTGTAAAACCCCCCACTACGTACACATGGGACAGCAGAGAGCCAGCACGAGTCCTCTAGACAACTTACACTCACCTAAATGAGCCATACGTGGGATTTGGAGGCACATAGGCCTGGGCGTTCTGCATAGGGGTGGGTGACAGTTCCCAGAACTTCGGGTACGTCTGTACGAGATAGCTGTGAAGGTGGCAGCCACGCGAGCAAGTAGTCAGGGTCCTGAGCAAGCAGGGCTAGCCCAGGCAGCTGCCCGGGTTGCTGTCACTTCACTGCTATCATTCAGTAAGCTAGCTTTGATCTAGCTAGATCAAAGATAGCTCAGGTACGTCTACACGGGCTACAATCACGCCTCCTGACGGCAGTCCAGCCCTTCAGCCTTGGTCCACAGTGGCAGACTTCATTTCAGCCTCTTATTGGCAGACTTCATTTCAGCCTCTTAGCTTTTGCCACGCTGGCGTGCATGAGTTGCCTTTGCCCATGCAAGCGGCATGAGTTGGAGAGGGCCCTTTCTTTTTCAGCCTCAAACAGAAGCCAGAGGTTTCCTTGCGCAAACACAGGCCACTGCAACAGCGGCATCTCTCCCGAGGAGGTCGTGCGGCCCACGGCTTTTAGGTATAAACAACTCAAGAAGAGAGACTGCTATCTCCCTCGTCAATCAGATGAGAGATTAGTGAGCGTACAGAGCCCTGCAATCTGTGATGATCGGAGGTGGGCGTGCCAGGGAATAACCTCTCAGCTCAGTATAACTCAGCTGGATAGACTTCAAACTTTTTTTAAATAATTTAAATCTATAATGTTGAGGTTTGTTTTTAAGCTTCATTTTGATTTGTGTCGAGTTAAATTTTCACAGCTATGGGGAGTGTCAGAAAATGTCAGTAGAACCCAGGAGTCCTGACTCCATCCCTGGCTCTAGTCACTACTCTGCCCTTGAACCTAGACTGGCCTTGTCCTGCCTGATTAAGTTTTGTTTTGAGTGTTATCTTAGTAGTAAATGCCAGGTGAGGTGCATCAGCTGCACCTGAGTCAGCCAGGTGAGAATATGAAAACAAAAGTAAAAATGGAAGCTGGAAAAAGGACGTCCCCAATGGAAACGTAGGATCCTGCCGAGAACTGGAGTTTACAGGGGAAATCTCAGAGCTGGAGAAATTCCAAAGAAGAAATGAAACACTCACGTCTCTCAGCTGGGAATTTCCATGGGGGGCAAACTGGAGACTTCTCAGAACCAATGAAATACTTTCAAAGAGTGTGAGCTACCAAACTTGGGAGCTGTCATGTATTGGAATAGGGCAGCGTCCCTTCAAATAGCTTAGTAAATATAGTTATTGGGGACTGAGCCGTGCCAGCGTGGTTTCTCCATATTGCTGACTGCTGTGCAAAAGGAGGACCCACGATGGCTGTGTTGAGAGGGACCCCCTCGTGCAGAGAAGATTTGCTGGGAGCCTGGGAGAGAATCCCACCTGCCTCTCTAGCAAGCAGATCATTTGCCACACTGTATGTAAATCAATAGCAACACACACCCATCGACTTCAGCAGGAGCTGCGCTAGGTCCATCCATAGTAGTTTCAGTTGTGGGGCTAGAAAGGCTGAGCTACTTTGTGGAAGATCCCTCCAGAGCACAGCTTAGAAGTCTGTGGTACTGCATCATACGCTGTTCCTGTTCTAAGAGAGAAACGTAAGGGGAAGGTTTGCAAGCACTTGGCACCTGCAACTGCAGCCAGATTTTCAGAAGCATGCTGAGCTCTTTTTACGCATCTGTCAAGGTTCCTTCCCCACTCTGAACTCTAGGGTACAGATGTGGGGACCTGCATGAAAACCTCCTAAGCTTACTTTTACCAGCTCAGGTTAAAACTTCCCCAAGGTACAAACTATTTTACCTTTTGCCCTTGGACTTTTGCTGCCACCACCAAATGTCTAACAGGGTTTTTTATTAGGAAAGAGCCGTTTGGAAACGTCTTTCCCCCCAAAATCCTCACCAAAGCCTTGCACCCCCCTTCCTGGGAAAGGTTTGATAAAAATCCTCACCAATTTGCATAGGTGACCACAGACCCAAATCCTTGGATCTTAAGAACAATGAAAAGAAGCATTCAGTTTCTCACAAGAAGAATTTTAATAGAAGAAAAAGTAAAAAGAATCACCTCTGTAAAATCAGGATTGTAAGTATCTTACAGGGTAATCAGATTCAAAACATAGAGAATCGCTCTAGGCAAAACCTTAAGTTACAAAAAGACACAAAGACAGGAATATCCATTCTATTCAGCACAGCTTATTTTCTCAGCCATTTAAAGAAATCATAATCTAACACATACCTAGCTAGATTACTTACTAAATTTTAAGACTCCATTCCTATTCTGTCCCCGGCAAAAGCAGCATACAGACGGACACAGACCCTTTGTTTCTCCCCCCCCTCCAGCTTTGAAAGTATCTTGTCTCCTCACTGGTCATTTTGGTCAGGTGCCTGCAAGGTTATCTTAGCTTCTTAACCCTTTACAAGTGAAAGGGTTTTTCCTCTGGCCAGGAGGGATTTTAAAGGTGTTTACCCTTCCCTTTATATTTATGACAGCATCCATCCCTACGTGCTGGTGAGACGATACCAGGTGGGCAGCTCTGGAAATTACCACCCCACAAGATGTATTTTAAAAGTTGCAGTGATCAGTTTCATCCCTCTCTCCATCAGGGCTGATCAGCTGGGCCAACCGCCCAGATTTTATTCTGTAAGCACAGGACAAAGCAAACATGCGGAAGAGTAATTCAGCTAATACGATTCACGTACTCTCATCAAGGTATTTGACAAACTGCAAACATTTTTTGCAGGAAACCATCTTTATGGCTGACATTTTAGATTTTAAAAAAACAAATGGAATATTCCGGATAAGATTCTTAATTGTTTAGGTTTCATTTGCAGGAGAAAGTTGGGGTTGTGTTTTCAAAAAGCCAAAAATTCACCCCAAAATTTTGGTTTGCAAGAAACACCCCCCCACACACACATTTTTGCAGAAAGTTTTGAAAATGAATTTTTTCCCATAATAACTGGCACTTTGCAGCCAGCTCCAACTGTAAGGGCCAATATCTCATGAGCTGCTCGAGCTTGAACAATCTGCTCCACATCGTTGGGAAGCTGGAGTGAGTTTCTACTCCCAGTAATTCAAGACCAGGCAAGTGAAAAATACGGGCTATTCGCCAGACAGGCCAGGAGACTTTGAGTACCCTGAGCCAGTTTCCCCCCACTTCCTATTCCTCTCTCTTGGATTTTCACTCCTCCTTTCATGCTATATGGGCTAACATCAATTCCCCAGCCTTTGGGATCTAAAAATGGTTGACTTGAAGCAGTAATAACCTTTGGCCTGCAAGGTGACATGTCTTTCTCCATTACCTCCTCTTGACAATGGGACAGGAAAGGAGAACGAAACAAAGAACATGAGCTGGAGCGGTTCCCACATGGAGGGGTCAACAAGGCCAGTGGAAGTAGCCTTCAGAAGCCTTCAGAAGTTCCTAGAGGTAGCTGGATTCTGGAGGTGCCTGGAACCATCTCTGCCTGGAACCATCTCTGCCTCAGAGGGATGTGATTCTTCAGCATGTGGCACAATCAACAAACCAAGAGGCTCACAGGAAGGGCCAGGAAAAAGACCTGTTACCAGGAGCTCACCATCAGAATCCTGGTCCCTTCATTAGCGTCCAGCCAGGATGCTAGAGAACTACTGACAACTAGGGACACAAGAGTCTCGGGCCAGGGAACGATGGTTGCTCAAACAGAGTGGTTTGGGTTTGGGAGGAAATGCAGGACGCCCTGCTGGAGATGGCTCTCCTAGAAAATTTTCCAGCATAAACCTGGCTTGTAAAGAGGGTATTCACCCACAAAAGCTTATGCTCCAATATGTCTGTTAGTCTACAAGGTGCCACAGGACCCTTTGCCTCTTAGACAGAAACACAGGCCCCTGCAAGCTGATGATCTGCCAGTGCCATCTAGCGGCTGGCATTTGCTGTAGCTGATTGCGCCCCTACACTTCCCTGGGGCAGGTGGGGGAGAGAGAAAAGAAACACAGACTGCGATGTACCTCAGCCCCTCTTATTCTCTGCCCATGGCACAGAATAGGCTCCTGTGGGCTACAATCTTTTGGTTATCGGGTGTAGCGTGCATTCACTGGGTGGGGCTGGTGGCCTGTGACATACAGGAGATTGGACTCGATGATCTGGTAGTCCCTTCTGGCCTTATAATTGTTGCATCACTCCTGGGATGTGGAGTAACGCGCTGTAAGTAACGTGTCAGGCCTGTTGAAATGTACCCTGTGGTCAGCTGGGAAGTTGGCCTGACAACACCACAAGATTCTGGGAAATGCTCTTACATTACCAACCATTTTCTGATATCACCCCCTCCCCACTTCCACTCTGATTTCTTTAAGCCGGTGCTACCTCATACTAAATAAATCACTACAACATTCTACAGTAAGAGAGAGACTGTCCCTGTCCCACCCCAAGTCCAGAACAGCTTTAACAGCCTCTCCGTTACCCATAATCCCCTTGCAGGAGTCCTACAAGCATGACCACCGGCAGCACAGCAAGGGAGCTAGCCATGCTGGGAATGGGAGTGGTGCTCCGTAGACCGTTGTGCACAGAGGACTGGAAGGCTCTGGCATGTGGGCCATCTGAACTAGCTGATCTTTGACTCAGGCACAAAAAGGGTCCTGGGCTCCTTACACCAACCCCGTGGGAGCTGTGGCCAGGGCTGGCTGGAAAACAATTCCGTGGCGCAAAAAACGTTGAGGTTTCGAAACGCGTTTTTGTTGCGATGCGGAACAAAACCAGCGACTTTTCAACATTTGTTGTGAAAAGCATGAGAGCTAACCCACCCCAGAAACCCAGCGGTTAGGGCACTCACCCAGGATGGGGAAGACCCAAGGTACTGGGTACTGGCAATTGTGGGTACTGGCAATTCTGGGATGGGTCTCTCCTCTCCATTCCATCCTAGACCTGGAAAAGTTTTCATCAGAACCAGTATGTGTCTGCAAAACATTTCAGGTGCAATGAAACAGCATCTTTCGACAGAAGTGTGGTCAACTTTTTTTGACCAGCTCTAATACCGGGTATGCCCACATATTGGGGATTGGTCCTGCTTCAAGCAGGCGGTTGGACGAGATGACCTCCTGAGGTCCCTTCCAACCCTGATCTTCTAGGATTCTATGATATTTGCAAATCAAGTCAGAGGCTATAGGGCTTTGACCTTTCCTATCAACAGATCCTTTGTCTATGCCCATTTAGATGTCACCCACAAGGCTGCGTTTTGCAAGATGTAATGCAACCACGGGGCTCAGGGAGTTGCATATCTCTACTGTGCATGAGAAGGGGAGGCACAGCCCCAGAAGTTCCTGATATAAAGGGTATTCATGCCCATTATACAATTGCACTTCTTCTTCCAGTGGATGGGCACAGTAAAGGTGAGAGCCAAAGCTTACATCCAGTGGTGTGACTGGCAAGGACACAACCTAGCCCTGCCCCGGGGCAGTAGCCGCATCTTCCACACCCTGCATTTGGAAAGCGCTTCAACCGAAACAAAAGGAAAACAGCAAAGAAAAGGCAGAGGTCTCAAACCCGAGGACACTGCTCCAAAAGAGAAGAAGGGGTGTGTTCCATATCACTATTGGCAGAGCTCTCTTCTCCTGTTCTGGCATCTAATTAGGGGCCAGATCTTCATAAGCTGCTTTCTCCTGACCCACCATCAGGAACCCCTGCCCTGCACCCTCATGAACCTCGAACCAGCAGGAAAGAGAATTATTGGCAGCTAGGGCTATACAAATGCCCGATGAACACAGAGGGATGAGTTCTTGCAAGAGTGGTGCCTAAATGCAAGGCTTATAGGTGCTACCCCATGTAATAGAAAGAAAGAAAGAAAGAAAGAAAGAAAGAAAGAAAGAAAGAAAGAAAGAAAGAAAGAAAGGAAGAAAGAAAGAAAGAAAGCGTTACTGCTTCCCAGATTTCTCCTTTTGATGGAGTGACATGTTTCAGATCACTTTGTTTCCAGGCTGACAAGATTTCTATGCTTTCCAGATCCCTTTGCATTATTTCTCTGCAGCTCCTCCTCGTTAAGGATCAGTGATGCCAGTGCACCAAATACAGAAGGACCTCAGAGTTACCAACACCAGAGTTATGAACCGACCGGTCAACCACACACCTCATTTGGAACTGGAAATATGCAATGAGGCAGCAGCAGAGACCAAAAAAAGGAAATACAGCACATTGACTGTGTTAAACATAAACTACTAAAAAATAAAGGGAAAGTTTCAAAAAAAAAAAAAAAAGATTTGCAACGTCAGGAAACTGTCTCTGTGCTTGTTTCATTTAAATTAACATGGTGAAAATCAGCATTTTCCTTCTGCATAGTCAAGTTTCAAAGCTGTATTAAGTCAATGTTCAGTTGTAAACTTTTGAAAGAACCAGCAGAACGTTTTGTTCAGAGTTACGAACAACCTCCATTCCCGAAAGGTTCGTTACTCTGAGGTTTTACTGTACTCCTCCTTCTAGATCACTAATGAAGACAAGACTTCCAGTAAGCACCAGGTATTATTTGAATAAAAGGAATTTGCTTTCTTCACTGAAGAACACCCTGTTATTTGTTTCCCCACTGTGGGAAATTCCATATTTTTTTTTATAACTCCTGGCAGCTTGTTTGAGTTGAACTCTTCAACTGTCTGGCTTTTCCCCAAAGCTAAGTGTGTTATTAAGGCGTGCCTGGCATTTTGTACTCTCTGCTTTAAGTTTTATTGCAGTACCCATTTTCTATAATTAGTGCGATTGCTGCAAGGAGTGTGGTATCTCCTGTCACTTTAGAACAGCTGTAGGCAGTATGAGGAAGCAGCATCTGATTGGCCTGCTCTGAAGTAGAGCAACTAAGCGTCATCCCGTTGTTTAGAGGCTTTTTCAGCCCCTCTAGGAGAACTGGGCACGTTTCATGTAAATGAATGACATGCTCAGGATACTGAGTGGAGAAAAAGCTTAGCAGACACTGTGCTTCTCTAGCAGTTCTCCAAGCCATTTGCAAACCTATCAGCCTCAGAACTAGAACTGGATGAAATTTTTTGGAGGAATAGTTTATTTGCCGGAAAAAAAATCACTGAGCTCTTCTCAGAGGTTCCCTTTGAACCAGGGAAATTTTATTGTCCCCATTTTATAATATTGGGGAGTGACAAAGCTAGTGGCCTGAGTTTCAGAGCAGCTCTTAAATAGTTGGACAAGTAACTCCTGGCCCAAGGTCACAGAGCAAGTCAGCGGCGAAACAAGCAGTCCAACACCCGCTCTCCTGCTGTGGCAAGTAGAATATACAGTCCCTCCAATAAGTCTCTTCTTTAAACTTTGGCCTTTTTAAGTGTCTCAACCAGAAAAAATTGCCCTCCATGGTTGCTGATGCTGTACAAGCTTTGTGGGCCAGTCATGGAAGCTGCTCCTCATATGATGATGGATGAACCCTTGTCAGATGGTCATGCAGGCAAATGCCACAGCAGACTTTCCTTGATGTTCTGCAGCTGATGGTCAATAGGGCTTGTGGGAGTGACACTGGAGATGATGTCCACAGCTCAGCACCTCCTCATGGGTGGGTGGATTCCTTGTTGGCCAATCGGCATAAGCCTGGGAAGAATTTATAGAAGAGTCATCGACCAAAGTCATCACAAGAGGTCACAAACAGTCAGGAGGACCTTAGTTCTGCCATCTTTTAGTGGAGGTGCTACCTGGAGGAGCACACCACCACACGAGGGCACTGGTTCACCTCAGACTCCAATGGGAGATTCCTCTGTGCTTGAGTCACCAACACCACTTGCTGCAGTAACCAGAGATAGCTTTAGAAGCCTCCCACCCAAGTACGGACCACAGATACATGGCTAAACACCACAGATTGAGTGTGTCCATCTGATAAATATTACTCACATGAGAGCACATCCTGGGGGAAAAAGAGGCTGACGGCATTTAAAGGAATAGAGAAGCCAGTATATAGTCATCGGTAAAAAGAAGAACGTTATCCGTCATGGTGACGTCAAGCTTAGAACTTGTTAGACAGCTCCATTTGGTTCCCAGGATTGACCTCTCCTTCCCTTTGCTGTTACTACTCCCCCTAACCATATCAGAGCCAGGTGCCCATGACTGCATGCACATGAATGCAGTGCCTAACTTATGCAAAAGTTGTGTGCCCAAGTATCCAGAGGTGGGTGCAAGAGCGAGGGGTGCAATTGGTGCACCCACTAATGAGATCCTGGCTCAGAAACCAAGAGCCTCACAGCTGGCAGCTTGGAAGGAACCACCCTCCACTGAAACAAGCAGACAAAAAGCCGGATTCTGCGCTCACCCTCATGAGAATCAGGGTAGTTACTCAGTGAAATCATACCAAAGCAGCGACAGCCCTAGGATGTGCATTGCAAGCTAAATGCCCTTCTAGCAGTGTCGACAAGGCTAAATGTTATCACAAGTCTCATAATACCTGATGTTATCTTAAAGCCCCGGCTACAGCAGTCATGTTACCATGTGACAATCTCAGCTTTCGGGGTAAAATATCACAATTCTAGCCTTCATCATTGCGGGGGGGAGCTGGAAAGTCTGACCTGAGTGTCATGGGCCAGAGGAGACCGCCAGATCATCCGGTCTGACCTCCTGTAAAACAAAGGCCACCGACCCCACCCAGCACCTGCACACTAAACCCACCAATCGAAATGAGACCAAAGTCTTACAACCCTCAAGAAGATGAGACTATTATGTGCCACAAGCAGAGAACAGGATGGACTGAGATGCGCCAGTGACCAAATGCACCCTCAAGTTTAAAAAACCAGAAGACACATGAAAGATTCTTTTTCATCTCTGTATTTGGGGGTCCTGACTCAATTTTGGAGTCTGGGAGCTGGGAATACCCCTTCAAAGCTCCGAAGGGCAAGCCACTCAACATGAGAGCCATCATGAATTTTTGCACAGGATTATGCAAAAGTTTGCAACCACGCTGCAGTTTCAGGACTTCGCGCCCAGTCCTCTCGGCAATTTCAAATTTGCCATCACGTTTGAAAATCTACTGGGGCAAGATCTCTGCAAGAATTCCATTTTCACTTCAAGGGAAAAACAAGCAGACAACCCACCCCCACCCACAAATTATAAGAATGGAACCACATTAATAAAGAAAACAGATTTTTTTGGTAAATGAAGATAGCCGCAATCAGTCGTGTGCCAGGCGGCCGTTCTCCTCTGTTTGAATGTGTAAATTCAAAGGTCCATCGATGGAGAGTTAAACACACAGTGCCAAGTTCTGAGCTCACTTCCAATGGTGCAAATCCTGATTGATTCATATCAGTCAATGGATTCACATTGGTATTACTGAGATGAGAATCTGGATCATGAAGAGCAGAGTGAGTCCCCTCTCCCCGTAGCTTTCGAGATATTATATATATTATATGAGAGTGCCAAATTCTATTCCTATTTAGAATGGAGCTCAGGTTAAGCCAAGGGAGCCACTCCAGATTCATACAGTTGTAACCAAGAGCAAAATTTGGCCCAGTATTGAAAGTGACTCTGAACACTTCTCTACAGAAGAAGCATCAGGTTACCGAGTTGTGAAGTCCAGCCTGTTAACTCTGTGGTGGAAGCAATTATTTTTCGGTTACTACATTCGCTGCTGTTGGAAAAAGATAGGGTTAGGTCAGATCTGGCAAGCTCACCACGCACTCGGTGTGTAGGGCAGGGCTCTGTTTTCTTTGTCACGCCACTGTATTCACCCAGCCCAGGGTAAACACTTTGCTAGAACCTTTGGAAAGAATCCATCATTATTCCTCTAGCGTACTGCATATGCCACGCCATCAAATCTGGCTTTACAGACTTTTCCACCCTCAAGAGCTTAAGCGTACCATTTCATAAAGGGCTTTACATTTTCATGGCTCCGAGCAAGGCATAGAAAACACACCGGGCCAGACCCTCAACTGATTGAAGTCTGTCTAGCTTCAACTTCAGAGGAGCTCTGCTGGTTTATACCAGCTGAAGGATCTGGACCTTTATCAGGCAAAAACATCAGAAAACTTTAGCTTCCAGCTTTTTTTGCCCATAAGGTCATTTCTCAGCTCAGCTCATGCACCACAATATCTAACCTAAACCTTCCCCACTGCAACTTGAGACCATTACTCCTTGTTCTGTCATCAGCTACCACTGAGAACAGTCTAGATCCATCCTCTTTGGAACCCCCTTTGAGGTAGTTGAAAGCAGCTATCAAATCCCCCCTCATTCTTCTCTTCCGTAGGCTAAACATCCCCAGTTCCCTCAGCCTCTCCTCGTAAGTCATGTGCTCCAGCCCCCTAATCATTTTTGTTGCCCTTCACTGGACTCTTTCCAATTTTTCAACATCCTTCTTGTAGTGTGGGGCCCAAAACTGGACACAGTACTGCTCTGTAAAGCTGCCCAGCGGCAGTGCCAATCACACAGCCAACAGGCAGCCCTCTGTATTCTATACGTCCAGGGCCAGTTCTGATCGCACGTACCCTGCTGTGACTCCCTTAGGTCAGATTCTGTTCACAGCTGCACCCATGTATATCCAGAGTGAGCTCATTGACTTCAACAGAGTTACTCCAGGATGACACGGGCATAACTGTCATCAGAACGTGGCCCTGCCGGCACACCCCATTTACACTTCTGTAGCTGAAGAGAGTTGGGCTTGTTCTCTTGGGAGTCACATTTTAAATGAAGCAAAACCAGATTTCGGGCCCATTAAGTTGGTGCAAAGGCAAGACAGGATCAGAATCCCAGATCTAAAACACCCCCTGAGGATGGAGGCGAGGATGGAGCAACACCCCAGATCTAAACCACCCCCAACTTCTGGAGCTGAGGATGCAGGAACGTTGCAGAGCTGGCAAAGAAGAGAGGTCAAATGGGGTCCAGATAACCCAAGCTATGGCACATTCCCGCATGCTCCTGCCACGCAGAGCACTGGGTGAGACTGGATGGGAATCTCTAAGCAGCTCGGGTGTTGTGCATTTACTCTGCATACGGTATATTTATAGAATGATGACAGATGGCTGTAGGTTGGCATTGCCCTCTTTCCTTACATAAAGCCGCCGCACTGCAGAGTGCATGCTTCAGAGCGATCCTTCGTCAGATTACGCTCCGTGGCAAACATTGCAGGCGCTGAGAGTTCACCATGAAAGCACCAAACTTGAAAAGGGCGTTCTTTCCATCCGCTCATGAAAGGCAACACAGGAAACCAACTGCTGCACTGCTTGTGCTCATTTGAATGCAAATACACGGGGCCTAACCACTTCCCTCTGAAAGCGGTTTCATCCAGACATTCAGCTACGACAGATAACAAATTTCTTCCAAACTTAAGGTTGGGGTAACTGGAGAGGAGCATGTTTGAGGTTCAGTTTTTAGTCCGATTCAGAGACGAAGGGACAGATCATCAGGTGGTGTAAATCAGCACGTCCCCATTGACTGGGCTGTAGCTCTGGGCACCCAGCCCCATATTTAAACACAAAAATGAGCAGCTGTTGGAATTAGAACTGGACAAGATCCTAACAGACCCCATCCAGCTTTCTCTCAGTCAGTGCAAGATTGCACCTTTGGATAAAGAGCAAGAGATCATAGAATCAAAGAGTATCAGGGTTGGAAGGGACCTCAGGAGGTCATCTAGTCCAACCCCCTGCTCAAAGCAGGACCAACCCCAACTAAATCATCCCAGCCAGGGCTTTGTCAAGCCTGACCTTAAAAACTTCAAAGGAAGGAGATTCCACCACCTCCCTAGGTAATGCATTCCAGTGCTTCACCACCCTCCTAGTGAAAAAGTTTTTCCTACCATCCAACCTAAACTTCCCCCACTGTAAATTGAGACCATTACTCCTTGTTCTGTCATCTGCTACCACTGAGAACAATCTAGATCCATCCTCTTTGGAACCCCCTTTCAGGTAGTTGAAAGCAGCTTTCAAATCCCCCCTCATTCTTCTCTTCTGCAGACTAAACAATCCCAGTTTCCTCAGCCTCTCCTCATAAATCGTGTTCCAGTCCCCTAATCATTTTTGTTGCCCTCCGCTGGACGCTTTCCAATTTTTCCACATCCTTCTTGTAGTGTGGGGCCCAAAACTGGACACAGTACTCCAGATGAGGCCTCACCAATGTCGAATAGAGGGGAACGATCACATCCCTCTATCTGCTGGCAATGCCCCTACTTATACAGCCCAAAATGCCATTGGCCTTCTTGGCAACAAGGGCACACTGTTGACTCATATCCAGCTTCTCGTCCACTGTAACCCCTAGGTCCCCCCCTAGGTGACAACTAACAATATGCAGGAATGGCCTGGGCAGAGCTGGATCCTGAATAATCATGTTTCCTCTACACAAACATGATTATTAACATGATCCAGCCAGCATGATGTATATAGCTGGCTTGGACTAGTTTCTGGTGGAATGGTAAGTGGTGAGTGCCACTAAGGAACTCAGACTATTTAAAGAGATACTACTCTATTCATATATACTACAATCCTAAATTGTGTGTGTCCTTGTGTCTAGTCTTGCATATCTTAGCAGTGGGGTTTCCAAGTGCTTGGCATTCTGCTCAATGACCTCGCAGATCCCACTGTCAAGAACGTGTTGAGTTCAGTTTGCATTTCCCTTTGCTCCATTTCATCCCCTGACTTCTAGATACACTCACTTGTACCACTTTAAAACAATCCCTCTACTGCCATCCTTGGTCTTAACTTAAGTGCTTTGCTGGAGCAGGGCTTAAGATCAGGTTTGACTTCAATGGAATTACCCACATGCTTAAAGTGAAGCAAGTGCTTAAGCACTTTGCTGGATCAGGGTCTTACTAGTTTGGATTAGTCTCCTCAACCCACCTCGAGGGCTAGGAGTGCTTTGAGAACCCTGGGGTTATGTCTTGTGTTCCTAAAAGCTCATGATTCAGGGGTTCAGCTGGCCACTGGCAGGGGTCAGGAAGGTATTCCCCCCATCCAACGTATTCTGTTTTTGTTCCCCAGCTCCTTCCTCTGAAGCATCAGGGATGGCCACGACTGGAGATGGGACACTGGATGGGGTGGGCCAGAGTTCTGAGGTGGCACTGAGCATTCTTTCTCTCAGGTGCTCGGCTGGCTGGTTCTTGCTCACATGCTCAGGGTCTAACTGAGGGTCAGGAAGGAATGTTCCCCCGGGCAGTGACCTTGGGGTTTTTTTTACCTTCCTCTGCAGGGTGTGGGTCACTTGCCAGGATTATCTAGGTATATCTCACAATCATTTCCTTGCCATTGCAGGGTCCTTGAGCGCTGGTGCACCTCGGTCCCTCCTACTCTCTGCCTGTGACATATAATGCTCTAGTCTCCTGTGGACTGTAATAATTTGGTCTCATTGCAGGTGTCGGGTTAGTGAGCGGGTGCTGGGTGGTGTTGATGGCCTGTGACACACAGAAGGTCAGAAAAATGATCTAGTGGTCCCTTCTGGACTTAAATTCTATGACTCCAAGAGTGCAAAGCATTGTTTGACCTCCAAGGGCTTATTCTGCTCTGCCTTCATCAGCATTTTCCAAGTTAGCTGAGTTACGGGTGATGTAAATTAGAAGAATCTGGCCCCCAATCTCCAGTTTGATTAGTAGCCTAGGTCATTCCTGCCCAGAAGTAGAGAGAGTCAAAAAATGTCGATGGAGCCACTTTCCATTGGAAAAAGCAGTTTTGTTCAGATTTAATCCTTTCAGGGGAACACATCATCTTACATGGAAATTAATTGTTTAATCAAGGTAAAAACAAATAGTTCTGACTTACAATAATTATAATGTTCCATATATAAAATATATTGAATATTTGCTATTATAATGGTTTTACCCTATCAAAAAGCTTCAGAATCAAAAAATTTTGGAATTTCCATTCTGCTACATTTCCAATTTCTGGTTAGCCCCCCCCCCACCACCATTTGGAACAAAAACAAATTTTCAGAATGTCAGCATTTCCCCACAGGGCTGCTATTCTGTTTTCTGACCAGCTCTCCCCAGAAGTTGTTACTAGCAGATGATTGTGCTGGATACATAGCGAGCAGGAACACAGGCGTCGAGGGAAACTGTTATTCTGTCTGTTTCAGAGCCGAGCGAGTTTAGGCACCTACAAGGTTCGGTGGCAGCAAAATGGGAATTTTGTGGATCGCAATGTAGCCTAAAAACAGGACTTAGGCACCTACCTCACTTTTGTGGATCCAGGTCTAAGTGCCTTCAAGGGAACTTTTCCAAACCAAACCAAATGTCATTGATTTGTTTTCATTTGGCTTATGCAGCTGGTGATTTGACAGGCAAAATGAGATATTTCATAGACTGATGTAACACTACTGAATGTGTCTGACTAATAGACAGCTCTAGTGCCCTAGAAACCTATAAAGAGGCTAGGAGAATTTAACAGGAAGACTTTCCAAGATCTCAGACAGCACGTGGGCTCAATCTCCCAGCTGTAATTCAAGCCAGATACCAGTCTTCTTCAAACTTGGGAAGGGAAACTGGATATAAAACAGCCCAATGAAACGTCACTCAAAAAAGGAGGGCAAAATACTCAGCTGGTGCAAATCCACTTAACTTCGTAGAGCTATGCTGATTTACCCCAGATAAGACCCTGGCTCTGGGATGGATTCTTTAGGAACTGGTTTACCCAGAGCTCTGTGAACAACTGGGTTTTTTTCGGTTCACTAGCCGTTCTGAAAAAACAAAATGAAATAAAATAAAAAGTTTGCTTTGGTTCAACCCTGAACTGAAATTTCAGACTTTTCGGTGAATCAGAATGGGAGAAAAAAATTCATTTCAGGTCAAAACTGAAATGTTTTGTTTCAATTTTGGGCATTTAAAAAAAAATTTTTTTAATGAAACAAATGAAATTTTGGGGTAGATTCATAAAATCAAGGTGGCACCCCCCAATAGAGGTGGCAGTGACACAAACACCGCCTCCTCCTGGGATGGGGTGACCCAGGTTTGAACCCCTCTTCTGAAGCAGGGACTTGAACCCTGGTCACCCCTCTCCCAGGTGAATGCCCTAGCCACCTGGCTATTGCGTAAAAGTAGGCAGCCGGACCACCTGCTCTGTTTTGTGGTCTTAGCCCCCCCTTAAAAAAACAAAAACCATTTGCCAAAAGTCAATATGAATTCTTGAAATGTTTCCGTCAACCAGAATTTGCATTTTTTAGCAAAAAAAGTTTTGGCCAAAAAATATCACCGGGCTCGGGTCTTGGCTTTAGATGAGCCAAAGTCATGGCCAGGAGCGTCAAGAGGGAACAGGACTCTCTGCTTCCTTGTAACTGTCACCCCCGAAGGCCAATGTTAGACCATATTCTTCTCTCAGTTACACCACTGCGACTCAACTTCCACTTGGCTTCAGTGAGCTGCTCTAGGGTGACACAGCAAAAATGACCTATTCATCTCTCACACCTGCTCTGTGGGACAAGACATTTTTAAGGGAGACAGTATGGTGTACTGGATAACGCACATGACTGGGACGAGTCCCAGCTCTCCTGCTGGGTGACTTTGGCCAATTCACTGCACGTCCTCCCCCTGGCCCTCAGACTCCCCATCTGTAAAATGGGGATAATGATCCTGACCTCCTTTGTGGAGCGCTTTGAGATCTACCAATGAAAAAGGCTGTGAGCTCGGTATTGTTACTGTAAACAACCCTTGTACCATCATAGAGGAGGCCCAGCCCTTCCTCAGTCATTTCTTTGAAATCAGCTGATGCTGTTTGTTTCTAGAAGAAAAAGCCCCATCAATTCTCGTAAACCGCCACTTCCTGATTGCATACCAGCCGCACGTGGGGCATGCTGATGCGGTGTGAAAAACAACCCATGTAAAAGTGACTCATGGGTTGTAAACCCGTATGGAGCGGCTCTGACCCTAATTACTTCTCTTTTAAAGAGGCATCTGCAGGCAGGCTTTAATATTCCAAGAGGAAGACCAAGATGAGCACATTTCAGGAGAAGCTCCCGCATTTGTTGCTAATAATGCTCAGCTGTGATCTGGATTGTCCATCTGTAGGTCTCACCCCACTACCCAAAGGGTGGGCCAAGATTGTTAGCAGAGGAGGAAGACAATTTGCCCAAAGCCACCACTGGAAACACAACCCCATGCCTCTTCTTTTTCCAGCCCAGTGGTCTACGCAGAGAGACATTCTCCCTTTCTACCTACCGCATAAGCACTTGCTAATGTGTTCTCAATGACTCAACACCAAGCGGAGTTATCTGACACTGACCTAACCCAGCAGAATGCTGATCTTCCTGAAAAGCCAATGGAATCAGTCGACTGTACATGGGGGTGCGCAGATCAGGCCTCCAGCATCACGGGTAACACTTTAGATAAAGGGTGTGAGATGATTTGTTTTGATGATAGCTCAGTGGTTTGAGCATTGGCCTGCTAAACCCAGGGTTGTGAGTTCAATCCTTGAGGGGGCCATTTAGGGGTCTGGGGCAAAAATTGGGGATTGGTCCTGCTTCAAGCAGGGGGTTGGACTAGATGACCTCCTGAGGTCCCTTCCAGCTCTAACCTTCTATGATTCTATATTCTATGAAACTGAGGCAGAGAGGGGCAGAGACTTACCTAAGGGCGCAGCAGGGCAGTGGCAGAGCTGGGCTAGATCCTATCCACAGACCCAAACAGCCGCTGACTTTTGATTCACGACTCAGGTGATTCAAGACCAGCTAGTTGTGCTCATGGGGACAAATCCAGAGCTCTTTGAGTCTTAACTTCGATGAGCATTGCCTTAGGCCCATGGCTAATCTATGAATTCCCATCTCCATTGCCTTAATCTTCCCTCCCGCATTGCTTGTTACACCCATCAGTCTTAAATTAGGGCCCAATCCCGCACACATGTCCACACGAGTCTCCAATGACCCTCGTTTTCAGGGTCTCACAGTTCCAAGGCTCCACACAGATTTAGGGTGAAATCTGGGCCTCGTTGAAGCTAATTGCAAAACTCTCCTTGACGTCAGTGAGGCCAGGATTTCACCCCAGTGTCCTACTCAGAAAGAGAGACAAACAGAAGTTATGGAGAGTTATTGACGCAGGAAGAGGGAATCCCACAGATATTTCAGTTTTCTTGCATGAATGTCTGTCTCTGTCATCTGGGGTCTAAATCACAGTGTCCTGCATTTGAGCCTGGAGAGGTATGTTCACCTGGGCCCTCATGCAGGAAAGCATTGCTGTCCGGCACATGCCCATCGAAACGCTTTCTTGATCACAGGACCTGAGCAAGACTTCAGCAAGATACAAGAACAATTGTAAGTGCCTGCAGGAGCAAGCCCATAGCTTGCAAGCTTTCCAGTGCAAACATCATCTTACTATGCATTTGTGAAGCAACCATCCCAACCGCACCTTTAACTCAGACACCACACAACTCCCAAGGCCAGAGAAATACCCTCTCGAGTTGAAACCATGGGACTGGAGTTTTTAGGTGGGCACGATGTGTTTCCCCAGACTGGAATTTGGCCAGTGTGCTTGGGTTGTCTCAGACTCCGAGAAGTGGATCTATTTTGGGCCGAGCTCCAGCTTCGAAAAATGATTCAGCCAGTTTAAAAATAGTTTTACATTTTAAAGCAGGATGGGAGGCAGCCTGGGAGCCAAGTTTCGCAGCACGTAGAGGAGGAGATTGGCAGCGGATAATTGCAGTGTCATTTTGTTTGTGTTTCCGCCTGGTGGTTTGCCAACATGTGGGTTTCCTTTAGACGTGGCTGCTGCTTGCTTTCATTTCAAAAGCCGGGGAGCTTTGCTGCCACGTTCGGATCTCTCGAGAGTGGGTGTAAAGTGTCCTCATTGCTACTAGGCCTGCTTTGAATGCATGTCACCGAACGAAGCAGTGTCGTCTCACTCATGTCGCAGGGGAGCCGAAACTTTGCAACAAGGGCTGCATTGGCAATTTATCTGTCGTATGATGGCAGGGCCTAGAAACCCCAGCCAGGATCAGAGCCCCATCATGCCAGGAGCTGTACTGACATCACAGGCGACAGTGTCTTCCCCAAGGAGATTACAGTCTAAAAAAGACTGTAGAAGGGAGAAACCGATACAGAGAGGGGACGTGACTTAACCATGGTCAGTGACAGAATGGGGATTAGAACGCAACTCTCCAGTCTAGCGCTCCATCTACTAGACCTTGCTGCCTCTCATGGCAGCTTGCTAATGCACATGCAAGTTGGGGGATCTAATCTGCAGTGGCATAAACAGGCCAATACTGAACTGACCAAGGATCTGGCCCTGTTAGTTTTAAATCAAAGATGCGCCCAGACATCTCATTTGCGAACGGTTTTATTCTTCCCCCACAAATGATGAACAGAAACTGAGCTCACCAGTCCGATCCAGAATGGGCATTCCTATGTCCTATCGAGACCTTGTCTTATTGTCTTTCCTGAACAGCACATTTCCATTCTGCAGCTAAACTATCTCGCTGCCCATTCAGCAGAGCTAACCGCAATGGTGTCGGTGGGGGGGAAAAAAACCCCTTCAATTCCAGCTATATTTTTGCATGTCTCCACAAAGCATCAGGGATTATGGTATAATCCAAGTGTCGCAGGGCAAGGGCTCTTTTCTATCCAGCTTCCCTCCAGATGTGTTACTCATAGAAGGACTGTAGGTTGTTTGTAGGGGCAAGAAACATTCTTGAGTGGAATCAGAGTACAATGAAAGTGCAGGCAGCTGATCATGTGAGGTAGGCATAGTGGATGCCCAACAACTGATCCAGTAGTGGTGTGTGTGTGTGTGGGAGGGGGCAACCCAGTGTCCCTCACGACAACAAAAATGTAAAACAGTAACTTCCTGAGCCTAAATATTGCAAGCACATGAGGCAACCAAACTCTTTGAAGCCACATTTGGCTAGCATTCAAACCATAAAGCGATTCATCATGCCAACCCCATGCGAAGTAGGCAAGTGCTATTCTCCCTATTTTACAGATGGGGAAACTGAGGCAGAGGCACCCACGCCAACATTTTCTGCCATGGCCACTCAATTTAGATCCCTCAGTTTTGGGATGGTCAACATGAAATTCCTTTATTGAATCTCAAGTTGGGGCCCCAGACAGGGAGACAATCAAAATGAATGGACCTATATGGAAGCGTGGGCTTGAATCACTTGCTCTCGGCCAAAAAGGAAAGTCAGTACTAGAAGCGGTTAGCTCCTGGTTCCCAGGTCAGTGTTTGGACCACACCCCTTCTTCTTATTAGTCCACACCCCTTTGATTCTGCTGGTACCTCGGGGGGAAGAAAATTCCAAATGCTTGCTGTTAATCATCAAAGTGAAGCTACAGAGAGATCCTTTCGCTAATTTAAATGATCCTGCCCTAAACTCAAGCTCATAACAGCGTTACTGATCAGGAATAAGCAGAGCCAATGCTGAAGCTGGCCTGGGTCAGTGTTAAGAAATCCCATTAGATACAATTGACTAAAACGTCTTGCAGAAAGTTTCAGAACCTCTATAGCAAATAAAACAAAAGGTTTCTTCTGTATACAACCTTTGTGCGGTTCCATTAATGCCCGTTTAATTCTGAACACATCTGACTGCGAGCCAGAGTTAATTAGCTGTGTGTAGGCACTCTCGCTAGCTGAGAGATCAAAAGGTTTATTTTCATGCGTCCACGTTCCAGCAATTCGCAACTCAAGCCAACTCCATTTGGAGTCAGAAGGTCAAGATTGTTCTCTCATTCACACTGATGTCAGTCCCAAGGAAGTATTTAAGCCCGTGGGTTTCCTGCTATCTATTTAACCAAGAGCAAAAATGGGGTCCATCCAATGGGCATTTTGCCACAGACAATGAGCCAGATTTTCCAAACTCATGGTTTTGGGCGCTCAACTGGAGATACAGAGGCCTGTTCCACAGAAAGCGCTGAACATCCTCCCTCTGAAACAGGGCCCTTTAGAGAGTCCAAGTTGAGCCCCAAAGTCACTAGTCCCCTTTGAATATCCGGGTCAAGGATCTCAGGATGTGGGCCATAATAATACTTACACTGCCAAGGGTTTAGACTTTTTTGTATTGCTGTAGCTATTAGGAGTCGCAGTCATGGACCAAGACCCCACTGTGTTAGGTGCCGGATACTGTCTCTTAAATGATGACTAGGAATATCTCGTCTCACTACCAGAAGCGTTCAGAGACCCAGTGCGACAGTTCACTCAATGCCACAGGGTAAATGGCTTAATGAGTTTTCAAAGGAATGGATTCAGCATTTATACAGTAGGAAGACTTACAAGAGCTATTGGTCTCCATGCTTCAAGGGATAAGCTGGTGATCAGGAACAAATCCATCTTCTCCTTTGATAAGGTATTTCACAGTTTTCTATGTTTACATCTCCCTCTAACACATCCCATATGAAGCACTGGGTACCAGACTGGATGGAACCCTTGTCTGTTTCTCTGGTAGACCCGGTTCAGAGGTGACATTAGAGTTTCATGAGCCTAGTGCAGAGCAGACGGCCGTGAACACAACTGAGACCACTGGTCACAGGCAGGGTAGCTGGCCAAGTTATGGAGCTGCATCTGCAGCTATGTGATGAGAAGGATCCATGAAAGGTCTGCAGATGGGACCGGCTTGCACCCCTAGCTCTGCGCTTGGAGAGGAACTTCCATGCATGGCTCTCCCTTCCTGGAAAAGGAGTCTGCTAGTCCCATGTACCATCCCTCTACCTTGTCCCCCACCAGGACCCTGTGGAGGCCTGTCTGGAATCCAGGCTGGGTAAGGGATTGGAGACTGGTTTGGAGGAGGAATGTGAAAGCTGGTGGAGGGAGGGGAGGGGGACTGACATGGAGGTTAGTCAGCTGGTTCAGGCTCCCTCCACCTCTCCGACGGCACCTCTAACTCACAGTGAGGTCACTGAAAGCAGCCGCTCTTCTGCAGCCCAACTATCAGTGAGACAGAGGAAAAACAAAAACACTTCTGAAAGCGTGTGAAGCAACATCTGCAACACTGAGGCAACAATCTCATCTGACAAGCCAGAGCCAATCCTCTGTCACGGAAGTTGTTGCTTAACATCTTTCGAAAGGAACAAAGCCGCCTGGGGTTTGGATAAGGCCAACATCACCTTCAGGGCAGAGCCCCAAGTGGTGTAAATTTGCACATGGCTCCATTGGAATCCATGGAGTTCTATCGATGGACACCAGCGAAGGATCTGGCCCTTTTAAGAAGACATGCACGCACAGTCATAGCTCAGAGGCGAGTCACTCTAGAGAGCAGAACATCTGGAGCTTTGAACAAGAGATTCCGCAAATCAGCTCCCGACCCTAGAAGGATAGAAAAAGCAGTCCAGCCTTCATAGCCTACGTAAGTCTTTGGCCTCTGACACGGCAGCCAACGGAAATGCCACGCTACCCCCACGGACGACATTTCCAAAGTCACCAGACAACAAGGGAAGGCGTCTCCAACAGGACTTTTCCCTTTGCTCAGAGCCAAAAGAACATTTCCAACGGGGTCGGTCTCACTTGGCATCTCCAGTCACTCTGTTCCACCTTTCCCCATCCTGGTCACCCGTTGTTGGGTTTCTTTGCTCTTTACACAAGTTAAATATGAAGAAGCCACAGACATGGCTGTGTCTTGATAACCATTTACTAGCTATACGTAACCATGCAAGGTTTAGCCCATCCAAAGTGACCTTCTCTTCACAATGTGTATGATAATCAAGGTGGTCACTTTGGATAGGCTATTACCAGCAGGAGAGTGAGTTTGTGTGTGTGGTGTTTGGAGGGGGGTGAGGGGGTGAGAGAACCTGGATTTCTGCAGGAAATGGCCCACCTTGATTATCATACACATTGTGAAGAGAGTGGTCACTTTGAATGGGCTATTACCAGCAAGAGAGTGAGTTTGTCTGTGGGGGGGCGGAGGGTGAGAAAACCTGGATTTGTGCTGGAAATGGCCCATCTTGATGATCACTTTAGATAAGCTATTACCAGCAGGAGAGTGGGGTGGGAGGAGGTATTGTTTCATGGTGTCTGTGTATATAATAATGTCTTCTGCAATTTCCACAGTACGCATCCGATGAAGTGAGCTGTAGCTCACGAAAGCTCATGCTCAAATAAATTGGTTAGTCTCTAAGGTGCCACAAGTACTCCTTTTCTTTTTGCGAATACAGACTAACACGGCTATTACTCTGAAACCTAACAATTTAAAAGGAGACTATCCAATTCCTATAAAGGGCAAAATTGTTTTCTGGTTCAACACACACAAATGTCCATGTTAACCTCTCAGACAGCTCTGAGGGGGTCTGTTGGGGGATGAAAACGGACCCCCTCAGAGCATGTAGGCCCCTAAATTTACAATCTTCTCATAATACACATACACCGACAAAGAAAAGAGTTTCACAGCTAAATTTCTTCCAGCCTGGTCGTAAGGGTTGGAATCGGTGAGTTCCCCACCCCTGACTGGTTTAAGGCCAGTATGCTCATTAGGCCATGACCCATTTAGCCACACCGTCAATGCCCGCTCCCTGAACGCAGAGAACAGGGCTCAGCTTTATGTTGATGCCTGAGCTTGTTATAGGAAGCTGTTGACTGTAGCCCAAAGAAGCCTTTCCCAGAGGCCACGTACTGGGGATGCTCCTCTTATGCCACATTGAGCACCAGATTCCCATCTCCATTATATCAGTGTGACGCTGAAATCACCCCACTGAAGTCAGCGTGATGCCAGTCTGTGACTGGCTCTGTCTCTTGGCCCCAGGCTCTGAGACTTGGTACTGGCTTTTTTTGTTTATTGCAGTGTAGTTATACCCTTAGGACACCGAGTGGAGGTAAGGGTCTGACACCTACTTAGAGGGCAGAGCGCCGCTATTGAATGATTTACACCATTGCCAGAAACACCCAGCCTCTCCCTCAGTGACCCAACCAAATACTGAGCAGGCCCACTCCCGTCTCACAAGCTAAGCAGCCTGAGGCCTACTCAGATCTGCGTTCAAATCCTGTTGATGCCGTGTGTATGCATGACAGACAGATGATTAATGCCATTCAGTCGGGTGTGTACTCAAAGCTGTCATGAACTGTCATGAACCGTGGGGTGAGTAGTCCTCTCTTCATGCATACGCATGACCTCTAAGGTTAAGATCTCTCTCCTCTCGCTGTGCTGCAAGTGAACCAAACAAGACACTGCCTCATCCAGCGGCTGTCTCACCCAAACACTAACTGGGTTTCTCGTAGGAGACTGTCCTGACTGTCAGAAGGGATGAGTAATTTCGTAGGCAATTGACACCATCAGGTGATTACCACTTCCCTTCCAAAGCAAGGTGTGTAGGACGAAGTGCTATCCGTCACCTCGTTTGACATTTAACTTGCATCATTAAGGGGAGGCATTTTAAAAGCTGAAGACAAGGAAATACTGACATGCACACAAGGGGGGAGGGAGGGGAAATACCCCCCCACACCCAACATACACACACACATACAGTATGTCTACTCCCCACTCTAAGTTCAGGCTCTGACTCAGGTTTGAGTCCAAGGCCCCCTTCCATCCACACACTAGTCAGTCTGACTTGGTTCAGCAAGCCGTCCAGACCCGGGTCCTAGAACCTTGCGAGGAGGTGGCCAGACCCTGAGTCCAGCTGAGACTCTGGTCCAAACCCTGTCATTTTGCAGTGAGGACGCACTCAAGCTGCAGACCGGAGTCAGAAGGTCGGTGTAGTGCAGCCTGGATGCTTTAGCATGGCTGTGAGACCCAAGTCCAGCAATTGATAAACCCAGGTTTACCAGATATGTAAAGGAGTGCTTGCTTTTTGAACCAACTCTGTCCAGGCCTGTTGCTGTGCACCACCCTCCCTTCGGTCTCTAAAGAGAAGCCGTACAAAGATAGATTTGAAATAAGTTAATGGAAACTCAAGCTCCCGTATACAACAGGAGGGTGCATGTATGAAAGACACCAGTGAACTCCGAGCTCTTTGACTTAGCTATTCACCAACCCCCACTTTTACAGGCTGAGAAGGCACCGGGGTTAAGCATCTTGCCCAAGGGCATTCAGCAGCCGAAAGGGGATTAGATGCCGGATCTCTTTACTCCTAGATTCCTGCTCTAAGCAACAGGTCATACACTCTGTATAGCACAGCAAGTTATTTCCCCCGCAGCAGAACCACCCACATTCCTTATCCCTCAGCAAACACCACGTCGAAGAACTGGTCTAGCCTCCATCCCTTAACGCTGAACTAGCCAATCCAACGGCACCGTCTGTTTCTGGCTACAAAGAAAGGGCTCCATCATCAGTGGGCTGATCTGGTGGGAAGGGCCTAGGTACAGGTTAAAAATAAAACAAGGAAACCATAACCCTACTTATATGTCATTATCCCAATGGGAGGAAACACCTTTATGAGTCATTAGGTGGCTCGGCTACTCATCACAACTCCTTCCTCGGTAGCATGCAAAAAATAAAAGGAATGTCCCTCCAAACCAGTGTGTACCTAAGCCAGCTGCTCTGGCCTCCCTCTCCCTGCAAATATTGATGCAGTCCAGGACCAAAAATAGTCGAGTGAGTTCATACAGGGGCCTCAAACCCTGTATGAAATGGCAGTGCTCCTACAGATTTCATTGGCATCTGGATCGCAACAAGCTCACCTGCTGTTTGGTTTAGCAATTAGCCCAGTACATAGTGAGAGGACGAAGATTGTTGGTCTAACACACCCTCGGGCTGTAATGTGCTTTCGGAGCCCGTCCGTGTAGCGGAGGAAAAACGAAGGAAACAGCAAGAAGAGCGGGCTGCTATTCAGTTTCACTCCCAGGCAACGACTGGCATGAGCGGACACCTGCAGACTGTCATGGGGCTCTGTGCAGGCAGGTCCTTTTGCTCATGTTGAGGTCTCTTAAAGCCAATGGAGTGGTGCGTCGGCACCGGGGTCCACCCGTATTGATCAGGCTGCAGGATGTGGACTAGAACCAGTGGGGATTTTTTGAATGAATGAATGAAATAGTTTTTCCATCGGAAATTGTCAATGCATCAAAATAGAAACTTTCCAGGGGAAAGGGTTGGTTTCAGTTAAACTTTTGCTCGGAAGGGTTCTCAGAATGGGATTTCTGGTCAAAACCACAGAAGACACCCACCCCACAATAGCCACTAGTCTGGGGATTAGGGCACTCACTGGGGACACAGGGGACCCAAGTTTGAGTCCATGTGCCTCCCTCATCCCAGGCAAATGCTCTATCTGGCTACAGGCTATTCTGGTACAGATCTGTCTCAAAAATTTCAAGAAGTCTGTTTTGTCCTAATGCAGAACAGGATCTTTAAAAAAAATCTCAACAGTTAGCCCAGGATGGGAAAATTGTTTCCCACCCATGCTAATCAGGACCCCTAGATGGTGCACTTCAAAATGGAGGGATAGCTACAATTGACTCTTGGGGACATTATAAAAAGGAGTCCAAATGAGGCCGGTGCTGTAGATGAGATGAGAAAACGCATTTGTTTTATGGATCAAGCTGAGAGGGAATTTTTAGGAGAATCTAATCTGTATCACCTAGGGGAGCTTCTCTTCTCCCTTTCTTATAACACAAAAACAAGTGGACAGTTAATGAAATTAAGGAGGTGACAAATTTGAAACTGATAAATGGCAACTTTCCCACACGAAGTGGAATTAGACTGTGGAACTCATTGCCACAGGAAAGAGACAAGGCCAAGAATTCAGCAAGATTAAAAAAAAGAAAAAAAGATTGGACCCTTAGAAGGATAATATGAATATTCAAAGTTATATAACATTTAATGCTAACATATTTTGAAAGGATATTAAATCTCAGGTTTCAGGGCTTAAACCAATTTCTGCCTACCTAAAATATGAATGAGACCAAACTGTGAGATTATCCCATGTTTATGCACCGTCGGGTTCTTCCACTGAAATATCTGGTGCCAGCCACTGTCAGAGATATGACTCGGGACAAGATGGACCTTGGGTCTGATCCTGACTGGCAATCCCTGTTCTGACTTCCTACATAATACAGGTCATAGAGCAGAGGTGGGCAAACTACGGCCTGCAGGCCACGTCCGGCCCGCGGGACCCTCCTGCCCGGCCCCTGCGCTCCTGGCCAGGGAGGCTAGCCCCCAGCCCCTCCCCTGCTGTTCCCCCTCCCCCGCAGCCTCAGCTCGCTGCGCTGCCGGCACAATGCTCTGGGCGGCGGGGCTGCAGAGCCGCGGCCGGACCCCGTGCTCTGTGCTGCACGGTGCGTGGCTGGCTCCAGCCGGGCGTTGTGGCTGTCTGTCCTGGTGCGCTCGGCTGTGCGGCTGTAGCACCGCCAGCCACCGGTACTCCAGGCAGCGCGGTAATGGGGCAGGGAGCAGTGGGGGTTGGATAGAGGGCAGGGGAGTTTGGGGTGGTGGTCAGGGGGCGGGGGTGTGGATGGGGGTCGGGGCGGTCAGAGGGCGGGGAACAGGGGGGTTGAATGGGGGCAGGGGTCCCGGGGAGGGGAATCAGGAAAGGGGGGGTGTTGGATGGGGTGGCGAGGGGCAGGCGGAGTGGGGGGTCCGGGGGCAGGCAGGGAGAAGGGCTGGTTGGATCGGGCAGCGGGGGGCCCAGGGGCGGTCAGGAGACAGGGAGAGGTGGATGGGGCAGGGGTCCCGGGGGGGCTGTCAGGGGGCGAGAAGCAGGCGGGGGTCGGATAGGGGGCGGGGGCCGGGCCACGCCTGGCTGTTTGGGGAGGCACAGCCTCCCCTAACCAGCCCTCCATACAATTTCGGAAACCCGATGTGGCCTTCAGGCCAAAATGTTTGCCCACCCCTGCCATAGAGTTTCACTCAGGGTGATTCCTGCATTGACCTTACTAGCTTGTGGTGGAACAGAAAGACGGCCAAGATTTATTTAAAGACTCCAAATGGTGAAGAATCCACCATATCCCTTGTTAAGCTGTTCCCATGGTTAGCTGCCCTCACCCTTATACTTTGCCACACTGTGTCTGGGTCTGAACCAGAACAATAATTACAAAGCTTGTGCCGCCAAACCAGAAATACGTGTAATGGGTGCACATTTTCTGGTAATTGTTTGGATCTTTTAAGGAGATGTGTCCGTGACTAAAGATGTTAAATCGTTCCTGAAGATTTGATTTCTTTATGATTTAGACACAGACACATGAGAACCTGGAATTTAGAGCGGTACAGCTGTCCTGCATGGCAAATTCACTGGGTTGGAAACGTAGTTTAAACCAAACAGGAGCACGGTAGGTACTAGGTAGGTACTTAGGTACTTTGGTACTTAGGTAGGTACTTTGCTAGGTATTAGCAGGCCCACATCTCTCTAATATCTGAGCAGCTCACAATTTTAACATCACAACTTTAGCTGTGTATGTATTGTACCCATTTTACAGCTGGAGAACTGCGGCAAAAAGGGGACACTATTTCCCCAAGGCCACATCGAGAGTCTGTGGCAGAGCTTGGAATTTACCCTGGATCTCCACTCCAGCTCCTTACTCATCCTTCCACCCTATCTGGCAGCTCCACCGATGAACCACAGCAGTCACTAGGGATCGCTACTGACCAGACATGGAGGAACATCAGCAGCTGCTCTGAGAGCCCAAGATGACACCTAATAGCTCAGTCACACGCGCCACACCTTCCAAGGGCTGCACAAACAGGCATTGCAACATCAGTGTGACGCAGATCCAGCTTCTCAAGAAGAACTGCCTCTATCCATTCCCCCTTTTACAGTCACCCCATGACATCTCTGGGCAGGAAACTCCTGATCTCATGGGTTTAGGAGTCTGCTGTGTGGAGAAGTCACGTAGTTGAAGTGCTGGCCTTTACCCTGAAAGGATGGGGGAAGGGGGGAAGCATAATATGAACACGTGACTCTCCTTCTTGATGCATCTCCAGCTACTGTTCCAAACAGGGGGAGGAATCATAGAATCATAGAAGATTAGGGTTGGAAGAGACCTCAGGAGGTCATCTAGTCCAACCCCCTGCTCAAAGCAGGACCAATCCCCAACTAAATCATCCCAGCCAGGGCTTTGTCAAGCTGGGCCTTAAAAATCTCTAAGGATGGAGATTCCACCACCTCCCTAGGGAACCCATTCCAGCGCTTCATCACCCTCCTAGTGAAATAGTGTTTCCTAATATCCAGCCTAGACCTCCCCCACTGCTAACTTGAGACCATTGCTCCTTGTTCTGTCGTCTGCCACCACTGAGAACAGCCGAGCTCCATCCGCTTTGGAACCCCCCCTTCAGGTAGTTGAAGGCAGCTATCAAATCCCCCCTCACTCTTCTCTTCTGCAGAAGAAGGGTCTTTCCAAATGACCTGCTCTCCCTATAGATAGGGGTAAGTATAGAGAGATTAGGCAGAATATACTATGGTCTACCAGCCGTCTAAGATGTTTTCCCCCTTAGAAGCAGTGATGTGTCTTCCCTGACCCCCAGGACTCTGATCTCCTAAAAGCCTTCAGTGGCGCTAGGCCAGATTGGACCACCTGAGGTTCTGGCCCAGGCTAATTGTCAAACAATTTAGTGTTGTTGCTGTCATTTGAACCAGCTGAGGATCAGGCCCACTGACCCCAGCCAAGAATTTGGCCCTCTCTACTCAGATGCTTGAACTGGCTTGGATTCCAGGAGAACACAGGCGATGGTGGATCATCCACTGTTCTCCTCTTTGCCATCTTGCTGTGCTAGAGTTTCAAGAAGGGGACCATGCGTGGAAGTGCTTCCATCACAGAATGTTAGGACCAGATCTCCCCATATTTGCCTTTGCTTGTTTTCATCCCACAGTGACACAGCCCCCTCGCATCATCCAGCTCGCTCCAAGTTTAATCTCCTCTCGCCTGCTGGAGTTACACGGGTGTCGCCCCTGGCTTCAATGGAGTTTCTCTTCCTGAACCTGTGTAAATCTGGAGTATCCGGCTTTTCTCCTTCATTGGTTGTCAGCCACCGGCAGCCTGCCCCCTTGCTACATGGTTCACCAGTGATCCAGACACGGAACATTTCTCAGTCCCTCTCCCCATGTGTACTACGATTTGGGGTGCTTAGATCCAAAGTAGGTGGGGAAGTTTGCTTTAGGCCAGTTTCATTTTTTATTGTCCTTTGTTAAAACAAGCTGGATAGGAGGAAAATGATCCCAGCTTTACTGTCAGTGTGTTGGCAAGAAGGGAACACAATCAGAGGAGTAGTAAGCAGGCACTCTGCTCTGTGAACCAAATGCCCCACCTCTGGACTTTGAGACTGCCTATCCATTCCTGGAGCAACCGTGGGCGTCACTTTCCAACATCAGTACCCACCCACTGCTGAGAAAAGGGACCAGCAAGTGAAACTGATTTACTGTCCCACGCAGCCAGAGGTAAAAGATGGAAGGGCAGTGACCAGCAGATAACAGGGGTGGAGGTGGAGGGGTGGAGATCACACTGGGTGAGTGCCAGGTACCGCATTCCATGAAGAGATTTCCTATATCTCAGATGTTTGCAAGCACCAGCTGGCAGCTGCCACACTGTGAAGTCACCCAAACCCCATCCCATAACAATACTCAACACGAAACCGGACAAAGCACTCGATACCTATAGGTAATAGTCCTGCAATGACCAGAGCTTCAATAACCTTAGAAGTCCCTCATTTCCAGAAGGTTTTAGTTTCTTGGATACATTTTTGGAATGTTGGGTTGAGGCTTAATGGAAGGTCCCAATGCTAGTGGACAATCTCTTTGCTGGCATATGGAGCCTGCTGGCAATCTGCTTTATCGTTAGCCGCAGGGAGGTTTCCCTGTAGGTTGTTTAGCTGGAATGGACAGATGGACGGCAGTCACTGATATTATCTATACATGCATTCCTGGCTACAGGTCTATCCTCCAGCAGCACCAGTCAGTCTCCAAAATGCTCTAATATTCTACAGGAACTGCCTGACACCCCCCCCTCAAAATAGCTGATGCACTTTGGCCCAGTGAACAGGGCTCTAAAATGGGCAGCAGGAGGCCTGGGTCCTATTCCCAGTTTTGTCCCATGGGCAAGTCACCTGCCATGCCTCAGTTTCCCTCTCTATAGAAAGAGGGAGGGTTGGCTTGTTTGTTAATATTTGAAAAATATATGTTGTCCTACAGGGTGACAAGAAATATCGTGAATCCTATCAACTGCAGAGCTCTGGGACATCACCATCTGGTGACCTGAAAACAACGGGATCAGGGGCAGCAGGGGGCAATCAGTTATCTGGGTGGATTTTATCATCAGTATGAACTCATTGCAAATAGCTATCTGCAAGTCTTTGGGGCAGGAAATGAGACACAGGTGAGCTAGCTACATGCACATGTCTGCCCGCTGTTCTGATGTAGCTGGGGACATTTCCTTAGTTTTGCTGGAGAGGAATCTGATTGTTCTGCGTCGGCTTGAAGTCAGTTGCTCATTCTCTGCAGCAGCAGCCCGAGAGAGAGGCAAGACTGCCATGAAGGATACCTTTAGAAGATGCTCCTTCGGGTCCCAAAATATAGAATTCTAGTTGGAAGAAGGCAGAGTTCAATGGCTGCATGAACTCATTGCTTTCAGTTGGGCGGATCGGGCTGATGAATTGGATCTCATTATGACAATTTCTATGTCCTGGGTTAAGATTTCCAAAAGTGCATAAGAGACTTAGGAACCTAAGTCCCATTTTCAAAAGTGACATGGGCACTCAGCCACTTTTGAAAATGGGGCCTGGGCATTTTTGAAAAGTTTTACCCTTTGTCTCATCTTGTGGTTTCTAGTAGACAATCCTCATTCTTAATTAAGTTCTGTACGGAGGACAGCCTGCAAAGGCTGAAATATTCACCCAAGGACAGAGAAACTACCATACTTTCCTTAAGCAGGGAACAGTGGCAATGTCTTTATAGGCTTTCCATTTAGATGAGAAACTTCTCTATTTTTCTTAAACTCACAGCAAGATTAAGAATTAGGTGCATGCAAGACAGGACATTGTCACAGGCTTCTTCTGACCATTCAACCCCATGCTTCACCTTGATTTGCGAGACGAACACCATAAGTAGAGCCAGGGGTCCTTTTCATTTTTTGACAAAGCTCTCCTCAAGAAAAGTTCACAGAAGAGCTGTAGACTTGAAGTTGGAGCTTTTGTGAAACAGAAGTGCAGAAGTGAGCAAAACGTTCTGGTGTTTGTTTACCAAACACTGGGCTTGCCGGTCAGCAGGTAGCGTCCGCTTCAGAAAACCGTCGTGCCGAGCATCACAAAAAATGAAATGGGGCCTGTTACAAGATCTGGGAAATGAAAATGCTGAAAATCTATTTTCTAAACCAGTTCCAAAAATCTAATAGCATCTTTATATATACATTATACACGTCTGAGAAAAATAGCATACATGGGGCACACAAACACAAGGATCTCTAAGAGAACGCAAGCTTCCTTTCCTTCTCTGATAAGGGCAATCAAGGTGACATGTACCACAGTTCCCCTCATGTTTTCCTGTAACCAGAGGAGACTGCAGCTTACATGATAACACGCAGCAGCTGATTCACCGCTGATTAGCCAATATTTCATTCCTCTCTGTAGGCACGTCTGTCACATACCAGACAGCTGTGGGGAGAATACCTTGAGATAAGCTGGAGGCCAGACTCCTGGTCTGAGTCTGGCTTTTAAACAAGAAACCTGAGCGGGTAAAGCTTAGGTTTCATTCTGAGTTTGTCTAAGGTAACTCAGCCCAACAGACCACACCCTGTGGACAGTAGTTAAAGTACCACCAGCAGAGACCAGTTTGCTTAGCAGGAGTTAAGGTGCCATTATCTGTATCGAAAGCCGTTCATGTTGGTTTTTAAAAAGCCTTGAGGTGCCATATGGAGTTAGTGGTTAGTGCCCCTGAAGCAGGGACATTGGAAGGATGGCAAAAGTGTAGGGGTAGAGGGAAGGATCCCACACTGGCCAAATTGGAGTGGTGTTGTGAAGCTGTGTGCCAGGTCACTACGCCAGGCACTCCATCATCCCATTATGCCACCCAGCTCCCTTGCCGACTTCTGCTGGCGCTGGTGGGTGCTCAACTCCCCCCCCCGCCCCCGGCTCCTCCCCGACTCCACTCCAACTCTGCCCCCTCCCAACCCCTTCCCCAAATCCTTGCCCCGGATCTGCCTCCTCCCCTGAGCGTGCCACGTTCCCGCTCCTCCCCCCTCCCTCTCGGAGCTTGTTATGCTGCGAAACAGCTGTTTTGCGGCGGCAAGCGCTGGGAGTTAGGTGGAGAAGCGGGGACGCGGCGCGCTCAGGGGAGGAGGCGGAGGTGAGGTGGGGCAGGGTGGGGAGCCGGTAGGTGCAGAGCACCCACTAATTTTTCCCTGTGGGTGCTCCAGCCCCGGAGCACCCATGGACTTGGCGCCTATGTCTGTGGCCACTTAAGAATTTTGTGGGTGTTGCTGTGCTGGACAGCAGGGCCACCCAGAACTTCCTGACAGCGGTGGGGATAGAAGCCTGGCTCCCACACCATAAACACAGGGCCCTATAGATGCACAGATTCCCAGGCCAGAAGGGACCAGGGTGATCATCTATTTTAGTCTGACCTCCTGCATAACACAGGCCATACAACTTCCCCCAAATAATCCCTGTTTTAGCTAGGGCAGATCTTTCAGAAAAACATCCAGTCTTGATTTAAAAATTGCCTGTGAGGAGAATCCACCACAACCCTTGGTAAGTAGTTCCACTGGTTAGCTACCCTCGCTGTTAAAAAATTATGCTTTATTTCCTATCTGATTTCATCTGGCTTCAACTACCATTGGTGCTGAAAGAAACCTGACTGCAGCTGTTACCAGTGTAGGGCCCATGACCCACAGGGGAACAATGCCAGTTCCATCCCAGAGGGCGCAGCGGACCCACAAGAGCCAGCTCTTGACAATGATGGTTTGCCTGGACAATGCCCCTGATTTTGGGAAGAGGACGGTGGGCGCGCTTGTTATGCCGAGTCGAGACTTTCTGAGACACATATTCACCCATTTAGCGATCCTCAGCGCTACTAGTCGGCCCCGTCTCTAAATACACCAGAGGCCGCACAAGTGCCCAAATGGGCTATGGATACAAACGCCCGACCACCACCCCACCCCCGCGCTGTCTCTTCATGCAGCCTGGCTTTGTTTGCATTCACTGACCGCACCTTGGCCTCCAGCGGTGCCAGCCGGTTTTGGCCACCTTAGAAATTATACCCTCTTCTAAAAGCCATTTATATGCACAGCTGGCTCAAGCCTTCCCAGTTGTGTCTTGTGGCATTTCACATGCTACCTGTCTCCACCCTCCGTTTCCTGGCTCCATGCCCTAAGACTGTTTTTAAGTCCACTTAAGGGTTCCTCCTTATGCTATGTTTCCTGGCTGTGGAAGTGAGTATCATGCCGTGTTATTCAAGGGGCCTCAGCTCCGCTTTTCTATTTACACTGGCAGATTTGTCTGTACAGCCCTCGGCAGGTGCAACCCCCCCCAAATTTGGGAGCACAAGTGGTGCGTACGCACACACCAGTCGGGTCATTTGATATTTAAGTACTTGATCCACGGAAGTGTTTTGCCCCCAAGCCACATTCCAGGTGTAAGAGCAGAAACCACGGTGCAGAGCTGGACTCAAGTGTCCACTTGTCCCGGGAAACGAACGTCACAAGCCAGAGCGAATGTGAGCTGCACGTACAGAGCTTTGAGAGCGCAGCTTCTAACTCCAGCTCTGGGGAGCTTACGGCGATGCGGGTTGTCGGGCAGGGGTTGGGATTCTCGAGAGAGCTAAGGGAGTTAGGCACCCAGCTCTCACTGACTTTCAATTGGATTTGGGCACCTACTTCCATTAAGACCATTTGAAAATCCCAGCTGTAAGTACCCGGGGCCCAAATCTCCAGGATAAAGTGGGAGTGGCTCCCACTGCTTTTGGTGGAGCTCAACCAGTGTAGAACCACAATAAGCAACAGGACACGCCAGGCCCCAGAGGTCTGCCTGACCAGCTAGAGATAGTGTGGCAAGACAATTCAAATTGTCAGCTAAAAAGCGAGTAGCATGCTGCATGGGCTCGTGGATGCTCGGCGCGGTTATCGTGGTTTTGGAAGAGAGCAAGGCATGTGCTTCCAGTCTGGAGGATTTATTCCAGGTTAAGGAGAAATACAAATCTCCCCTTGAGAAGCAGAAGACAGCAAATTACCCCCATCAACAGCTACCGCAAACCAGTTCCCAGCACTGCTCATGCCAGTGCAGCATCAACACGGGCACCAGAAAGTTAAGGAGTGCCAGCTGCAGGAGTGGAAGCCACTCACTAGACTCTTGTATGGAGTTCCACTCCACAACAGGCTTTCCACGACTGCCAACAGACCGGGGTGTCATGGGGCATGCCCTAGGAAAAGTGGGTCAGGAAAGCTGTCAATACATGTGGGTGCTTAATGCTGGGCCTAGTAATGGCTCCTAGACACCGCAGATTACGCAAGTTAGCGCTGCTCTGACCAGGGGGGAGGGATAGTTCAGTGGTTTGAGCATTGGCCTGCTAAACCCAGGGTTGTGAGTTCAATCCTTGAGGGGGCCATTTAGGGATCTGGGGCAAAAATTGGGGATTGGTCCTGCTTCAAGCAGGGGGTTGGACTAGATGACCTCCTGAGGTCCCTTCCAACCCTAACCTTCTATGATTCTATGTGAGGAAGCCATGCATGAAGTCTGCTCTCAGTATCAATGTGCACCCATATCCCGCCTGCTTTTTTAATAGGCGGGATACTGTCCTCCCTTATACCAGGGTAACCCCAGTGGGCCAGATCCTCAGCTGGTGTAGCGCAGCATAGCTCTATCAGCATGAATTGATTTACACCAGCAGAGGAGAATTTGCTCCTAAACACCTTGTCTCCAAGTCTGTTTTTCCTGGGAACTAAGAATTTCCCATTCTGCAGTGAAAGGGGCCAGTTTCAATGAGGTGTTAATATTTTCCTTCTGGCGTGTACAGGTAACTACTCAGAAAAGCTGTCCCACATATTTGTGCTCTCATAATCCCTTTCCTGTGTTAAAATGCAAGGGGGAGTTTCTATTGTTGCTGGAGGATAGGTCCATCAATGGCTATTAGCCAGGATGGGCAGGGAGGGTGTCACTAGGCCAGAAGGTGGGAATGAGCGACAAGGGATGGATCACTGGATGATTCCCTGTTCTGGTCATTCCCTCTGGGGCACCCGGGTATTGGCCACTGTCGGAAGGCAGGATATTGGGCTAGATGGACCCTTGGTCTGACCCAGTAGGGCCCTCCTTATGTAGTTTTCTAAGTCAGCAATTATGTTTTGGGAGCATGCAATGGGCTGGCATTAAACATAGAAAAGAGAGAGAGAGGCAGCCTGTGTCTATTTTCACCAGCGGAAAAACAAAATGCCAGACTGGACATCACGGGACAAGCAACGTTCCCTCTCATTTTTGACAGGCCGTGTGCGCAAAAAATGTCTTCTGTGCAAATTGTGCTTCTGTGCAAATGTTTGTGCGCGCGGTGTTTCTCCATGTGCGTGGGGTTTAGGATCTGTGTGCGCGCGCACCCACGCACAGCTGAGAGGGAACAGCGGTGACAAGAAGAAATGGCATCACATGACCAGAAGGCGAGATGCGTGTCCCCTATGGGTCAGGCCTGCGGGGTCATTACCACCACCCCCACGTAGCAACCTGATCAAAAACTCATTCTGTTCAACCCACATTTCCCCATCCCCCTCCCTCCCAGTTGGAACAGAGAGAAATGCGGGTTGAAACAGATGGTTTTTTTTTTTCTTTTCAGTGTCTTTGAGCAGCTGTTTTGTTATTACTCTCTGGCTGTCGCCAGTGCTTTGGAAGGGGAAGTGGGTACAAAAGATGATTAGCAGCACATGGTAGCTACTAGAGCTGGTTGGAAAAGTTTGGAGGAAACATTGTTTGGTGAGAATCTGCCAAATCGGTGCAATCTAAACATTGTGCAGGAGCTGTTGATTTTCCTGACGTTCCAGTAGAACAGAGGCAGGGGTTGTTGGAGCTCACCCACCAGCCAACCTACCCCGGGGCTTCCAGGTTGCACAGATCCAGGGCCATCCCACCATGAGCATACCAAAGAACGCAGCCGAATGCGGGTGAAGTTGAGCTTTATGAAACTCTGTGCACTGTCCATGTGGCTGAGTTGCTTCCAGCCTAACTCCACCTGCTGCCTTCCACTGAAGACTGCCCCAGGGCTCCCTTCCCTTTCAGAGAATTTCAGCGTTTGGGGTTTTCAAGTGTGGACTGAAAACTAATTCGGACTGAAAAGACAAACGAGAAAGTCCTCTGCCAACTGGAATTCCTTTCGACACTCAGCCCCACTAGTTACTCATGATGTGCTAGCTGCTTTCCAGATATTTGAGAAGGGATGACCCTTGCCCCAAGGAGCTCACAGCCTCAGGACAGGCAGACAACTAGACAGAAATTGGGGGACAGGGAACGACTAGGGATTTTTATTTAATCCCTAACATAATTCACTGGGTCAACTCCTCAACCCGTGGACCCAGTAAAATCAGGCAAGGAGCTGGTCCAGTCTAGGCAGCACAGTGAAAGTGGGTCTTTTAAGGAGGAAATTAAAAAACGGGGCTGAAAAGGGAGGATTTTTCCTGCAAAAATGAAAATGCAAAAATTCCCGTTTGAGATTTTTCCAGTTAGGAAATCGCTTTTCCTGCAGGCGCATTTGAGACATTAAATGGGGAGCAGGGCCTAGTTTTCCTCGCTGACCGGTTTCCAGTTTTTCCCAGTGGGAAGCCAGTACCAACATGTAGAAAATGTTTTTTTCCGAGAGGAAGTTAACACTTGGCCATGTCTACACTACAGTCTGAGGTACGGTGACCAGATGTCCTGATTTTATAGGGACAGGCCCGATATTTGGGGCTTTTTCTTATAAAGGTGCCAATTACCCTCCACCCCCGTCCTGATTTTTCACACTTGCTATCTGGTCACCCTAGTCCAAGGTGTGATTGCAACCTGGGGAGGTGCAACAGCATGGTTAAAAACAGCAGCAAAGACGTGGCAGAATAGGCTTCAGTGTGGGCCGTATGAGCCCACCTGGAAGCAATTACTTGCATTGCTCTCCTTGCATGCGCTGAAGCCCACCTTAGCCATGCTAGCCCAGTTAAAGCTAGCGCAGGTACTGGGTATCTCTCCCGAGCTGCAACCACACCCCCAGATTGCAGTATAGACAAGCCAAGATGGCTTCAATGGGATTCTTGCTTGAGTCATGACTTCAGGGCCAGCCCTGGAGTCTTTGAGAGCTGTTGGGTCAGTGTACATTGCACACTTAGCCTGGGCTCTGATTCAGATTGGAGCCCAAGACCCACTTCCGTCCACAGACAAACCAGTCTGACTCGGGTCAGCAAGCACTCAGGACCCAGGTGCTAGGAGCCTGCGAAGGGGGTGGGTCAGAACCCTAGTCCCACCGTGGCTCAGGTCCACACCCTGTCGTTTTGCAGCGTGGACGCGGCCCAAGCCACAGACTCAAGTCGTAGTGTGTAGTGCAGTATGGACCCCTTGGTACAGCTCTGAGACCCGGATCCAGAAACCGTAAGCCCAGGTTTACAATGCAGCGTGGCCAGCCCAATGTGGGCTTGGAAACACCGAGCCCACAAGCCTGGGACTCACAGATCTGCGTGTTCAGCACAGACGTACCCTCAGAGGCGCTGCAGGTGCTCCCGAAGCAGCCAGTAAACATTCAGGCTTTTTTTTTTTTTTAAATCTGTGTGCAAATATCTGAGCAACAATTGGGGCACCGTTTCCTTCTGCACTTGCCACGCTTTGGCGCTCCCCCCGCCCACTCACAGACCCGGTGGAAAACGGGTTGCCGGCCTGCTTGAAAGAGGAGTGGGCACGCGTTCAAATCTAGCTCCTTGCGGAGAAAACAACCAGAGGGAAGCCCCTGTCAGCACAGGGAAGTGTGATTTATTGAGAGATCGGGTTGCCCGCGAGCTGATCTGCTTGCAGATTAGATGCCAGGAGATGGTGTGCAGTAGAGGGATGACTCAGAGTCAAAGCACTCTGCTAGGTTTGTTGGTAAATAACAGAGACGTCAGCCACAAAGTTTGGAGCCAGATTTGAACCTTTACCAGCAACTGGCTCAGGTGAGGGGAATTTGGTTATTATTAATTATGTGTATTTCAGTAGCACCTTGGCACACCAGTCGGGAACCAGGGTCTCCGTGTGCCGGGTGCTGTACAAACACAGACGAACAAGAAGGTCCCTGACCTTGGTCATCTCTTACTAGAGATGGTCAGAAAATTGAATTTCCGTTCTACAGGAAATTCCGACATTTCAAGATTTGTTTGTGTTCTGAATTGAAATGAAAAGTCAAAGTGTCCCACAGAATGAAAATGCAGAGAAGTTTTGATCCAGGAGCATGGAAATGCTTCGTCTGGATAGTGGCAAACCGATATAAAATATAATATCCGTCACATACACAGATATTGAAATATTACAGGAAAGGTGGAATTCAAGAAATCAACAGGAGAAAAACCAAACTGTTCTGTCAAAAAATAATCATCCAACCAGCTCTCTAACTACTTCAGATCAAAGATTCACCATTTAAAGCCCAGAAAGACCTATTTGAATCCTTTGTTCTGGCCTCTTGTACAATGCAGGCCAGAGCTTCGCCCAGTGATTCCTGAATCAAGCTCAATAACTTGCAGGTCCTTGTTCTGATCATACAGGAATGGCTCAAATCACAAAGCTCCCTGTGTTGAATGTTCCAATGCCCCCTCCCCATGCACACTTTCCTGCCAGAAGGAGCATGATGTTTGCACAGACGAACATAAAAACAGACAAACTGGGTCAGGACAATGGTCCATCTAGCCTAGTATCCTGTCTCTGACAGTGGTCAGGGCCAGAGCTTCTGGGGCAGTGTCCAGAACAGGGCAATTGGCGTGATTCACTCAGTCTTCCCCTCGTGGTTTCTGAAAATCTGAGGTTTAGGGTTGCAGAGAGCATGGGGTTGCGTCCCTGACCATCTTGGCTAATAGCCATTGATTGACCTGTCTATGAATTTGCCCAGTTCTTTTATGAACCCAGTTATACTTTTGGTCATCACAACATCCCCCAGCAGTGAGTTCCGCAGGTTAATTGGGTGTTTTGTGTGCAAAAGTACTTCCTCTTGTTTGAATTAAACCTGCTGCCTATTAATTTCATCGGGTGACCCCTGGTTTTTGTATTGCGGGAAAGGGTAAACAACATTTCTCTCTTCACATTTCCCACATCATTCATGGTTTTGGAGACCTCTCTCATCTCCCCTGTTAATCATCTCTTTGCTAGGGTGAACAATCCTCCTCTTTTTAGCCTCTGCTTATCTGGAAGCTGTTCCATACCCTTGATCATCCTTTATTGCCCTTCTCTGACCCTTTCCCAGCTCACTTTCTGAGATGGGGCGACCAGAACTAGACACAGCATTCACGGGTAGTTGACGATGCAAATGCCCCCCGGATTTATATAGTGCCATTATGCTATTTTCTGTCTTCTTTTCTATCCCTTTCCTAACATTGTTAGCCTTTTTGACCATGGCTGTGCAAGGAGCTGAAGTTTTTCAGGGAACGAGCCACAGTGACTCCAAGATCTCTGTCTTGAGAGGGAATCAGTCGTTTAGATCCCATCATTATACATACGGAGTTGGGATTATTTTTTCCATTGTGCATTCCTTTGCACTGTGGATTTGTTAAATGCCATTGAAGTTTATTTCTTTCTTAAAGAGGAGGGGGAAATAGCCCTGATGCTAAAGACAGAGCTGAATGAGGAGCCGCCATGTTGTCTTAACATCCAGCTATTCGTTCCTTTGTTCCTTATCATGGTTAGTTATTTGGATAGCGCCCTGGAGCCCCAAGCACGGGCCAGGACCCCATTGTGGTAGGTGCTGTACAAACACAGCACAAAGACACAATCCGTCACATGACGCACATCTTCCCCCTAGCACCAGGCAGGGCCGTGCCCAGAGGACCACTTCGGTTCTAGGGCAGAGTGCCATTTTTCCACTGGAACAAGTTTTCGTCCAGTTTCCGGTGAGTATGGGATTCTTGCTCTCCTTTCGGAGGCAAGAAAAGAAGGAGGAAACCACAGAGGGGAAAACTCAAAAGCCTGATAAGAATGCCGGATATGAGCATTTTAAAACTCTCCAGTGTTTTTACAAAGAGCTTTTTGCCATAGTTCAGGCAGCTTCTTCACTTTACCATGCCCACCTGCAACCCAGCCCACCAGCCAACAGACCTTGAGAGAACCAAGGAAAGATGGGTATACTTCGCTGAGTAAGAGCAACACTGAACCCGACCTGCCTAGCTGCTGGCTTTTAAGGGACTCTTCATGCCCTCAGGACTTTTAGGAGTTCTTGGGCCAGGGTGCTCCAGGTGCCATGACCACTAATGGTGCAACAGTGATGTTGACTAGATTAGGGGGTGAAAAACAGGTTCTCTCAACAGGCAGCAAAGAGCTCTCAAACCGCCAATCAAATGTGCTGACTAGGTGAGATTATTCTTTGGTTTCATATGGATCACCGAAGAGCCATCAGATGGCAACAGTTTTGGGGAACTTCCAGTCACTGAAAGCACCAATGTAAGTCTGGAAAGAACTGGACTTTTACTGTTTAGGTGGAAGATCTATATGTCCCACCAGCAATCAAGTTTAGGTGGAAGTTGCAACAATCCCACCAACATTGTCTCTCCCGTACAATGACCATAGTGTCTGACCCAGTGCTTTTTGCGGGAGGGGGACACAACGAAATCCCAGAAGAGATCCCACAGACTTCGGCTTGCCTTGCCTACTCTCCTGGTTCACCCTCATGCTCAGAGCAACCCAGTCCTCGAGTGCCAGACATCCTCCTTAAGAATCCCCTTCCCACCATATCCTTCCCCCCCTCCGCCCCCCAGGCTTCGACAGTACTTCCCTCATTAGTGGCATCTCCTCATGGAGATGTTATTCAATATATCAACATCTGGCTAGATCAAAATTTGTGCCTGCTCCCCTGACTTCAAGGGAGGGGGACTGGCTCAGACTCTTACCATAGTAAGGACAGGACAGGGCTGGCCTTACAGGTGGGTGATGTAGCGTAAGAAGCAAGAAGTGGGTTGTGCCTAGGGTGTAAGGCCATGGAAGAGAGCTTGGGGCAGTGGGTGGGGAGGCCAGGGAGGTAGTGGGGGCTGGAGGGGGTGAGTGGGAAGGCCAGGGAGGCAGTGGGGGCCAGGGCACCAAAATACAAGTTCACCCAGGGTGCCATTTTACTTAAGACCAGCCCTGGGACAGTGCCTGCCCCCAGAGAGCTTTTAAACTAAGTACACAAGACAATAGGTGAGAGGGGAAACTGAGGCACTGAGCGGGGAAAGTGACTTGCCCCAAGTTTCGCAGCCGGTCAGCAGCAGAGCCTGTAATAGGCCCCAGGCCTGACTCCCAGTCCAGTGCCCCAAGCAGCTTGGCCGCCCCACCACACACTGCCTTCCTTAGGCATCAGCGTCGGTTCTCAAAGAACGTTTTCCACACGCAGCTACCGGGTCACAGAGAACGAAGGGGACATGCCGCATGCTAAAGGCAGCAAGGCCGCCCTCAGCCAGCCCGTGGCACTTCACAAGGGCATTAAACTGAAGAACAAAACAACAGGCTCAACCATGAATGAAACAGCAGTTCATAAAGCTGGCCATGCCTTCGGGGACTTACAGTCAGCGGGAAGCAGCCACCGTTGTGGTCCTCAGTAGCGCAGCAAGGGAGAGATGATAACGGGGCACCTTTTATTGCATCAACAGGGTCACAACCCTGTGTTTGCCCCTCCTAGAGGAGGGGGACAGCCGTGGGGGGTCAGAGTGTTTGGGAAGCATGCCTGGGGTGGAGCGGGGGGCATAGCTAGGGGGGACAGCCCAGTCACTGCCTTTATGCATCCAGAATGCCAGGGAAAGCTCCGGCCAACCCATACCGGGGTCCCTCTAAATACCAAAATCCGGGCAGCTCATGCGGGGGGAGGACACAGTTCTGGACACTCACCCCGGCAGCTCCCACCCCAGAGCTGGCAACTCCACTACTGAGATTGCCCAGAAAGCAACTTGTGTAGCTAAGTGGCCATGACAGGCTTACCTGGGTGACCCAGAGTATTATGGGCTGGAGCCGCTCCCCTCCCTTACTTCCTGTTTCATCAGAAGGAATTTCTCCCCCTTCCCCCCCCCAGCTCTCAGTCATGCAGTTAAGCACAGCAGCAAGGTCCCTGCCTGCAAGTGCAGTGAGGAGACTTATTTCTGTTGCCCAGAGCAGCCTGATACGAAAGCTAGGGGCTTTGGGGGCCCTATTTGAAACACCGCACAGGGACCTTATTTTCAGAGAGGCGGGCGCTCCCCGCTCCCTAAAAACCAGGCCTTTGTCAGGGGGCGCAAGGTTCCCGAAAATAAACCAACCCCCCAGCGTTCTGAAAAAGAAAAAAAATCACCGGCCACTTTAATAGGCTTAGCCCGTGTGCACTAAATATCCAAAGACACCATCCTTGGAGAAAGAAAAGGAGGACTTGTGGCAGCTGAGAGACAAACCAATTTATTTGAGCATAAGCTTTCGTGAGCTACAGCTCACTTCATCGGATGCACGAAAGCTTACCCTCAAATAAATTTGTGAGTCTCTAAGGTGCCACAAGTCCTCCTTTTCTTTTTGCGGATACAGACTAACAGGGCTGCTACTCTGAAACCCATCCTTGGAGAGTCAGGGCTGGAGGCAGCTGTCACAAAGAAATGCATCTCCTTCTGTCCCAGCAATTTCCCTCTAGTTGCTCCTTCTTACTGGCTTGGCAGGCTGGGCAGGTTTTTCGCCCTGCCGAACGGCTGCATCCGGGATCAGTGCGGGGGATCCTGTGGCTCTTAGAGAAGATGTTGGCAAAAGAACAATTAGCGGCCCTCCTGTTTCGGTGTCATGTTTACCAAGCAACGAGGTTGGACCGAAAAACATACGGCGGCGAGCTAATTGCGGGATGGCTTCAGGAAGGATCGGCTGCAGGATCGCAACCGCCGCATGGGGAACTGCGCAGCCAAGGAGCAGGAGCCTCTCTGCTTCGTGTCCTCGGAGCACGTTGCCCGTAGGGGCACAAGCCCTTTGTTAGCAAGGCCTCACTGGGCCGGTGTGTGCACGCCCTCCCGCTGGAGAGGTTGCCAGGCTCTATTAGGCCCATTTAAAGAGAGAGACGCCGTTCTGGTTCTGAGCCAGCCATCTCAGTTGTTCCTTGGGGATGTTCTGGATCGAGCTCTCCCCTGAAGCGGGGACTTCAACCCAGGGCTTCCACCCCTAGGGAAGTGCCCTAACCACCGCTTTATAGAGTCCTTCTCACCCTCCCTGGCCCAGTGGATCTTTAATGTTACAGAAAGTGGAACAGGTTCAGCAGGAGAGAGCCCGACCCAGAAGGTTGGCTGTTTTCTGCTCCAGGAATTGTTTTGGGGCAGTTCTCTGGCCTGTGTTATACAGGGAGTCAAACTTGATGATCACAGTTATTCCTTCTGGGCTTGGCACCTGTGAATATTCAATAGCCCCAGTGGGTAGGTACTTCCTCCTAGGATATGGGGAAAGGTGGGTTCAAATCCCTTCTCTACGTCAGCGGAGAGATTTGAACCCAGGTCTCCCACAACCTGGGTGAGGATGCTAACTATTGGGTGAAGACGGTGGCAGCAGCATCTAAACCAGGTCAGTCCTAAGTCCAGGACGGGGCTCAGAGCTGCCAATCCCAGATGGATCGAGGTGCCTAACTCCCTTTGAGGGGGGGCAGTTTAGGCCTCACTCTTCTCCTTGGCATTTCCCATTGGCTATCAAAAGCTGCTCCCTGTTCGGCATGCTGGCCTTTGTGAAGCCCATTCTTGGGTGCCCAGCTCCCCCCATGCATTAGAGCCTGGGTGCTAACTCAGAACAGGGATCCCATGAGGCAGGGGGCACCTGGAAGGTAGGCGTTGCAACGCTGAGGCTAAGTCCCCTTAGAAACCGGGCATCAGGACGCCAGGAGATGTTCAGGCCTAGCCCAGGTTTTGCCTACAGCTTTTGTGGCTCTCAGCCCATGGGTGCCTCCGCTGAGGCTGTCATCCAGCCCCTGTGGATTTGGCAGTGACGTGTGCCCTGCGGATACCTCTCAGTCGAGATGCAAACTTGCTCCGTCCAGGTGGCGATCCTGCAGTGATCACTGCACCGTAAGCCCCCCTGCAGCCACACAACCCCCCAATGACTTCAGTGGGAGTCTGACCCCGCTCATGGAAGCCTTAGATAGCATCTAGCTGCTGTCACTACAAAGCGGGACGAGCATCCTACAGGGGACGTAGAGTCCCCTGCCAGTCCCAGTGCCCTCCAGCCCCACTCTGTTCTGGAGCAATACAAACCAAGGGAGCCTAATGCCGACTCTCTGCTAGATAGTCCGTTAACACTTAGCATATCTCCTCCGAGCGTTTGCTAGGTATTCAGAGCCTGAGCCAAAGGCTACTGAGCCTTGCCACCCACTTCAGTGGGCTTTGGATCAAGCTGTTCATTCCAAACACACATTCCAAAAGAGCGGTTCCCGGCTTGTCAAAACACAGCGGGCAGGAAGCAGAAAACAGTGAGCCTTCTAGTGAAGGGAGAGCCTTATGCCAGCATGCCCTGGGAGAGCAGGGTTAGATTTGATCCTCAGTTCCAAAAAGAGGCCAAGGAAACAGATTGGTGTTCCCTGGGCATTTCTGCAGCTCCCTGTCATGAGACTAGGATGCAGCGCTAGGGAAAGAAAAAAACCCAGGACATATCCTTCCAAGCGGCTCCATCTGGAGCTCGGATGATTTAGTTGGGGTTGGTCCTGCTTTGAGCAGAGGGTTGGACTAGATGACCTCCTGAGGTCTCTTCCAACCCTGAGAGTCTATGACTCTATGATCTGTAAGAGGAAGCAGATTTAGTAACGCTTAGTGCTATGGCTGTGACAGATAGGGCAATTTCCTGCACTAGCCCTGGGAGAGCTTACTGAATTAAGTTTAAATGTCTTTGAGGTCCATTGTTTATATATTACTGTGGGCTGGGATTGTGTGTAACCTCTCAAGGGATATGAACCCTGAGAACTAATATGAACTTCAGAGGACTGTACTGAACGATGTGCCAAACAAGAATGGACTTTTGCGACAAATAGTATCAAGTGTTTGCCTGGGGACTCACTGCAGGGGGGAAGTGAATGCAGATTCCCCCTTTCCGCTATGCAAAACCCCAGCCTTTTGAAGCTACGCCCTGAAGAGAGGACTACCCTCTGCTGGTTATCTGTTCCCAGAGTCTGAAAATCAAAGGCCCAAGCGGTGTAAAGGAAAGACGGGAGTATTCCTGGGTGTTCTGGTTCTGAGCAAAGGCTGCGGTGAACTTGTAACCATAGAAAACCTCCTTGGTGGGGTTCGAAGGATTGACTCCTACCAGAACATGCGTTGGAGTTAGAGGATGATCTCCGGTGAGCGTATTAGAATACGTATAGGATCATTTATTGGTTTTATATGTTTTTTTTCTGTAATGCTTTCACCTTAAGAACACATATGCTTGTTTAGAAAGGGCCGTTTGTTAACTTATAACTGCAGGCACTTACAGCTGTTCATAGCCTTTGGAGAGTAAGTAAAGCACACGGATATCACCGTGTAGGCAGGGAACTGTGCAGCTTGGAAAAACATCGATTAGGAGGGAGACGTGGGTCTCTGCCCAAGAGAGGTGATGGCTGAGGAGCCCAGGGTGGGTGTCGTCTAGGGACTACAGAGGGAGATTACAGGTGCAGTTTTTCTGGACTGCGACAGGGTCTTGGGGAGAGAGGGTGGGAAGCCCAATAGCTGGGAAGGTAGGTGGATTTCTTGCCCACAGTCCATTTCTCAGCTAGACAGCCCCTGAGTTGGGTTCAAGTCTTGCTAACTGAAATGGGCAGCGGGACTCCTGCACACATCACAGCATCAGGGCCTGGTTCTTTGGGAGAGCTTGGTAGGGAAGCGATCACACTCACCCCGAGCATGTTATCACTGAGTTACCAGCATTAGCACGTTCTACCAGGGCAGACCCCGCTTCATTCCCAGACACCAAATGACGACATTTCCCGGCCGCTGAATGACTCACAGACCAAACACAAGAACGGTCCTCTGCCTCACTAAATGCAAACTCAGCATTCCAGGTCCTTCCCCCTCTGGACTCCGCCGTGCATGTGCCTTGTGGTTTTTCAGGCTGGATCAGCCTCCCCTTCCTGCCTCGAGCCCTGATAAGACTGACAGTGATTTTGATCTCTCTTGGTGGCAGAGGGACTCAGTCAGTTTTGGCTCTCCATACCCCTTCAAGCCAGGGTAACCAGGGATGGTGAGGCTTTGGTGCTATTCAGTACCATTAGGTTTTACAGGTTCCCTGGAGGCAGAAAAGAGCCGCGACCCAGTTGTAATGGTGACTATGCAGATTCTTTATTAAGGCCACTGGGACCTGGACAGGCCTTGTATCTCTCTCCCTAGCTCACTGCTCCCAGGCATAGCTACAAGGCACCCAGATTTGGCCCTGTTAGAATTACTGCACACAAATAGGCGCTTCCAGGTCAGGAGGGTATTACTGTAGATTAAAGAAAACAACCACGGATACAGTGCCTAGCCCAATAGGGCTGTGAGCCTGGCACTGCTGTAATAAACATGATTCATGCTATGTGTATGGCGTTGTTGCCCCTGGGGATTTCAGTGAGCCAGGCACAGCTGCAGTGGGTGAAAGCCCTAATGTAGGCGGGCAAAGCTGCCGTGGTTTGCCCTGGTGCCGTCGCACAGGTGGCTGGAATCATTGAGCGTGCTGTCTGCTTTGGAAGCAGCCACCTGGCCTCGATTCACAGCACTGCACCGTTGCAGGGAGTCACCCCCCTCCCCCAGCTGAGTGGTGTGCACGCCTGCATCTGTAGAAAGGCGATGCTACCTCCCGCCCCTCCAGCTGATAGGGGTTACAAGCTATATTCACTAGGGCCTGGCACACCCAGCTGTTATATAGCACTTCTCAGCTGCAGCTCTCAAGGTGCCTTACAAAGAATGGCACTAGCATTATCACCATTTTACACATGGGGAAACTGAGGCCCAGGGCAGGGGACGTGATTTGCTAAAGGTTACACAGGACAGCAGTATCCAAGCTGGGACTAGAACCCTGCTTTGCACCATCCCCATGTCAAGGTTCTAATTCGGGCTTTGGGGCACCACTCTCCGTGATGAATAGCAATGCAATGGGTTTATTGTAACAGGCTCCAGCCAAGCTGGCTCTGTCCCCACGGCTGTCTGAACCTTGGGGCTTTAATCCCCACCCCCAGCCCAGCTTGCCTTCACTCTCCGCCCACGCTGCTGGCATTGCGTGAGTGACATCTGCTCTAATTGTTACCAATGGCAGGACGGATGTGCTCACAGATCCTGACAGCACACAGCCCGTAGCAGTCACGGGCCTACAGTCCTTTGATGCATCTGTCCATTAAAGTGCGACATCGAAGTGACAGAGGCTGGGCGACCAGCCACTCCAGAACAAAACGGCCCAGCAGTAAGGGGACTGCAAAGCCAATGCAAGGGAACCTTAACTGAAAGCTGTTTGCTCAATTGGTCCTTACGCAATTGACGTCATCAATGCATTAAGGACCCATTTAGAGGTTAAGCCCAGATCCTCAAAAGGTATTTAGGGGCCTAATGCCGATTGATTTCAACTGGAGTTAGGTGCCTAAATATCTTTGAGGATCTGATCCTGCAATGAGGGAGACCACGCATCTCCATTGACCTCTGACCACCAGCCCACTGCTGCTGGCGATACTGGGTTGCAGCTTTTTAAAGCTAGACAAGGGACTATAAGAACCAATCCTGCTCTAGCAGGGATATGAACCCACTGACCTAAGGAGTCTGTTCCCACTCCAGCATGCAGAAGCCTACAGCCTTTAAGTAGTAAGTGAAAGTATCATCGAGAGCAACCAATTTGTTTTCATACGTCTAAGCAAACAAATCATGAGTGGGGGGCAAAGTTCAACAGGGGCTGATAAGCTTCTAATCTGGGGGCTATGTTCAATATCATAGGGGAATTCCAGCCCTTTGCTACATCCAAGGTTGCAGAGAGAAGAAATGTGAAAGGCAAAAGTTGGGAATTTTAGGTATGAAACCAATACCGGCTGGATTACACCCACATTTCATCAGAAACTCAAAATGTTCATGGACCTGAGGCTATTAAACACCTTGAACCTGATGTTTAATTTCATTTGACATCAATATAAGAGCATGTGCGACACAGCCGGTCCTTCTGGTTCACACCACTGTGAAAGGAATCAGCTCGAGCCAAACATCAGATCAAGTATTTCCACAACAAACAATGGGTCAGATTTAAAACATTCCTCGCATGGATTGCACCCCAAACGCTCCTTCTTTGCTAATACCCGACAGTGAGATAAGTGGTCTGGATTTATCCTTGGAGCCCACTGACGTTATGGGGGCAGGGGAGTGAAAGGTAGATTTGAGGTTCTGTTAATCATCTAGAAAACAAATGTGTGCTCAAAGATTTTTTTGTTTTTAAAATCAGTGTGCCCTTAAAAGTAAACTCTAAACTACTGTGATCTACCTTTATAACAGAAATCAGTTCTCCTGGTCATAGTGCCAGTGCTCTGGTCCCTGTAAAATTAGTAGCCTTGCTGAGTTACTTGGACACAGCACTGAAAAGCATTATTGAAACGCTTGGCAATTTGTGTTGCTAAGGCCCAGAACTGGGATTCAGAAGGCCTACAGTAGAGCCTCACAAAGTGACGAAGCCCTCGGGCTTGGAGGTTGTTCATAATTCTGAAATGTTTGTAACTCTGAACAAAATGTTAGCGTGGTTCTTTCAAAAGTTTACAACTGAACATTGACTTGCAGTTCTGAAACTTTACTGGGCAGAAGAAAAATACTGCTTTTAACCATCTTAATTTAAATGAAACAAGCACAGAAAGTTTCCTTACCTTGTCAAATTTTTTTTTAAGCTTTCCCTTTATTTTTTAGTAGTTTACATTTAACACTGTACCGTACTTAACTGTATTTACTCTCCCCCCTGCCCCATTGTTGCCTGATTGCATACTTCCAGTTCCAAATGAGGTACATGGTTGACTAGTCAGTTCATAACTGATGTTGGTAACTCTGAGATTCTATTATACGTTCAATTCTCACCTCTACCGCAGGCTCCCTGTGTGCTGCTAGGCTGTTATAATAGTGTGGTTCTCCAATACCAGTCCAATGGGGGCCATATAACTACATAGATTCCACTAAAGATGGTCCTGGCAAATCGGAAGGACCTTCAACTGCTTCAATAATGTGGTCTGCTGGTATATTGTTTACATCCTAGAGGAAACAGATTCTTGAAAAGATGCTGTAGCATCCATAAAGCCTTGCCTTTCATACTCACTTCATAAGTCTTTGCTTTTATACTTTTTTTTAAATTGTATTTTTTGGCAATACTGAAAACTCACGCAGCAGCTCTGCCTTTCAGCATACTTGGGAGTGATGGGTGCTTTGTAATCCAGGCACAAATGCGCAGCCAGCATAGAGGCAGATGTCAAACTGTGGACGTCTTTGAAATTGACAGCAGCAGCTGGCTACTCTCAAGGACTTCCACATCCTAAAGAGCTACTCAAGAGTTGCCGCAGGGTGCACGTCACGTCAGGGCTATCGAGAACATTTCTGGGCTACGCCGTCTTTCTGACAGTCATAACCCAGGTATGAAAAAGTGGTAAATAAGGTCCCATTCATAGATCCAAAACACTTGTACAAAGATCCAGTGGAAAAGTTGTGCTTTACTTTTGATTCACAAGTATCTCCGTCTCTTAAAGTTAGTGATGCCAACCTTCAAAAAAATGAATCTGTGCTTTGACTGCATGAAGCTTTTGTACATCAGGGTCCCCACTGTCTGCCATTAGTGCCGGCATTATGCCAGGTTTGCCCACAAAACACCATCCCTGCCCTAGAGTTTCTAATCTGCGAACACAAGCAGATAAGACTCATAAAACCATTCAGTTTTTTTAAAGCAATTTGTATCACCCCTGCCCAGGCAATCCTTTACCGAGCTTGAGTTAATTGGCCACTTTCTTCTCAATACATACTTCAGCTATGACAACAAGAGCGAGCAGCATTACAGACTAGATCAGACACAGCATTCTAACCGTGGTCGAGATTGTGAGCTCTTTGAGGCTGGGATGTTGTCATACTCCCGGTTTCTGAAGCATCCTGCAGTTGGTGTGCTACACAAACAGGAATAGCTTCCCCTAGAGGAAGGGCCATTAAAAGCCATTTTTAATCATGCAGTAGTAACCATTTCCTCTCAGCATGGTTTTCGTGATTCAGACTTCTCTGGATTCAGAGTAACAGCCGTGTTAGTCTGTATTCGCAAAAAGAAAAGGAGGACTTGTGGCACCTTAGAGACTAACCAATTTATTTGAGCATGAGCTTTCGTGAGCTACAGCTCACTTCATCGGATGTCCTTGCTAAAGGCCGACTAAGGTCTGAATCTGCAAGCAAGGCTAACCTACTAGAGAATCAGGTGTGGTTTAAGATCGGGGGGGAGGGAGGGAGAAGGGATTTCACAATTCTGTCTAAGATTGCACATTTGCTAGTGTGACATGCAGCAACCAAGACTAACAGGAGAAGGAAAAATAATTTTCAATACACTTTAGTCCCAGTGCTGACAAATACACAATTAGTTCTCCTTGGTAGTGTAGGTCCTTAATATAGAAATAGGGGAGAGAAAGAGAAGTGATTGTAAAACCACAAAAATTGCATGGAGACTTGAGGGAAGGAACAAACCCTGAAGCTACCTTTTAAAATATAAGCATTATGATTAGGTTTCAAGTTGACAGTCTCCAAACAAGAAAGGATCTGCATTGCTTCAAGATGACCAAGAACTGGATCTTATCAAAACTTGTCTAACTCACAGTGCAGGTTCTAAGCAGCTAGGGCGGTATCTTCTTTTGTACAGTCAGACAAACTGGGAAAAGTAATCTCTTTTGTTGGACCAGCTTCTGTTGGTGCAGGAGAAAAGCTTTCAAGCTCCAGAGTGCTCTTTCTAGAGTGCCAAGCCCACCAGCGTTGGACGCTATCTAGTTGGGACTTTCCAGTGAAGTCACACTCCTGCACAACTATCCAATATGCACAGTTGCGACCCCATCGCAGAGATGAAGTCACGCCCCCTTCCCACTACATGGCTGGAACACGTTAATGCATACAGACACAGCGTGTGTAGACCTGAACAGAAGGGGAGAAAGTTCTAAACAACCCCTTCCCTTCAGCAGTTGTCTGTGGCCCTCTCAAGCACTTTGCTCACTTCATTCTGAGGAATCTCAACTGGGGATGCCCAGTATTCAAAATTGAGGTTTAGTACCAAAAACTGGAAGCAGCTATTGGGGGACAAACTACTGCTGAAAGGGAAGCCGAAAGTTAGTCCAGGCAACATTTGAAGGTTATTCTTCCCCTTACCATCATTAAAATGGAAAGGGAAGGGAATAACTAAGTGTTTTCCACCTACTAATTTCTTGCCTCCTAGAAACGGTTTTCAAAAGTGAATAATGTGATTCCAGGTGACAATTTTTGGGTGCCCAAGAGGCCATAATGAGTTTCATCACTAGATTGCTAGTAACATTTTGACTGCCATTTACTGAAAGGTACCCAACAAATCAGTGAAATTGTTGCATGCCACAAGGCATTTTCTAGTCAAACCAGAAGAACACTGGGAGGACATGTTTCTCTTTAGTAATGAAATAATTTATTATCTAACAGTTGAACAATACAGAAGTATACATATACACAGCAAGGTCTTCTAAAACATGTAGTTTCTAAAAATGCATGTGCTAACTGTAATAAAAAGCACCATTATATGGTCTTGACACAGGATTCATAATGATGTGGTATTTACATTAGGAACTTAACATCTGGAAACAGAATTCATATTCTCCCACCTGCTTGCTCCCCTGTTTACTATTTGGAAGACTGCCAAAAATAAAACGGATGGTTCAACAGCAGTGTTGCTAAGAGCACCAACTTGAGAAAGGGAGATAGGCAAGTTTGGTTCTTTTATCAATTTGAAAGAAAAAACAGCACAAATAGAACTGGTCAAAACTCCAGGTTGCTTAAGGTTTGGGCACTTTAGAAGACATAGGTACTTGGAATTTTTTTTTTTTTTTGCAGTCATGCAACAGCTATTCAGCAAATAGCAACTGGGTAGACCTGCCTCCGAGTTTATTCTTTCACCTGAACAACATGGTACCAAAAAAAAAAAAAAAAAAAACTTCTTCCAAATAAATAAAAAAGGGGGATCAAGTTTATTATACCCCAGATTTTTTTTAAAAAAAAAAAACTGGCAATAACAGAGATGCTTGAACGCTAGATGACTATTTGGGGCTGGAATTTTTTCGTGATTTCTTCCATACCCCAGAGATGTCTACTCAGCTAGCTATTCACACAGCTGTCGCATGTTTCAATAATGCTTCGGAACGAGGTACCTATTTCTACTACTAGACAGTATAAACAATTTGCAGACCAAGCAGCAATAAAAAAAAGCAACAGAGTATACACTTTCAGGGGAGCAGATACATAGCCCGGCAAAAGCAGAATTCTTCCCAATACATTACAGTGTCAAAACCTGAAATTTGTTACAAAAGGGGCAAAAGAAGAACTCAAAGCCCGAACGTATTGCTAAATAGTATTTCAGATGCCTGTTTCATCTAGTTCACACACTTTGAATGAGCAAGGAAAAGCCACCATACATTATAACATAGGCTCTCTCTTGGCTAGGATTGTAGGCCTAGTGCACAGATTTGTAGTTCTGGAGTGACATCAGAGAGAGCTCTCTGTTTTCAGAGCCAATATAGCACTGTAGTGGGTTTGGAACTGGGGGAGAGAAGTGCCTTATTAGAGAACAAAGTGCTAACGTGGCAACTGGCAGACCATGGCCTGTTAACGTCCAGAGCTCAGAAGTGTTTCAGATCATCTTATAAGATGTTGTGAAGTTAGTGGCACCTTCGGTGCTGCTCAAAAAAGTGCTCTTTGAATTTTCATCATAAATTGGTATTAGCAATGACCCTGGAAATTCAAAAGATGTGACTATCAGCACCGTGAGGAGTTGAAAGCTCTGCTTTGTAGAAGAAATTAGATTCTGGGTGCTCAACACTCAGGAAAACAAGCTCAATAGGTACAAACAATACTTTAGGATGTTTAAGACAGACCATCATTAACACATAAGTTACTGCAATTTTTTCTTCTCTGCTCTGATTATTAAGTGCAAGAGTTTCTGATTTCTCTTCCAATTGAGTGTGTGCTTCATTTCACCATTTTCACTGAAACTTAGTTACTGATGGCAGTATTTTTTTATCTGCCCTTTTCACAAGAAAAAGTGTGTTTTATATTCACACACATCTGTGCAACTATCAATCGTAAACTTGGAATATACGAGTAGTCCCTCACTCCCCTAACAATCTACAAAATTTTTTATTTTCTGCAGCTTATTTAGTAATAATGCTGGTGGATCAGTGAATTCGAGGAAAAGGCTGGCAAAACACAAAAATGCTACCATTTCAGCAGCCTTGGAAGTAGACTTAGCTGCCTGAGGCTTGGGCTTGTTGACTAGCAAAGAGGACCAGAGAGATTTGAAGCTGCCAAGGATGGTCCTAGCCAATACAAAAGTGGCCTTGGAGCCCACAGTAGCAAAATTTACTGCACCCGCCTAGAGTTTTGGAAAAAGACACCACGTATACCCTTGTGTCAGTTTTGACATTAGTGCATCATTTTCAAAGTTCAACATTTTCTATGCCATCAAAATTGAGAGGACCACATCCAAACAGTGCAAAGGTCAAATAATTACTGTTTTATATAGGGACAAAACACAATATTTCACACAAAAAAAGTAGTTAACTCAAAAGGCACAACAATTAAAAACCCCTTATGCTGAATCCTTAAGACTCGGTATTTCTAAATAAAAAAACATACAAAGTACACAATTTAATATTTCAGATATACCCCCCCGACACTTTCCAAATATCTAAAGTTACTTTACTACCTTTTTAAAGGTCGCAATATCTGCAACTCTAGGTTTGGTTTTGTGAGGCAGTTTATGCAACACTTATTTGAAGGGGAAAAAAAGCAAGAGGTCTCAAGGAAAAAAGAGATTGAGCAAAGGACCTCAAAGTGCAGATATTCAACTTTTTTTTTTTTTAAGTTTACAGGTTTTGAGCTAGCTCTCTGAAGATTCTCTGCTTGTACTCAGGAAGCAGGCTTAAAAATGCAAAAGGCATACAAGTTGTAGTTCAGTGCAAATCTGCTGGACATCTGAAAATTCCAGCTGTTTAAAAAAATTCCTTTTTTTTTTTTTTTTTTTTTAAACATAGCGCACACAAAGAGAATATACTTTGGAGATTTTTAGCAATCCACTAGCCCCATTTCCCATCTTTTCTTTTTTTAAAGAGGTCAAATGATCCAAAAATAGCTTGAGGATATTTTAAGAAAACAAATCTCATTTTATATAGTTTGCTCATTTGCATTTTACAGAGTGCCTTAGTGGCTTTTGGCAGCTTGACTAGTTCAGGCTCATGAACTGCATTTTTAAAGACTGCAGGCAAGTGTGAAAGCCCACTTTTGTTGACCATCACTAAATAAGCTACATAGCCCTTTTATATAGTGAAATTGCTCAGTTGGATATTAGGGCTTCTCTGGTCACCTTGTACCAGCTGGTTGTATAACCGGAATCAAATATTGAATATTCATTGTGAGGAGTTTGCCAAGTGGGCTGAATATAAAGACCTTAAAATGTTTCAAGCAAAGAGGACTGAAGAAATCTGTCTACATATATCTCAGTTAGCAGACCTCTACATACAAAGTTTCCAGAACATCTATAAAAGCACAAAGTCATAAGAATGCATCTCCATTACATTAATTTTATATAAAATGAATAAATACTATTTATAGATCATGTGTATTATGTACATTTACATGTGCTCTATTTAGCTTAAATGAAAATGTTGCAAGGTTGAAAGCCACATTTTTGGGGGAAAATATTAAGGTTTAAGCTGGCAACAAAATCCTTTGAGCCAGTTTTAGAGTGCCTTATAATTCAACCAGGTGAGGAAGTGCTTTAATGCGAATAGCACTTCACTGAATAATTGTAGTAACGTAGTATTAGCAACATCCTGTAAAATGTGCCCAATCACTGACACCCAAAGTTAGCACAGCTAGCTTTATCACTCAGTTATTGCTAAAATTTGTAGTAAAACAGATTTGAAGAGGACCAAGCATTGCTTATCGAAACAAATGAGGCATAATTATTTTTGTGCTAAAGGGATTGAGATAATCTTTGTTCATCTCTCTGAGGTAGAAAAGAATTGTCCCAGAGATGAGAAGCAAGAAAAACTTCTAGGAAAACTTGCCTAGAACAGTAATATGCAGCTGTAATGCAATGAGGTCACAATAAATTGCACTAGAGAAATAGTACCATTTGGGTTTAGGTATTAAAGAAACTGGGATGTGCAAGGTTGAAGACATCCTATAAAGGTACCTGCAAGAGGTGGAGCAGTATATCTGTGTTGCCAAAGTCTTGCAGCCCAATCCTGCGAGGCGCTGAGTGCCTACAATCTTGCAAGAGCTGCTCAGAATGTCCCAAGATTGGTCCCACTGTCCCACACTAGTCAAAACTCCCACTGTCATTTGCTGGCTGCTAATCTGAGATAGAGTTCAATAGGGTTACTCTTGAAAGTAAAGGCCGCAAATATACAGCCCTTTGAACTTTAAGTCAATGGGAGTTTTGAATGAGTTAGGTCAACAGGACTGGGTCAGGTGGTAATATAGCTACACTACTAAAAATGCAATACCCATAACATATAGGAGTAAATTTCCAAAGCAAAATCTCAAACGGTTGCTACACAATTCTCACAAGTATCAGAGTCAGGACAGCTCAAATGCTCCACACTCTACTTTTGAAAGTTTAGTCCACCCATTTCCAGATCTGTACTACGAGGAAGTTGGGTTCCCCCTTCAGATTGTTGATCAAAGTTATGTTTAGCCACTAGTTCTGGATATTAGATACATTATGTTGCTAAGCAAAGACAAGGTAGGTCTAGAATACTAGACAATAACATCAAGGAAAAAAAAGAAGAGGGTTTTTTAGCTCTCTATTACTGCTAAAATATTCTTGGGTACTTCAAAATTTGGTTGGAATGTACAGTCTCACAGAGATGAGTTTACTGACAGAAAGAGAAGCTAGTGGATGCAATCAGATGTGTGCTCCAGAGAGTAGCTTATAACCCACAACCCTATGCACTGTTTCAGGACTTAGGCAAAGCTGATTTCGCTAACGGTGGTACATTAAATTTACGTGCAAGAGAATTGTGGGACGGTCCAATATACTACCTAATAAGATCCAACAGGGAAACTGCAATGGATGGAACAGCTACTTAGTTGCTTCTTATAGACTGAGACAAGGCTTGTGATTGTTCTGCAGCTTTAATCTCTTAATGCCAGAGCTGGAATAGCCCTCATCACTACAGATGCTCTGCATGCTTCCTCTTTCATCCGAATCACTAGGACTGCTGCTGCTCCAGTCTAGGTCTCCCATTAGATAGTCTGTGCTTTCGACATCCACATCAATTTCTTCTGTAAGCAAAAGAGAGTAGTGTTGGACCAACCTGATAAAGCATTTTAAGGTTTCAGCTACAAGTATAGATATTCTTAGCCAACTGAGGTGACTCACCTCTGTCAGAATCTGAACGCTCTGAAGAAACAGTAGACCCTATACTGTCCATTCTTATTCTTTCTATGCCCAGCTTCTCCAGTTGCCTTTCCAGATGCCGCTGTTCTCGCTGCAATTGATCTATTTGGTGTACTGCTTTTCTATCATAGTCTTCAAGCTTCTGTGGGTTAAAAGGCATTGTTAGTTCTTCTGGACATTCTGGACGAAGGCCAATGTTTACAAGCTCACACACTTAAGCAAGTGGCCTAATTTTCAGACATGGGTGCTCAGCACCTTTGGAAGACAGGTCACTTAGGCACCTAACTATGGTTTTAGGTGACTGATGAGAGGTACTTGCGTTTGGAAGTGCTGACCTACATTCTACACATTTTAAGAATCTGTTTTAGAGGTAGCTACGAGCCAAAGAAAATTTTAAAAGGAAAACAATTGAAGCAGATAGTTCAAGTGAAAAATATATCTGCTTTATTACACCCTTAATTGTGCTGTCAGTGTTTCACACTTGCTAAAGGTTTGAGGTTTGTGTTGCCATCTGTACACGGAGCATCATCCTGTGCTGTCATATGTACTGTGAGCATCTCCACCAATAAAGGTGACTGCCAAGTAAAGATGTTTTCAAAAACACCACCAAAGTTATTCCAAATGCCCCACATACCAATGCACATTTGCTTATCCAGAGCAGGAACTCTTTGAACTCTCAAGACAACTCATCTCACCCCTCCCCTTGTCTCCATTCCACTCCACCCCAGTATATTGGAAGTAAACAGAGTTCATTAGAATTTACAGAAGCAGACTTTTCCTGTTTACTTGGACAGTGGGAAAGAAATGAAGTTTGGGTGTTCTCATGGAGTGGCCACAATGGGGGAAGGTTTTTTTCTGCAGGGCTCTGGTGCAGGAGCCAGATCTCACAGGGCTCTGGTAAGAGGTTAGGATTGAGCTATCGCTGGATTAGAATTATCTAATGGCCACATGGGGGTGTATATAAATAATGCTTCCCTCTCAAAATTGTTTTTATGCAATTATCTGGCAGTGTCTCAATCCTATTAACATACATTCCAAGTCTTTGATAGTCTGATTACAAATAGCTAGCTGACGCCAACCAAGTCCCTCCATGCCACCCCCTTTATCTTCCACTTAACAATACTATGTACTCTAAAAATATTTGGTATTGCTAAAGAAAGACATCAAAACCATTCAACTGAAAGTTAAATATTTGCTTCCTTTTTTAAAAAAAAGCTACCGAACAGTACAAATATTGAGACACTCTTTGGGGCACAGATTTTATATTTGTACAATGCCCAACAGTATGAAGGTCCCAACCCTGACTCAGGCCTCGTGATGCTACAGTAACATACATGAGATGTAACATTAAAATCATGTCCACGGATAATTCTGACAAGAAAAATTTGTATACAAGGAGAGAGAGTCTTGGTTCACAATAGCCTGAGTCCACAAATGCCCTGTCAGCCAGTTTAACCATGTTTGAAAAATGTTAACCAACTAGCATCTATAAGTTACAGCATCACAATTAGCTTAGAAATCAAAGCCTTTTCTCCGTCAGGATGCTATTGTAAAGCTAGTATTGTTATATCTTGACTCTTGGCTAGAAGAGAGATTTCTTCCTTTAAATAGTAAGGTCTTCAGATATGCAATTCATATTGACTCCATGTTTCAGTGTGTGTCAGTGTTTTCCTTGAGACAAATCACAGCATCAGGACACAGATGTTTCTCAACAAAAGTATAAAAGAACAACTTTAAACAATTATAGGGTCAGAATAAAACCTGATCTTAGCGTCTCAGTCAAGATCAAAGGGTTTCTACTTTCCAGAGCACTGAAGCTTTTTGCAACCCACAAAAGTGACCCTCTTGGGAACTTTTCTCCCATCTCTTCACTGGCAATGGCATAGAGCTTCACCCTGCTACTTTAAGCATTGACCAGTCCACCTACAGCTGGTGGTAAGAAACAGTCCATCCAGTGGACACTTATTTTTAGGCCTCCCGGAGAGACTGAGAAGTTAAAAACTTTTAGACGAAACTGGTCTTCACTGATTGCGACAAAGAGCATCAGCAGGACATTATTTTGGGGAACAATCATTGTCACTTTCATCCCTACGCCATTTCAGTCATATGTTTGAAGATTACTTCTCTTGTTTGCAGGAGACAGGCTTCAGAAGTGGACATAACTAAGGAACTGGTCCTGAAGCAGGATTTTATCCATACAATTTGTTGTCAAGCAATTGTATTTACAGCACTTTATTCAGTAATACTTGGCGTGCTCACTTATGATTAAACTGGCTTGAACTCACCTTTATGTGCAATTTAGCTTTTGTTAGTAAACTCAGTGTAGTATGTCTATTGGATTCAGGCCCAAGTGGTACCAGCCCTTTCAGCTTCTCCAGACACAACCGCAGATGAGCACGTCTGTAAAATCCAAAGTTCATACATCATGCTAAATATTCATTCTGTCGTCCACAGCAAGTAGGTCGGATTAGGCATCATTAAAGAGCACCTCACATGTGCAAGCAGCTATGGCAAATATAACAAAGGTAAATTATATAATTGGTGACAATAGCAGTTGGTAATTGGGATTGGAAGAATAAGGCTATCCATTCCTTTCTATTTTTGGAAGATGAATAGTGCATCCTGGCATAATTTCAGACGCATTTTCTCCCTTAGAGCTGTGCTTTGAAGCACTAGCATTCCAGAAATGTAGACACTTTCTTCCAAGCCATTGTAAATTTCTCCAAAGAATTACACTTGAGAATGTTAAGCGGCAGGGGGACAAGCTGGAGAAAAATTTCAACATACAACTCAGTATATCCAAGACCATCTCCGTGCATATTAAAATGCAAGAACTACATCAGTCATTAAGATGGTATAATTAAAAATGAAAACAAGAACAGCAACATCACATTGCACATCATGTAAAGCCCAATGCATGCCAATTAATGCTTGCCCCCCACCAATCAGCTCTCGAGTGGTATATAGTTTCCCTACTCTACTGCAGAGTTACTACTGTGACCATCTACTGCAGGTGCTACCATGTGAGGTAGAGCAGGTACACATCACCTTATTCAACACAGACTGAATCTCTTCCTTGAGCATTTCTAGCCATATCCACTGCTGGTTACTAAGACCTTGTCTACAAGAGAAAGGATATGCCAGTATAGCTATCCTGGCGAATCCTCCTAGCTTTGACACAGCTTATACTGGTAAAAGAGGGCTTTTGCTACTATAGCTTATCCTCGTTCCCTGAATAAGATTAGTTATAGCAACAAAAGGACTTTCGCCAATATCAGCTGCATCTACACTAGTGTTTTTGCTGGCATAGGTATGTCAATTAAAGGGTATGATTCCCCTCCCCTCCCCCTCTCCCCCCAGTGTAGCTATGCTGGCAAAACTTTTAAGTTTAGACCAGATCAAACATTTCACATGACAATCTATAATTCCGCTTTTGTGGTCCTTTCCCTTTCTGCACCATTTACTACAACAGGTTGTTTATGTCCCCAAGTTTTAGGTCAATAAACAGATTAATTCCACGTACAATAATAATGATCCTCCAGGATAAGACAGGTTTTAACGTTAAGGGGAATAGTCTTTTATATCAGAAATGGCTACTCTCAGCTACAAGACATGTTGCCACTTGCTATACCCAGTATGCAGTACTTTGAAATAAGTTTTAAGAAGAGCAACCATTTTGAAAGACTGGTTTTTATAATTGATGTATTTGTTGAGCCAATAGTCGATTCAAATAATTATGCTTTCCCATCTTATTAGAAAAGCCTTTCAATTCTGAAATGTTCAACAGTGCAAAAAAAGAGTCCACCAGACTGATAGAGCCCAACTTTTACAGTTACTGTATAGGGAGTACTAATACATAAGAACGTTCATATTGCTTCAGACCAAAGGTCCATCTAGCCCAGTGTCCTGTCTTCCGTCAGTGGCCAATGCCAGGTGCCCCAGAGGGAACGAATAGAACAGGTAATCATCAAGTAAGATCCCCTGTTGCCCATTCCCAGTTTCTGGCAAACAGAAGCCAGGGACAACCTGCCCAACCTGGCTAATAGCCATTGATGGACCTATCCTCCATGAATTTATCTAGTTCTTTTTTGAACCCTTGACCCTCAACATCCTCTAGCAAAGAGTTCCACAGGTTGACTGTGCGTTGCATGAAGAAATACTTCCTTTTGTTTGTTTTAAACCTGCTGCCTATTAATTTCATTTGGTAACCCCTAGTTCTTGTGTTAGGAGAAGGAGTAAATAAAACTTCCTTATTTACTTTCTCCACACCCGTCATGATTTTATAGACCTCTATCACATCCCCCCTTAGTCGTCTCTTTTCCAAGTTGAAAAGTCCAAGTCTTATTAATATCACCTCATATGGCAGCTGTTCCATACCCCTAATCATTTTTGTTGCCCTTTTTTGAACCTTTTCCAATATATCTTTTTTGAGATAGGGCAACCACATCTGCATGCAGTATTCAAGATGTGGGCGTACCATGGATTTATATAGAGGCAATATGATATTTTCTGTCTTATTATCTATGCCTTTCTTAATGATTTCGAACATTGTTTGCTTTTTTGACTGCCACTGCACATTGAGTGGATGTTTTCAGAGAACTATCCACAATGACTCCAAGGTCTCTTTCTTGAGTGAGAACAGCTAATTTAGACCCCATCATTTTATATGTATAGTTGGGATTATGTTGTCCAAAATGCATTTCTTTGCATTTATCAACATTGAATTTCATCTGCCATTTTATTGCCCAGTCACACAGTTTTGTGAGATCCTGTTGCAACACTTCACAGTCTGCTTTGAAGTTAACTATCTTGAGTAGTTTTGTACCATCTGCAAATTTTGCCATCTCATTGTTTACCCCTTTTTCCAGATCATTTATGAATATGTTGACTTGTACTGGTCCCAGTACAGACCCCTGGGGGACACCACTATTTACCTCTCTCCATTCTGTAAAGTGTTTTACATTGTCTCTCTGGTGGTACTGTGTAGATCAGCCTTTTGCTGTATTGTGCAGAAGACAGTGTAAGTATATTCTTAAGACCAGAGGCATCTTAAAAATAATCTGAGTAGCCAGGAGAAAGAAAGACTGAACAAGTAACAGCACTATGAGGTGTCGTCTTCTGAATTACAATCCAAGTTTTGTAAATCAGCAAAGTGTTAAGAGTACTTCAAATACAGACGTGACCATTCAAGTATTAACCTTAGATTTGAGGTAAAAAGCATTGACTGATGAGTGTTTTGGTCACAATGCTTTAGAGAAACAAGACATTTCACACAACTTTCATTTTGTTGGAATGTTGTCCTGGCTCCAGTCTTTTCCTCTAATCAGTAGACATCTAAATTCCAGTCACAGTCCTGCTCTGCCATACATGTATAGGACCTTGAGCCAGTGACTTAGGCCTGGTTTTCAGCAGTGTCAAGCTCCCACAGCTCCCACTGTTATTCACAGGAGTTATGGCTACTCAGCATCTGGGGGGGGGAGGGGGGGAGAGAAGAAGCCAAGCCCTTCATTGTCTCACCACACCTCCAAGGCAGAGTTAAGTGAAAGCTCAGAGCTTTTGAAAATCCCACCCATAGGGTATGTCTACACTGCAATAACATCTGCAGCGAGCCCTAGTCAGCTGACTAGGGCTCAAGGGGCCAGGCTGCAGGGCTGTAAAATTGCAGTGTGAGGACACTAGGACTTGGGCTCCAGTCTCAGCCCTGGGACACTCCCCCTTCATTGGGTCCTAGAGCCCAGTCTCCAGCCCACAGAGGATAAATGCCTTATGCATGTGGTCAGAAGGAGATTTGCAACTAGTGTTGTCAAGGATGACATCAGCTGCAACTGACAGCTTACCTGACACTGCTTCCTGGGTGCACCAACTATTTTCACAAAACTTCACCCCATCTTGTTAATTCCATTGACAACTGTAGCTCCTCTAATGTAGCATGTCAATATTACACAGCATTAAACTGCGAATGCACCTTTACAAATGTTTCCTCTGCCTACCTTTGTTTATTTCCCATCAGCCAGTTTCAGATCAATTGCTCTGGTGTATGCATCTCCATTCATAAACAATCAATTTAGTTAAGCTGCATCCTCATCAAGGCTATGCTACAGTATTCAACTTCCACTACAGGAGTTCTCTAGCACTTTGACAGTGGTTAGAAGTCCATATAGAGGGTACACTGTTTAGTCTGACCTTTGCACATAGGCATATGCCCAGTTGCTTTCATACAGCAGCTATGTGGATAACAATATGCAGAGCTAACTTTTTAGATACTCAAGGAAACCGCTTCACTAGGATATTGGGAGTGAGGATAGTTCCAAGACAGGTGAGTTTCAATACTATTCAAATGCTTTTGTTGATCCTGACATTTAGGTCACATCATTTGGCAGTGGTTGCAATATAACCTGTCTTTGAAATGTCTAATTGTCATAAGAAGCTTCAAATTGAGATGTTGCAATTAATTGCATATCTTGCTCTAAGCACACTACAAGTTAAACAATCATTTCCACTGTAGTTCTGAAAGCATTTTACGTAAACAAACAGAGTGGATAATCTTTACTCCTAGGGTAAATCCAATGCTGGGGCCCAGTGATGAATCCCTGCTTAACACTGTTTGCAACCCCAAAATAAGATCTCCTTCCTTCTGAACAGACTTATCCAACCTGCCCTAATGGAGTTACACAACAGCTGTCTGAAGTACCTACAGAGGTATTACAACTATGATCCACAATACTTAAGTGAGAGACTGCAGTGGGCATCAGGTCAAGTTCAAAGTCACTTCAGAAGTCAAACCCTTAACATTAGGGAGTTTGCACATACTGTACAACAGAAAGTGAGATTCCTAGAAATCTAGCATGTCACTCTCCATGACCCTTGATTTTCCAGCTCCAACTTCTACTTTTAAAGCATATTTCAGCCTCATTTTTAATAAGTGACAATACAACTGCAGTTTTTAAATTAGACAAAGTTCTCCCACTGGCAAAGGCAAATTCCTCAATTAATTTGCTGTCAGAGAGACAACTGGACTTTCTTTCAAGTCCATTGTAATACAGGTAATCAGATTCCTCACATTAAAGATAATGCTTACCAACAAGCCTAATTTTCATCTTAGATGCAATGTGGTATGTATCTAACCAGAATTTGGCCCCAACTATCAAGTTAAACTGGTTCCCATACTATTCAAGTTCCAAACAGATAACCAATGTTGACTTCAAAATTAGGACTTCTGAACATCTGCAAAGTCCTAACAGCTAGATATTAACCCTTTGTGTACAGAAATGTAGAGGAGCCACTTTAAAGTCTCCATAAGGCATCTAAGCAGTTAACTTTTGAGACTAGTGGCAGTTAAAGTCTTAGACATCAAAATATTCACTCCTACATGTACAACAATGAGCGAATAACAATTTTATTTAGAAAGAGAATACATTTCAGAGAAATACACTGGCTGTTTTCCTAATCACCTTTTTGATAAGAGCTTAAAATAAATGACATTTGCTGTACTTCATTGTTTGGGCAACAGGATTTCAATACAACTATGGTGTAGTTGTTACTGCAGAGTAAGTAGGCGAGATGCATTGCATTCAGTAATTTTTAAAGTATTTTTTCTTCAGTTTCTGAGGTTTTCAAGTGATAATTTTGTGACTAGTTTAGATTCTGGAGTGTGTTATCCCGTTCTCTTCTAACCTCAGTCATTTTGGACCTACACTGGATATATCACAAGCCAGGCTAACAAAACAAGTTAACTGGCAACAGACAATACCATACCTACAACATTTGAAAGCAGAATCAGACTTTTGAAGAGGAAATGGAGAAGCTTATAAATGGTACAAAGGCACTTTTCCATTAAGCTACTAAGATTACTGAAGTCCATTTCTAATGAACGCAAGTTCTCTTGTATTGATACTTCCCATCTAGTAAAATACACAAGTAGTATTCTGGAAAGCAACCACCCAAAAGCTTACAATGAACTCAGAGAGCTAGCTAATGAGAAATTTACAATTTACATCTTGTAATAGAGCATCAAAAAGCCATAGAACTATTATGGTAGCCTGGAGTTTCCCACTAATGGGAGCGTCAGCTTGCCATGTTTTTCCCAAACTATCAAGTTACTTATAGAAGCACCACAAACACGAGGATACCTCACTTTACAACTGTAAGTGTTCATACACAATAGCCCTTCTCCCAGCCCCCTTCCTCCCTGCAAGAAGTACACTGACTGAGCCACAAGAACTGAAAACAAAGTTTAAGCCCTCTTATGAAGTTCTCCAGTTTTAAAGAGTTACAGTCTTTAAAATCATGTTCTTATATCTTGACTGCAAAGTACATTTACCAAGATACAGGGTAAAAGGGCAGACTTAATGATCCCACAACCCTGTCAAAACAGCCAACAAAAAACAGGTTAAATTCTGTGTAGTGCTAAGGACACAAACAGTGTGGTAGCTGATCAGATGAGCAGTCTATCTAGACTTATGTACCCTGACAGAAGGTGACCAGAACCACAGGCTTCAAGGAAAGGTCCAAGAAACACTGCCGAAAGCAGTTATGGAATAACTGCACATGGGGGTTATGAGGAAATGTTCCCGATCAGTGCTTAGACTCTGACGGATGAAAAACATATTCCAGGTAAGAGGCCTTAGAAGATCTGGGATTGATAAAATCATAATTCCTAGAATAAGCAGTCTCTAGTTGCTGTAATGCACAAACCTGCGCTCACACGGAACTGTCCATTCTCCCCCACATTGCAGTTTATGCTTGCTTACTGCAGATAGATGTTGTGGAAGTATCTCCTGCTTTCTGACCACATTAGTTTCAGTTTAAAGTGACATTTTAGCTTATCCCGCCTATCCCCACAGCCCCCCCAAACCCAACTTCAATAAAACTGAACTCTTAGATTTAGAGGTTGCTCAGAGAATCAGTCTTGCCTGAGGATGTACCTTGCATGTCCCCCTAATATTACTGCTCCATTGAGGAGGACCTGGACAATCCCACTGGGACATGCAGGGGAATGCAATAAAAGTAAGTGCAAATACTTAATGAATCCTACAAACTCACCTGTTCTTTTCCATTTCATTGTGCGTTGACCTGAAAGATAAACAAGGAATTAGTTATTTAATGATTATCAGTTGCAGATAAGTACAGGCCCTGTGATTAAGAATATCAATGCAACAGTTTTTGTAACCATTCACTGCAAGAGCAAGCCACTAATCCACTTCAGAGAAAGCTGCTAGCTACCCTGGGGCAGCAAAAAGGCTGGAAGCAACCAGGACAAAGTGAAGAAGTGTGGAGCAACACAGTATGGGTTTTCTGCCAGCAAAATGGCAATATAAGCCCAGAAAGAGCTGCAAAACCAAGCGCATGATGGTGGTGCAAACGAAAAATGTGGTTATCTTAGCGTAGGAAGAGAAAGGCAAATTGCCCCATCTTAACACTCTATTTGACATCTAGTCAATTAAGCGTCAAGTATAATTTCAGACTTGCCCCCGAGTGCATTGCCAACTGGCGGTTTGGAGAGGATTTTTAAGTATCTCTCTCCCTATTGCTGTGCAAAAGATTCCCATCATGAGAGAAGCCAACTTTGCATTTTATCAGAGTTTACATATAAAGTAAGAAAAAACTGAAGAGATGGAGAAAAGTTGCCTGAATTCTGTTACTCTTAGGTGGTATTTGTAACTTTTGCTTGAAAACACTGTTATATGGTTTGTGTCTTTAAAGTTATATTCCAGAATAGAATATGGTTTTAAAAAGCACCTTTAACATCAGATATCACAAAATAGTGAAGTAAGTACCACATAACACAACAATAATTAATACACTAGCAGACAAGTGCTCAAACAGTCGGGACACCACAACCTAATGTCGATGCATCTGAAGAAGTGGGGTTTTTTTACCCACGAAAGCTTATGCCCAAATAAATCTGTTAGTCTTTAAGGTGCCACTGGACTCCTCGTTAACTTTTACTGAATTCTTAACTTTTGCTTCCAGCTTTTCATAAAGGATGGCACCTTGAACAGTGCAGCAATGAGCATGAACCAGAGATTTGAGCCCATGGCCTATTGATACCAATGACTGATACCAATTGAACCATGTGACTTGCACACTGTATTCAATCACTAAGTCACCAGCTTTGCAGAGAAATAATATCCTGAAGATCAGGTATGTGAATACAGGACCGCTGTAGAAAACTTTTCCAGAAGCTAATAGACTATAATGTGTTTCACTCTTAAATGGAAGAACGACACATTAAATTTGAGGTTGTAGTCTAGGTTGGTATTAAACTGGTTTACAAATAATTCAGAAGTTCTTCCTTCTCCCCTCGCAAGATTTTAGGGAAACTGTAACAAAACAAAAAAAGAACTATTGCGGGGTTCTCTTAGAAATCAGACGACCCAGAATAACTACAGAGATTTGAATAGTTTTCAAATTACTGTTGACTTAATGTTGAAATGAGGACTCCTAATATATGCACACATGCTCATAACAGAAATCTGCCACAACTGCTCTTTAAAGCTTTAAATGAAGCCTGTTATTCAGGGACAGCATTACTGTGGGACAGAAGACCCAAAGGAAAAACCACAACCATGATAAAGGAATGTATATATCTGAAGCCTTCCATCTGACTTTTCCTGTGCCTGAGCCAGAGAGTGCCAGTTTTCTCACTGTGTTTTCTAGAGGTTTCAATAAACTAAGCAGATTTTATTGTTAAATAAGCTAGGAACTTATACTTTGAGGACACCGCAAATTATATGTTTGGTATTTTTACCCACTTGCAATCCCTCATAGAAACTTCATTCATAATATTTTATAATGGTTTGATCTCAGTGTGGTAAGCTATCCCCCCCCCCCGCCAGTGTTTTAATGACATTAATTTTAACATAGCTCCTTTTGTTTACTTTCAGACTGCATTTCAGAACAGATCACTTTAAATAACGCAAACATTTAGTTTCCAAACAAATTTAAAAGTCACAAGATATTTTGATTTCAACTGAGAATAAAAGGTCCATATTTCTTAGTAGATCATTTAAACGGATGCACATTAGTCTGATATGTAATGGAGACACAAGTTCCCCTGCCAGGGCATCTGTAAATGGCTGAAAAGAGGACAGACATATTTTTGGTTCCACCAGTTTCCTCATCTGACTCTTCTGGATAAAAAGCAGAGAAATAAAGAAGTATAAGTTTGAGCCCTTCCTCACCTCCCAGTTATGAGTTCCTGAGTCCAAGACATTACAATGAACTTGTAGTTTACTAGTGGGCTGTTGCATCATAAATAGGACGCATCAATTCAATATTGGTACCAAAAGTTACAGATGTCTGTTACAACAAGTTTGTTAATAGAATACATCCTCTCTGGACTCAACTGTGTCCAGGAACACATTACTAATGGTAAGTTCTGTATCCAAAAATATAGTTCTATTAGCTGGTGAATTCTATTTTTACAACATAAACCCTAAGGTGGATAGTTTGCATATTTCCATGTAGACAAGATTCTCAGCTCTTAGTGATAAACATTAATTGCCTTTACTTGGAATGTATTCAAAACCATTTTTATCTGAAATGAAAAGGCTGAATATAATAACTTCAAGAAATGTTAGTGTTTTGTTTGCCAGTTTCAAAGCAACACTGATAGCAATCAGCTTGTGTTCAGAACTCCGAACGAACAGAGACCATTTCCAGGAAGTTAATACAGAGAAGGACATGGTAACCATACCTGCACTAGCTAATTGGCTGTGCAGTGTACATAGTACCCATCTTCTTCCCCTTCCAAAAGAGAAAGTGACAGTGTCTCTAATTGGCTTGTCTACAGGAGCCACTGCCACATTTTTGTGAATTGCAGTGTTGCAGAATTTCCATTCCAAAGATGCAGGCTTAACCATGCTTATGGCACAGTGACAGGTCTGCAGACCTAGCGTAAAATGCCAACCTTAAACTCAATATAAAAAGATACCCTCACCTCTCTTCCCCTCTCCCTGACAACCAATAGACAGACCATTTTATTGTCTAATATCAGCTAACAATCATACTGGTCACACAGACCTATTTATCATTATACTATAGTTAATATTGATCACATTCTAGAATGTAAATGCAGAATTTGGGCATGCAACTAGGATTACTTCTGAACTTTGACCTTTTAATGAACACCTGTTCCATTACAGATACAGGAAAATGGCTGCACCATTTTTCATATGAACTCAGTATTAAGTCATTCCATTGTAACGTAGGCTAGAACTAAGTTATTCTTGCTACACTAAGACACCTTCACAATCTGTGTTAAAGGGAAACTATCAGCTTGTAATCTAACCATCTTTAAAAAGAGAATTAGAAGTAGCTTCAGGTATTATACATGCCCTTGGGGCCACTTGCCAAGCTGTGTTTTACAATCAGATGTTCCTATTTAACATATGCCTTTTTCCCCATTGCAGTGAACGTTTCACACAAACAGGAGATAGAAGACCTAATCTGCCCTCCACTGAAGTCAGGGGGAGTCAGGTGGGCCTTAAAAGACTACACAGACCAAAGACTGAAATTGACTATACATAGAGCTGTCCAGCAGAGTAATTGCTCATCTCTATGCCCCTGCCCAATAATATTTCAGCTATTGTAATATCAGGTATTACTTAAACTAAGACAAAATCTCTGTTTTGTTAAAAAGTTTAAAGGGACACTGCCAACTTCAGAATCAAACTGTTTAAAACAAGGAGTCATTTCACATTTCCTAATGAAACAAGAAATATTTAGTCCCTAGACAGAACAGCTACAAACAGGCCAGTAAGAAAGGAAGTGCTCACCCAGACGATATTTAGAGATGAATTTGCTCACACTGCTCTCTGTCTATCGTACTATTTCTCCATTAATTATGATTTGATCTTTAGGGCACTTAATGTATACATAAGAAAGAGCTCGCTCCTCAATGCCAACACTGCACACCTTTAAATACACTATTCCTGCAGGTCAGTTACAAAGTTGAGCTTTACAATCTTAACTATTAAAATGAATTGTAATTACAGAATTCTGAGAGACAGGCTGAAAAAAAATGCTGATTTTCACTAGATGCATTAAGAGGTAGGTCAGCTCTTGTACTGTCAACCTCCATTTCTAAAGGATTTCTAAAAAATCAAAACCCTAAAATTTCTTGACATTTGAGAGGCCTTCCATCTGCATTGTGAAATATGTTTTTCTTAGTATAGAGATGCAAAGGAGTCATTAGGACTATTAGACTTTTCTCTACCACTGGTCAATATACTTACTGTATTAGACATGTATTGAAATGAAAGTCTACAGCCCAAGTAAGATTCCAAACATTGAGGTTGGGACACAAACCCAAGTTCGAAGTTCGCACTGAAATTCCATTCTTCTTTTGCTATGCTGTACCTAAATATTGCAGCACATATGGTGCACATCACGTACTGATCTTAGGCCACTAACCACAGTCAAAACAGGGTGAGTTAAGGACAGAGCTTTAACTGTGAACTTCCTGGGTTTTATGAGTCTCCATCACAGCACAAGCATGACCTAAAGTAGCAGTTTGCATTTATACATACTACTACTAAATGGAGAGAGTTGCAAGCACCTAAAAACAAGACAGGAACTTCAGTTTTAACCTGCAAGTCTTTAGGACCTAAAAGTCTTCACTAAAAAAAAGGCTTGCAGAAGTTGCCGATCCAATTTAAAGTTCAACAGCTTGGACTGAAATGAATTTGGATGGATTAAATCCCAGCAAAACATCTCCAGTACTAGGTGATTTAGCATTTTTAGCTGCCCCAAGAACAAGATCTATATTAAATACAAGATGAATAATCTGTAGCAAAGCTCTAGATGGATTTCAAGATGAACAATAAATAAATCAGGCTGTCAAACAAAAGTGGTACTGGAAGCAAGATTTAATCTAAGTGTCAAATCAGAACTATGTCACTTTCTGCACTCAGTCATATAATTTAGCTTTAGTTAAGAATTCCTGCACAAACACTTAAAGTGAAATAGAAAATGTTAGAAAATTTGAGTCTAACATTGCACATGAATCTTGAATTAAAGATAAGACTCCATCAATTTTCACATTAGCTGTAGAAAACACATTTCTACCATGTTGCATGGCAAAATTCCACATGATTTGTTTGCTGAGAAAAAAATAAATACAGCAAAAAACGACAGTTTCTGTTCTTTAGAGGTTTCCCTAGAAAGTAACTAGTGTCAAAAAGTTTGACTATGTTCATGTATTACAGCAGTTAAACATGCACAAAGTAGTCTAAACGTATGAACACCTATCTCAGTACGAAATATTATAAATTTTACCTTTGAGTATCCATGCTCTAGTGGAAAAGTTTTATTTCACTGACATAAAAAGATATCTGAACAGGTGTGTTAAAAAATACTTCTGCTTTCTTGAAGTGCCAAAACCAAAGTTTGGGCCAAATTTGACTGAGGCATTATATAATTACAGTATATTACCTTTATTATAAGCACATCATGCCTCACTTAATTTTTTTAAATGGCTTGCATTGAAACTAAATAGGACATACCCCTGCAGTGTTTACAATCCAAACATTAAACCACTGTGTTAAAGCAGAAAAGCCTAAATACACAATTGACTGAAAGCAAAAGTGAAACTGAGTAGAACCTTCATTTCCCATGTTAAAGATAGAAGTAAAAAGCCTAAATAAGTTAGGAAATAGTTTTAAAATCTGAGTTAACACAAGGACTTTATCACTGTGTGTTTTCTCACTTGACAAAGAACCCTTCAGTTAAAAATATCACTGTATGGTGAGGTATAAGTTGAAAGACATACCCAACGTTTTCTCAGAGCTGATAATCATACTAGAAATGGCAGAATTTTGCACCACAAGCATCTGCATAAGTCAGATATCACACACGCTCACACACAGATGCAAGTACCACATATTTGCCATTACCTGCTACTACTGCTGTTTTTCTTGGACTTGCTTCTCCGTTTTAAGGCATCTCTGTCCTTGTTATTGTAGGGTAACATAGAGGCATAGCCATGTTCAGCTTCTAAAAAAAGCCAGGGTTTCACTTGATCATTAAGTTAGCCCAAAACATACAGACATCCAGGAGTATTTGGGGGTGGGAGGAGAACATATTTGAAAGTCCAAAGGTGCAAATCAATAAGATTACTTCGTTATCTGCTGAAGAACAACACACAGAGCCTAAAACAAAACCCTCCGGGGCCAGGGAATCCATTGTTTCCAGCACGGGGATGACATGCCCACGCCATACATGGGGGGGGGAACCATGTAGACGGCAAGCAATAGGGATTCTGAAGTGGGGATCTGGAAGATGGGTTGTGTAGGGTCCCTTTCTCCCCATCCCATACATGGGGGTCTCCAGAACACTTGTTTCTTGGAGGGGACACCCCTGCATGGAAGGAGCTACACAAAAAGCCAGGGCGTTTGCGCGCGGTGGGATTATTCCCCACGAGTTGCAGCGCGTGCCTGGGGGTAAGGATCTTTCCACCCCCCAAGATGGGCGATCGGGGGGAGCCAAGCTGAAGGGGGGGGGAGCGGGGAGGGCCCCGGGGGGAAGAGCAGCCGGGCTAGGGAAGGGGGAGCCCGTGGGGTGGGTGCGGGCGATGGTCACCGCTCGGGATGGGATCCTGGCTCCTGTCGGTTCCGCTTTCCGCCGACGACGGGTGGGGTCTGGGGGGGAAGGGGGCGCAGGCCGCTGCCGACGACGGGTGGGGGCGGGGGCGGTCTCCGGTCAGCGCCCCCCCGTCGGGGAGAGCTCGGCCGCGGGGGAGGCCCTTCTCCCGGGGGCTGCTCCCTGGACCCTCACTCGCCCCGGGCGGGGGACGGGAGCCGGAGAGCGAGTGCCGAGGGGGCGGCGTCTCGTTCGCTGCCGACGGCGGGGGGCAGGACCGGGATCTTCGGGGGGGGCGACACCCCGCTCTCTCCTGCGGGGGGGGCGAAACCAGGCCCCGGTCTCTCCTATGGGGAAAGGGGCCGGGCCCGGAGGGGGGGGTCTCTCGCGAGGGGACTGAAGGGGAGGCCCTGAGGGGGTCGTTCCCGCGGGGAGCTATCCCCGAGGCCGCGGCGGGACCCCGAGGCCAGGCCCCAGAGGAGCGGGGCAGGGCAGGCTGCTGCCTCCCGGGCGCCGGTACCTCGCTCTCTCCGCTCCAGGTACTCGGCCGCCTCCAGCAGCATCTGGATGTTCACACAGACCCGGGTCGCCGCCGCCATCTTACGCCACTGCCGGGGCCCTGCGCTCGCCCTGCCGCGGAACCTCACGGAGCAGCAGCTGCAACAGCCGGTCTCCACAGCCCGAATGTTTACCCCCCTCCCTCCTGCTCCGCTCTGACAGACCCCGGGCAACCAACCCCCCCCCGCCGCCGCCCGCAACCCAACCCACTGCCCCCTGCCAGCGCGGTGCTCATTGGACACCCAGAACCAACGCCCAGCCTCTCATTGGTCTGCTCAGATAAAGACGCGCCTCTCTCTATTATCCTCACCTATGATTGGTCCTTTTGTCCATATTCCCGCCTCCTGAGTATAAGTCCGCCTCTTTTCTTTCATTGGCCCAGTAGCCTGAGGTCCCCGCCCATCCCTTCGCTACCTCCTAATTGGCCAAATCTTAGGAAGCCCCGCCCTTTGCGCGGTCCAAAAGGACAACTGCTCTCACAGCCCCGCCCCTCTCTCCCCCTTTGGAAGCTACGATTGGCTACGACTTTCATTGTTCCGCCCCCCCCAGTCTTCTCCAATAAGCTTAGCCAACTATGCCCCACCCCTTCCCCCGTTTCTTACCTCTAATTGGTCAAGCCTTCCCAAAGGCCCTCTCTCTATTGTGTAAGTCTCCCCCTTCGCAGCTTCAACCGTCCACTGGCTCCTTCCAACGGAACAAACCAATCAGCGAGCAGCAAGGCCAAAGAGGCGGGGACAAAGCCCCTGGGGCCAGGTGTCAGGCTTCGGACCCTAACAATGCAGGGACCAGGAAATTCCAAAGGGCGATGCGGGGGGGGGGATGCAGGAAGGGGTGCAAGGGGGGAGAAAAGAGGGATGCAGGGAGGGTGCAAGGGGCTGGATTCAAGGGGCAAGGTGCAGGGAGGGATGAAAGGTGGAGACAGCATGTAAGCGATAGGGAGGGTAGAAGGTCCAGGTGGCTGGATGCAGTGGGGGATATAGCTGCAGACATGTGCAGTGTAACACTGATGATTAGACAAAACAAAAGGCCACCCGAAAAAAAACAACCTATCCCCACCCTTTTACAACAGAACATCGCAGGACTCACGTGGGAGGGCTTTTGCATGATGTTTTGCAAGGCTTTAGTGCATCCCTCCCTTTCTATTATTCTCTATAGATCAGGAACTCCCCTCATGCTGTGCATCACTAGCACTGGCCCTTCAGGTTTTTTAGAACTGGTTGTCTAGGCTGCTTCTCCTTGCCCTGTGCTGATATGCCAGTACTACCTGCTTCACGCTCATGGGCACAAAGTCAGACCCGCTCTGGGGAAAAGGCTGCTTCAAACACTTCTGCCACAATTTGTGATTATTTAAAGCTGAACTGTGCTGGTAAAGGTGCATACAGTAGAACAGGGCATGATAGGCATGGAGAAGGCTCCAACTCAATAAATTGGTTCAAACAATGAGCACACGCTGATTATTGTCAGACCAGCCTCCCAAGAAACCACCTGTCACTGGGGGTTTGCAACTTGGCCCTAAATGATTCCTCTGGCATGAACTCTGACATATAAATCTAAACAGTACTTTGACCATTTAACCTGACAACATAATAAAACATAGATTGCTGTACATGCTTGGTTTCTGTTCTTGTAAATCACGCCATGTCCTATCAGATCATGCCTACATGTACAAAGGAAGTGCACAAACAACTTTTACATGATCAGAAGTGACTGGCAGGTGTTCTCTTGCATACAGCATTCAGCCAACCGGGCTAACATTTGCCTCACTGACCATAACCGCCACATGTAAATGAGGGACAACTACGTTTCAGATCCATTTTTAAAAAAGCAATCAGTAAATGGAGCCATGAAAAGCAACCACAGAAAATAGCATGCAGTTGAAGCAGCAGAGAAAGGCACGTTACCTCTGCTCTTTTCAAAGAGCAGGGGGAACCCACAACAGTCAAAGATCGTCAATTTCCTCTTTCCAAATTCCAGGGAGGAGCATGTCTGATGTTGCTGCAAATAGCTGAACTACCATTAAGTCACAGTTGTTTAGAGCAAACACGTCTACACAAAAACTTACTATGCCTGCCTTTTCTCCTCCTTTCCTGCTTGCTAGCCTCCACTTTTCCTATTTAATCTTAGTGTCTTGGTCTTTTTCAGTGTCTGTATTCCCTCCAGCCTCATTTTGCTATTTTTCAGCTAGTTCAAATATTTGCTTTCCCCTGAGACTCTTGCTAACCCCACAAAATTCTCTCTTTTCTAATTGTGCCTCTCTCCCCTCACCTATTAGGTTTTTTCCCCCTGTGTATCCCAGCCTGTTCCCACCTTCTCTTCATTTCTGCTTCTCCAGAGCACTGTCTACCTAACCCTCTAAAAATTTGTATGTTTTCTTCCAGCTGATAATGCTACACTTTCAATAACTCAGTAGTCTCCAGGATACCTAGTTAGGCAACATCAGAGTAGAGGCTCAATATTACTCTGATAGATAGTAGGAATATACATTAGTAAAGGTCCCTAGGAATCTGTTAACCATGTTGCCTGAATTGGGGATTTCCCACTGTGACAGAGGGCATAGCAAACCCTCTTCTCTTATTATGAACATAATACCATGGCTTCCAGTCCTTCAGTTTTTCCAAGGACAATGTCAGGCAAAGCTACATCTCAAAGCATGTGGCTAGTTGTGTTGGGGGATGGGGGGGGGGGTCGGGAGTACAATGTTAATTGCAGGTGGATTCCTGAAACACCTGGAATTAAGCTATTTTGTATTGTTATAGAAGGATTGCTGGAGTTGCTTTAGCCCTAGCCCACACCTCAGTGAGACATGCAGGACAATGATCTCCCAGAGAAGCATCACATGATTCTAATGCACAGAGAAGATAAGTTAGTGCTTGACGAGGAGCATTTGTTTCTGCACTGGTATGGAGTCCCTCAGGCAGCAGTCACCTCCCAGGGTTAGAGGTGAGGGTGAAGAATTCATCAACAAACCAGGACATGGTGTTCTAGGACAACCAGACACTTGCTAATGATTGTTTTTTAATCAATCAGTTAAGGATTTAAGGTAGTAATACTCTATTTCACATCCTAACTTGACATGGTTCAGGCAACCAGAGGGAATTTATCGGAGGTCAGCAAAAAAGAGGCCTCCCGCTATATTGTGCTAATCAAGACTTAGGGTAGGATAAAGCCTTGGAATAAAGACGTTGCCCTCACCTCTAGGCTGTTTTAATCTATGTTTGTCATAGGCCCAGTAGAAAACTGGAATCCTGCCTGAGATTAGAATCAGGCATGAGCTTTAACAGAACATCTTCATCTCCGCTGTGGTTGTGTTTTGGGGTGGGGGAATATCATTGTCCTCATGTAAAACAGAATCTTCCCAATGGGAAAAAAATTACAAAAGCCAGCACAAATTAGACAGTGTTAGACATTTAGATTTTCTACAGGCTTTCGGTTCCTTACTGTGACCCACTGTCCTGGACTTCTGTCTGCAGGATTCAGACATCATTCTCAGGGTTTGCATGTAAAATTCCAGATCTCTCTTTCCCCCCACATCTCTAAAAGAAATCCAACAAGGCATGATTTTACATGTTCAAGAATACACAGCAGAACCTGACAACACACATACAGCATCGCTCATAAATGGCAGGTTCTTTTCAAGAGCGTTCAACAGGCAAATCATTTTTTGGTCTTTGGTATTGTAAAGAAATTTCTGTAGGGTATTTTGGCGTGCCCTCTCCAGACTTTAGGGAGATATCTGAAGGCACAAAGAATGCTTAGCCAACCAGCACCAACTGAAAATCAATCGAACTGAACACCTGAAACTTATTTGTGCCTTTGAAAATCTTCTTCTCCTCATCTAATGACTGGCAGTTCTACATTGCAGGCTGTCAACTTCCTCAGTCTTCTGTTATATGCAGTACGCTCTTTACTCACTGTTTTAAACAGGCTCTGGCCATACCTTTGTTTATTGGTTTTGCTTGCCCAATTTCAACAGTCTCCATTACCAGGGTTCAGACTGTGCTTGGCATGAGTGTTTTCTGACTGCGTGGCATCCTACTAGTATCAGGTCCCTACATTTATTTGTGTGGGCTGAATAAATCCTAATGCCATTCTAGGTCACTGGAGGGTTGCACATGTGACTTTAATCTGGATTGTTCCCTCTGTCAGATTAGTTGGGGGAAAGGAAAATATAAAATCATGTTTTGCTTGTCAATGGTCATGGAGACTACTGGAAAAGCTGTGATAAAATGTGAAGGATGGAGTAGCAGAGGGGCTTTAGCAAACAATCTCACCTGCCAAGGCATGAATACTTAGCTTGATTAAAAAAGAAGAACAGGTCATCTAAGGCAAAGGCTATTTGCTATCCAAGTCTCAGAGGTTAAAAGGTACATGAATGCAAGAGATTTTAACTATTTGCATAATGTGAGAGTTATCAAACTTTTGATCAGACCTTCCCAAAACCTCAGTCCACAGCCTACTGGTGGTTTAGGATCAGCTGCTGGTGGTTCAGAGACAGCAGACCGGTCCCACAGACAGAGGAAAGAGGAGATGAAGAATAATAGAGAGCAGGATTAATATTTTTCAAAGGACAAACACTGCTTATTGAACTAGGAAGAGCTAAAATACACACAGCACTTTTCAAATGTACCTTCGCCATGAAAGTAATGGCGGTATTTGCCACAGGGACGTTATGCAATCATGAATGGGAGAGGTGGTCTACATGATTGCGAATGGGAGCAGAGGTGTTCATTAGGCGTTTTATGTCAAATGGGCGTGTGGTCTACTCTACGAATAAGTTTTAAGCCGCCACTTGAAAAATCAGCCATTCCATGTGCTGCCACCTGCTGGTATGTGTGTGAAATGGTACAGCAAATAAACCATGGCATCTGAAAACGGGTGTTTATAAAAATAATCTAGATGCATAGTAAGCAATGAAAGCGGAAGGCATTAAATGTTTCACCTCTGGGTCTTTAATATAACCCAGATTTACCTCCAAACTTTGCTCAGAGAAGCATCAGCCTCAAGAAGAATTTTAAGTAACAAATCTGTAAACTAATATGAAAACTGAGGAATATTCAAACACGTTATGTTTTTCCAAGCCAACCAGTAAGTAAACTCACTGCAACCCTTTGACACTATGCTATACTATCCTACTCTACTCGGTAGTTCTTGACAACTTTGATTATTAACTAGTAAGGAAAGGGATAAGTGAAAAGTAAGGGGGGGGGGGGATCTTAAATTACGAAAACAATTCTCTTTCAACATTCTCCCATGAGCACACTTTCAAAATAATTCTGTTTCTGTTTTAAACCCTCAACCAGATTTATCTTCACAGTGATTTATCCCTCTGTTTGACAGGCAAATAATTGCCCAGACATCTCCAACAGCCTCCTCTCTGGTGCTTTATTCCTGAGCAACGCCATCATATTTTAATTCTGGGGTGGGGGTAAATATATACTGGTTTTTATTGTAACTGACAATATTTCGTTATTTTAAAAAACTCAGAGAAGAAATGAAAAATACATCTAACAGGAAAGTCCTGACAGGGAACAAAACAGGCCTGAACATATTCAAACCCAACATTTTGAGAAAGCATCATTTTTACCCTCTCTTCCCTCTCTTTGCAGGCAAAGCAAGCGTTTCTGGACTCTCATAAATAAGCTGATTTCTTTTTACAGTGAGAAGCTGAGTTCCTGTCTCGGAGACCCCAGCACACACAAGTCACAGCGAGACAATAAAATATTAACCATTCGTGCTCCAGATGTCATTCTTCATAGGTAACAAGAAGTTACCATTCTTCATAGGTAACTAGACATCAAGCAATAAAATCCAACGGTCTGTTGAATCCACCTTTTCTGTTCATGTACTGCCTGTGATGAGGGGAAAGAAATCAGCATAGTTAGAACTTAATTGTCTGTACTTGTGATGAGCTTTAGCAGCTCCAATCTACTCATATGGGATTGGTGTTTATTAAAGTGCTGGTGGAAATCCAGCACAGGTTGGCTGGGACAGAATGCTGCTCCCACTCTACGACAGCTTGTCCGTGCCTCATGTGACATGAGCTGGGTGTTCTTGAGAAATACCAAACAGGATTGGCACTAACTGGCATGTCTGATGGGAGTCTTAGCGAAGAAGTCATGGTTGAATGAGCCATGGAGAACTCACCCAACCACTGGAGCTAATCACTACGGTCAGGTCTACACCAGCAAACCCTTCATGTCTAGACTGAGCTTATATTGGCCACACACAAACACACCAAAAAAAAAAAAAAAAAGAGGGGGGGAGGGGAGAGAGGGAGGTCTTTACTAGCATAGCTTTTCCTGATGTAGTGATCAAAATAAGTTATACCAACAAAGGCACTTTTATGCCAGTACAACTGGATCTGCACTAGGGCTTTTGCCAGTTTAGAAATATTGGCAAAACAGATAGCACACTCCTGCTATACTGACAAAAGATTCTAGTGCAAACCTGGCTTATGTCAGGCTGCGGCACACTGGTTCGGAAGCTTGCCATGCCTTTGCCAGGCTGTTCGTGTTCAGTGGCTAAAGGACTTCAGTCCGCAGGGCCATCAATACAGTATGTTTCACAGGTGCTTAAGTTTAACTTAGAGATGCACGGTGCACAAAAAAGAGAAGGTAGGCTACATTTTTCAGGCAGTTACAAGAAGCAGGGGGAGAAGAGTCCCAGTGACATTCTGTCCCACTCTAGCCAAGTGTTTACAGTGTGTTTACTGCCACAGCATCTGAGCTCCGTACAAAGTTACATATATTGAAACAGGGAGCAAGTGCACCTTTGTTCTTTGGTTCACTCCTCTCTCCATTAGCAATGGAGATTTAGAGAAACTAGAGGCAAGAAACATATCTGTTTCGAGTAGTGTAGAGAAACACATTTGCTTTGAGTAGTGTATAACAACTGCTGAGGTGTAAAATCAACAAGCACTCCTCAATACAAATGAGAATGACCTCTCAGTCAATAACCCTAAAGACCGCCATACTTCTCACCAGGACTACAAGGCCTTCTCTGAATCAGATTGTCCTGGAAAAGAAATTATGTCTCCTCCAACATACCCATGCAGGCAGCAGATATTACAGCCTCCAAATCAGAGCAAGTCTGTCCAAGTGGTAGAAACACAAACCTGTACTTTCTCTTCTGTGACACGTTTATAGCATAGGCATTTACAGAGCCATCCACTTTCTTCCCCTGAAAGATACAATGGGAAAGAGAGCTCCAAAACTCAGTGTGTTTTACAGAGAACTGTTTAGGAAGAGGCACAGCAACACAAGGGCACAGGTTGTGGAGCTGGGATCAACACATCTAACCCAGGGTATGTCACTCTTAGGCAAGCCAACTTGAAACCAGAGACAAGGTGGGTGAGGCAATGTCTTTTATGGGACCGACTTCTGCTGGCGAGAGAGACGCGCTTTCGAGCTTACACAGACCGAAGCCTACACCAACACTGCATGTAAGCTGAAACCAGTTAGTACCAACTTTCTAGATCTTTGCCAGGTTAGTTTTACAATGCAGATGAATGGAACTAACAGAGCAAACCCCCTTTTCAGAAGCAACTAACTACAGACCTAATCACTTTCCAAAGGTCACATCATATCACAAAGCTCAGTGTTAACTCCCACCTGCTTCCATGGGGGTGCCGTGAAGAACAGTGGCAGGATACAGCTTTGTCTAACCAAGGCTGTAGCATGGATAGGAGGCAGAGTTGGAACATGTTTTTATACACTGTAACCAGGCCTCCCCAGGGCTCTGAGTAAAAGGGGCCTTAGTACCCATCAGGAATAGGAAGGATGGTTTAGTGGATAGGGCACTTGTCTGTGATTCAGGAGACCTGGGCTCAATTTCTGGCTCAGCTGCAAGCTCCCTGTGTGATCCTGGGCAAGTCACTTAACCTCTGTGTGCCACAGTGCCTCATCTGTAAGACAGGGATGATACCACCCTACCCCCAGGGGAGTTCTGAGGGGCAAATAATGATTACAAGGTGCTATAACATGAGTGGTGCATAGACAGACACTACAGTTATGATTAATTAGCACCAATAGGATAGTAAACACTATGACCAGTATTAAGTGTTTGCAGGATCACACTCTTAGGGAGAAGTATAGAGTCACGCTAAAGGACTGATCCAAGCTCTGCAACTGGAATTCCACACTGTGGGGCTGTAGCCAGGAGCTAGCAGATCAAAAGCAGTAGAGGCAAGTGACAAGAAAATAAAATCAGTACATCCGCATTTTTCCACAACAGAAGCCAATATAGGAAGCCCTGCTCCCTCGGAAACCCACAGGGTTTAACATCTCACCTGAAAGCCAGTACCATTAGAAGCACAGCACCACACTGGGGTATCCGTTCAAGATCCAGCGAAACACTCCCCCTGTCCCAGCACAGCACTGACTTGGTCCCACCTTACTTGTCTTGTGAGGGCTCAAGGGCTCACAGCACAAGGGGGCAGAGCTGCCAATCATGACCAGTATGTTGAAGTCCCACGCTAATTCTGTATTATAAGATCAATACTGTCTCGCCTCTGTAGTTCCTATCAACAATACTCTTCTGATGCAATGTTTCAACACACTGATGAGTTATTTCTTGCTACTTACTGACAAACTGAAAAGCTGAGACACAGACCTGTAACATTGAGAGATTTAATGTTACAGCAAAACAGCGAACCTTCCTCCATCCTCTTGTAAAGGATCTTCCTAAACTTACCAAGATAGCTTGGCTATACCCAAGAATGAATTGTAAATATAATTTGGAAAAAGGTCAGGACTTTTTACTTAAGTTCTATGGAACAGTCCACTCACTTTTGTTGTGTCAAAGGATCCAAAGCCCATTGTTTTCATCATCTCGATTTCCTCCTCTGTTTTGCCTTCCATATCTTCTTCTGAAAAGACAGAAAGATACAAGAAGGATATGAAATATAATACCAGGAAAAATTACCAGGCACTTGAAGGAAACTTATTGAACATGCTGATTAGGAAGGTAGAGAATAAAGATTTGTGCGTGTGACAAAACCACTATGTGTATTGCAAAACTGGCTCTTTAGTCTGCCCAAACACAGCTCTGGAACAGAAAACTGGTCCAGGGGTAGAGGAACAACACAAGGTCAGATTTGGCCCAAAAATGGAGGTTTCGCAGATGTTTGTTTTTACAGTATCTAATGAAAATATTCCCAAGTTCCTTTGCTTTTAAATGCCAAAGAAAAAACAAAAACAAACACTCCCCTACAGTGTTTGCAACCCTTGTGCTAGCGGAGAACTGACCAAAGAGAACGGCAAGAAGAGCACAGGGAAATTGAGATTTATTTTTAAATTCAGTCTTACTAATGTATTAGTTACACAGTACCACACGTGTGCATGGTGTTTTACAGATGAATAGGAGTGCAAGATCCCAGCCCTCAGGAGCTTGCGACCTAGCTAGACAGAGATATATAACTAGAAGCATACAATGACGGATGATTAAGGTGCGATATGGGAGGCAACAGAAAATGGAAGGGAAACTTCCTCTAGGGGAGACAATGTGGTTTCAATTTCTTTTTTGGTTTTTACACATATACTTGAGATACTTTTTTTTAAAAGCAAAACTTAGCAAGTATAGCAGATGACAGAGGAAAGTGAACTGCTTTGTTAGGAATGCAGATAAGAGTCACGCTGGTGCTTTGGATGGACTGCACAATACCAGGCAAACCACAACTACCCTGTATTTCAGTTCTGCCCCATTATACAGATGGGAAAAATTCCTTACCTCATCCTGTGTGTGCGCTGCCTAATTCATTAACATTTGTAAAGTGCTTAGAGATCCTCTTAGATTAAAGACACGGTCAGGCCTTACATCTTGGGATCAGATCTGTAAGGGCTAACTCTTTGGTCTTGCATGGAGTCCCTTTGCAGTTCATGGACCTCCATGAAGCTGCAAATGCCTGCCCCTGAAGAACCAACTGCAGAAATACTGGAGTTGCCAAATTCAATCAGACCCAAGGTCTATCTAGTTCCTGTCTTTGACAGTGGCCAGCACTAAATGCTTCAGAGGAAAATGCCAGAAACCCTACCGTAGGCAGCATGAGATGATCTGCCCTACCTCCTAACTCCTACTAGTTAGTGACTGAATTGCGCTCTAAAGCATGAGGTTTCATATCTCTTCCAGAACGGTTTTTGTGCATTAACTATGACTAAGCACGTGGAATGGGGCCTAGGAGGGCAAAGTATTATTAAAAAGGGTTGCATGGGTCCAGGGCTGGGGTGCACTCGCAGATGGAAAAAGGATAATCGAGGGAAAATTTGACTAGCATCTGCCTTTAGTAATCCTGCTTTATGCAGTTGCAGAAGCCCTCACTTTCACAGGCATCTACTCCATTTACCAATTTTATTTAAGTCCAGTAGATTTTTAACTGGTTCTCTACACATCAAGGTAAGATCAACACAAAGCCCCAAGAGCCAGCTTTGCTTCCCTAGGTTAGGACTCTGCTCTGTTACCGGTGATCTGATGCTCTTTGCTTTTGGCATCTTTGTTTTCTTTCTTTTCATCGTCTCGCCTTTCCTTCTGCCGGGACGGGGAAGAAGAGCTGGATCTGTGCCGTCTCGGGGACCTAGAATTTCACACAAGTACAGATTTCAATCTAACAACAAGAGAGGAAACTATTGCAGCAGTTAACACAGTAATAAGTGCTGGAGGTTGAATCTACAACAAACACTCAACTACAATCCCACCTACAGCTTTACGTGTGACACCAAGGAAGCAGAATAATGCTTATGCGGTGTTACAATGGCTGGCATTGTCTTAGACACAGGCAGAGGGGGCGCACAAGGAAACACTATCTGTTGTCTCATCTTATCCTTAGACTGTAAACTCTTTGGGGCAGGGACCATCTTTTTGTTCTGTGTTTGTACAGCACCTAGCACAATGGAGCCCTGACCCATGACAAGAGACCACAGGTGCTAACGCACTCCAAACAAACAAACAAACAATACAAGGAGGCATAATTTCATCACATTTGCTCTAGTTAAGTAAAGGACAACACAGGTTGAATATTAGTAAAGAGCCTCCTAACGGTGAGATCTGTCTGACCGTAGAATTGTTTTTTCCTCCCCTCAGCCTGCCCAAAAACCCATTTCCCACACCACGGAAAGGTAGTAGTACCCTGTCACCTTGTTGATATCACAGTAAGAATTACACCAATAAGAACAGTGGGAGAATGGGGCTGTCAGCTAGAAGCTCTGCCTATTGGCTTCAGATAATTCAGACATTTTCTCACCTGGATCGCCTCCTGTGCGGGGAACGGGAACGACTCCTCCTCCTGTCCCTCTCCCGGGACCTCGAACGCTCCCGTCGCCTCCTCTCCCTCTCCCGGGAAGCAGAACGAGAGCGCCTGCGTTCTGAAAGAAGCGGGGGGTGCTGATTAGTGTTGGCTAGCTGGAACTATCACTACCCTTGTTATAGCTTCAGTAAACCCCTGTGTTTATAAGGGAGTATCAGCCATGACTAAAACTAAAAAAAGGGGAGAAGGATTTCTTCCATCCCCTAAACCTCAAGACTTGCTCAGCGGTAAAGAGGATTGTCCTAAGAGCAACGAGAGCAGAGAAGGAAAGATGAGGAACGCACGACAGCACTTGTTGCAAAATTCTGAGTTCAACTTTTCAGAGGCAAAGAAAGGGAAAACAGTTAAGGCTCTATTACCAACGTAGAAATAGGGACCATCCCTCCTAACAGACAAGATGCTGGTCAGCGAGCGGACAGGGGGATTGGATTCTAGGGCTGGCTCATTTCCCTTCCTTTAACAGCCGGCCCCCTCCCTTTGCTTTGTGGTGCATCTCCCCTCCACCCTTGTATCAGGGTAGGGATCAGAGATCCCCTCTCCTGGAGGGAGGCAAAGCTCCCGTTACCCCCATATGCGAATAGGTCTCCCTGTTGCCCCGTTATCTGGCTTCACGGGGTCCCTCCCCTGGCTGCGGAGCGATCTCTAACTCATCCCCTGTACCAGGGCAGAGATCAGAGGAGTCCTGCCTTTCTGGGTGGGGGTAATACTCCCCCCCGCCCCCCGACAGAGATCCAGTCTCTGGACGATGGGGCTAATGTCTCCCACACACCCCAGGCAAGGACTTAGACGCCTCCCCTCCTCTCTTGGTGCGGGGGGGGGGGGCTTCCATTGACCCCCCAGGGCAAAGATCAAGGGCTCCTTCCCCTACTCCAGGGAGGTGCTTCCCCCCCGCCGTAGGCCGCGGACCAGCGGTTCCCTCCCCCAGGCGGACGGTGCATGTGAGACCCCCCCCCCCGCTCCTCCTCTATTGCAGGGGGCGCCCCGGTATCTCCGCCCCCTCCCCAGGCGCTCACCCCTCCGCGGGGGGGACCTGGAGCGGCTCCGGACCATCCCGCCGAGCCCGGACCCCAACGGCTCCCTCGGCCTCAGCCCCCAGCCGGCACGCACATCCGGCAGAAAAACCCTCCGCCGGGCACTTCCAGTGGGCCGTCCGTCCCCGCTCCGGCTCCGGCTGGGAACTCGCTCCGCCGCATGTTTGGTTCCGGGGCGATGGGGTTCCCCTGAGCCCCTCTTTGGGCTGGGGCGGGGCCCCTGGAGAGGCCCCGCAGGGCACAGCCTTGCCCTTATCCCCCCCCCCCCCCCCGCCGCACACCAACCAGATGGCAGGGCCCAACCACGAGGGTTTGTCCCGAGTTGCAGTGCCCAGCCCATGTAGGCTCAGGGCCTGGCCCGTGTTGGAGTTAGACCCCAGCAAACCCCGAGTGTGGACACGGTGGGTGCCAGTGCTGCGTTGTTTGCACCAGCGCAGCTACCCCGGGGATCGGCTGGGCTGCATTGGTGGCCACAGATCCCAGCGCAGACAGGACAAGATCCCAGCATCCGCGCACCTCCCTGCTGAAGCCCCAGCGCAGCCCCCGCCACCCACGACGTGTTAACGCACAAGCATTTGTCTCCGTTTTGGGATCCCTCGCGGTGCCAGCTTGTGCCGCCCGCTCAGCCCCAGCTCGTGCTCCGTGGCACACGTGTCTTGTCCGTCGCTGCGTGCAAGCCGTTTTCACAACCACAAGGGCTTGCACACAACATTTTACCTGTCTGCGCGCCGGGGGGCTGACTGATACCCAAGGATATTTCTGATTGCACGTGCGTGTGAGTCACAAGTCACACAACTCCGTCTTTCAGACACTGCCACTCATATTTTCATCACTCTCTTGCCCATACCAAATGTTGTTTTCTTGTGTTGTGTGCTCATCGCTATTCCCATGGCTCAAAGATGGCTTGGGTAATCAAGCCTTGACCCACTTGGGTGTCAGGCTAGCTATGCAGCCTTCCCATCTAGCAAGGTTCTATGGAATTTATTCATTGTGTGTGTGTGCTTTTGAGATGAGACTTTAAGAACTGATAATACTTAGTCCTGCCTTGAGTGCAGGGGACTGGACTAGATGGCCCTCAAAGTCCCTTCCAGTTTTATGATTCTATGAACTGAGGCCTGTTTGCTCTGCCTAGACATTAGTCACCTCAGGGAACTTTTCATAAGGGACAGGAATTGCATAAGTGTCCTTGGACACAATTTCCTTTCTCCCTGCTGTTTGCAGCATGCTGTGCACCAGCTGTTGTCCTCCAGTTGTGAGGTAGTTGCATTTCAGGGGTGTTAGATATGTAGGCACTCCGGGATCCTTCAGGCTAAGTGTAATCTTGAAGCATGACAGGTCACAGGCCATGAAATGCTCCTTCTGTATATTACAACAAATTAGCCTAATTCCCAATGCTCCTTTCTCTTAAATGTGTTGGATTCTCACTTAATTCTCTACTCAGCTACGTTTTTTGTGATGCTTCTGAGTTCTCTCCTTCTCCTCCTACCGCACCATAATTCCTTGCAGCCATTCCACCTTATATTTTGACCAGCACATTACATCTTGTAAGCAATCTAAGTAGCTTTGGGCTGGATCACTGTATTGGTGGGAGACATCCAAGGAGTATCTAAGATGCTGGTGATTCAATAGGTGGTACTTTTCCCTGTGAAAGAGTAGTGAGACAATAACCCAGCATAGCATCAGGAGGTGCCATCTTTCAGTGAAGATATAAAACCCAAGGCTTGAGTAACTGTGGGCATTAATACAATCAATTCATGTTACTTTGGGGGTGGTATCATATTCCAGCTGTGTTACATGGATTCTCTGAGCTGCTAATTTGGCAGCCTGGCAGAGAAAGACCCATATGAATTCCTACCGTCTTAAAGAAGGACAAACAGGACTACAGGGACTGGATACAGGGATCTTATGCACTGGTCACATTGGGCTGGCTTATATCATCTTATCAGGCTGGTATTTTCTCCAGGACTTCTGTCATGTGCTTTAGAATCTTCAATTACCCGTAAAACAAAGGCTCTAGCCCTTAAAATTCCAAAGAGAACATTCAAAACGGGAACCAGATGTAAACCCGTGCCGTGATGTCTGCCTGAAATGCGGACAGCCTGAAAAAATGGTGTAAACTACCCCTAGTGAACCACAATGGAGGTGCAGTTCAATGATAGTAAGGTACGTCAACATTGCTGACTACTTCAGTGCTAGGCAAAGCTTTCAAGAAGGAAGAGAGACAATTATATTATAAATTGCTGGACAACTTAATCTGAGCAGTGTCTCATTTTGGTGTCATAAGTGGAGCTTGAGAGAATAATGCCACATTGAGTGCTGGTATACAGGGCCCATGGAAAAGCTTGTAGCCGGTCTTCGAGGAAATGTTCTAAAGCAGCTGGATAGTTCAGGGAATGAGCTAGGTGCGCCAGATGTTTGCCTCTGTATTGCTGGTTCAGCCCAGCCCAGGGTGGTAATGACTAAAAGTGATCTAAGAACTGTGTGAAATCTGTTTGGGAAGTTTCAGTCATTGAGTAGGAAAGCCGCCAGTAGCATTTTTAATGAGCAGTTTCAGCATAGGTTTCAGAGTAACAGCCGTGTTAGTCTGTATTCGTAAAAAGAAAAGGAGTAGTGAAAGACAGGAAGACTGAAAACGCCCTTCTTCTGCCTCAAGCTACCTCCAGCTCAGGCCAGCATCATGGAAGTGGCTTCATGGGAGGATTTAACTTACCAAAGCAAAAATCACATGAAAAGAAAATGTGTTGTAAGTGTTATGGTGAAAGTTTATTTCATTTTCTGCTGTTCCAGAGCTATCAAAGGGGAATAGCATTTTAACAACGACCCTCTGGTCCTGACATCACTCGGGCTGGACCTGCATAGGCCTAAAGAGAGAACCATACCCACACTGAGTGTAGTTGCTTTAATACAGTAATATCCATTCAGTAAAGAAGAGCATATACAATCATCTGTATGCAGGGACATGCGGTTTTAACAAAACTCTAACCCAATGCAGATAAAGGCCTCGGAAATCACACCACAACATTCTCTTTTAACCAGCAGGATGACTTAGATATTGAAAGATTAAAAACCAAACCAGAATATAAAATTGCGAAGGAAAACCCCCAGGAAACAAACTGCAAATCTGAATGTCCCGCACAGTGAAAAAGTGTATGTTGACATACAGAAAAAAATATAGCTTTCAAGTAATTATGCACAGATACAGGATACCAGAGTCTAAGTAGCAATAAAGTTCTTTACACCAGAACCCTAATGTAAAACTTCACAATATTAGCAAAAGCCCAACCATTGGGGCTTATTTACAGACAAAGACATTAAATAGCACTTTCAAGCAACGATTGTCAGACACAGACATTTCACTTTAACAGCCCAACTGATATACAGAACATTGTACCTTACTTAGTTTGGTTATTGTTAATATACTGATCAGGCTACCCTGGGTTATTATACATTTTAGTGTACTGTTACCCTAGGCCAATTTGCTGTGACAGGCAAAGCGTAAAGAGCTGGTTTGAAGGATGGAAAACACCTGCTTGTGGTTTTGAGGCAGGCTCACCTGTCAATCAGCAAGGGAAATCTGATGTTATTTCATATTTCCATTGGTTTGATGTCACCTGTTAGCCATTTCCATTGCTTTAGCAGCCCGCTACTGCCATATTCTTATTCCCCTCGCCGCCAAGCACGGAGGGTCTCTCTGCAAAGTTCATCTTCACTAAGAAAAGGAGGACTTGTGGCACCTTAGAGACTAACCAATTTATTTGAGCATAAGCTTTCGTGAGCTACAGCTCACTTTATGCATCCGATGAAGTGAGCTGTAGCTCACGAAAGCTAAGGCTCAAATAAATTGGTTAGTCTCTAAGGTGCCACAAGTCCTCCTTTTCTTTTTGCGAATACAGACTAACACGGCTGCTACTCTGAAATCTTCTCTAAGATTCATGTTGGTAGGGGGCTGAATTATTGTGATGTCTATTTCTGAAGTGTGAGGAGTGCCTAGCCTTTTGCCTTGACTTCCCTGCAACTGTGGTTCAAATCAGGCCAGCTACTGGTTGTGAACTCAATGATGAAAAGGAAAGACACACACGTACAAATGAGGGACTACAGTTCTAGATGAATGTTTCTTTGAAAGACAAGTTTCTTCCACCCTCCCAATCTGTTTGGTGTTTGACAGTTGTCAGGCTAACACCCAAACACTCAGTTCAGACCAATGCATATGCACTGGCCTTGGATTGAAAAACCTGATGGAAATAATTGCTCAAAGCACCAGCCCAGTAGCCTAGCAGAGGTGGGATGAAAGGTCTTGTGAGTGAGTGCACCTTCCAGTTAACTCAACAAGCCTTATGCTACTCTCATAGAGGGTCCGATCCAACACTTACAGAAGACAATGGAGTCTTTCTATTGACTTCAATGGGCATTGGATTAAGACTTTCCTCTGTGTTTACACCTTCATTGGCTTCAATAGCGTCACTCCTACTTTACATTAGTATCAGTGAGAGGAGAATCCGGTTCAATGTTCTCAGATACCATGGTGATGAGCACAGTCTATGAACCTAAACAGAAGAGAATGAGGATTTGTGCCTGCTTATTCCAGAGCTGAATTTGGCCCAGGGTCTCTCTTTAAAAAAAAAGAAAAGAAAAAAATCTAGCAAACAAATTTGAACTGGAAGCTTTGGGGCTATTTTAAAATACTTGCTTAAGACAAAGACAGTCCCTGAGTGGTATGGTCCACAGTGCAGGCGTTGTTGTATGAGGTTGAAAGTAAGAATGAAGCTCTTCTACTCAGACACAGGATAATGGATAGTCACAACCTCCCTCTAACTCATATTTCAAGCAGCCTGTTTCTCTGGGTAGGTGCTCAAAACCCAGTGTATGTGTGACTGCAAGAAAAGAGCTACAGGCTGTGTGTGTTATTTTAAAAAGCCCTCTCCCTCCTCTCCGCCCAGTCTCCAAACCGTACGGCTATAACCTTGATCAAGCATCTCCAGGATCAGTCAGCAGCCCAGCTGCATATAGGTGTAAGCTCCTATGTTCACCTGGATTAGATACCTGCAGCACCAGCCCCTGTACAGCAGGGAAAGCGACTGCCAAACCCCCTCTGATGCAGGTGGGCAGGGAGAGGTGGGCATTGGCTCCTCCCCGAACATGCCAGCCAATGTAACTGAGCCAGCTGGAGAGGGAAGTGATGTGTGCCAATAAAAGGGCTGGGGAAGATTATTTCCCCTGTGGAAAGAAGAGGAAGCAGGGATCCAGTTGTGATTCTCACAGTCACAATGGAGACTGCGCGCTTTCCCTGGGGCACTGCAGTTCCATGCTGCCCTTAATGTGGCTGGACTGCAAGGTGCCAGTCCAGCCCTCTGTGAATCACAAAACACTTCTGCATGAAGCCTTCTCCAAGAATCCAGCCAAGCATTGGGAGCATTCAGGAAGGGTGGAGAAGACAGAATTAGATCCCGTACATTTCTGCCATTGCTTCACACGGAGCTCTTCCTCTTCTCCCCCTACTCCCCTTTCCAGGGAACAAATAACCATAAATCAGATCCATAATGGCAGGGATAATTAGGGGGTAATTTCAGAATAATTACATGGTTATTTATGCCTTGACGATTACATGGCACAAGTGTTACCATGAACAGATGTAAACTTATAAATGAATAACCAGTAAGTAAATATCATGTAATTACAGAGCTAGTCTATGGTCATTGTTCCTTATTAACTCAAGTGCTTCTCTTCAGAACAGCTCAACAAAAAAAAGACAACAGCAGCCCTGGAGATTCCTAAATTATGTGGATCTGGTTATTCTGAGGGAATTGGTGCGTTAGGCTTTTGCAGTTCTGTGCCTTATGTGTGAAAGCCTCTCACTGACTCTTCATGGGCCTGATTCTGAGCGCCCACAATGCCCCCTGATGTCCACACCTGATTCGGCTCTCCTTTATACTGATGGAAAGGACCGATCCAAAGCCCCTACACGTCAATGGAAACACTTCCATAGATTTGCGCAGGCTCTGGATCAGGCCTCAAATCACGACTGACTCCACTAAAGTCAATGGTGCTGTGCTGGTGTGAAACCACGGGAAGCGAGATTAGAATCTGGACTTCAGTGGGTCTTAATGGAAGCTCAGAGTCTGATCCTGAATGGCACCAGCACAACTATTCAATGAATCACTTGTGAGGAATGTTTACATATTCAGTAAAGTGAGTAATATCTACCAATATGGTTTCAGCTCCAAATTAGGGTCAAATCCAAGGGCTATTATAGAGGAGATGGCCTTAAGCTGCAAGAACTGGATTCAGATCCAAGCTTCACCACAGTTCAGGAATGATCAGACCTGGGGTTTTGGTTCAGGTCCCTTTCAGGCTATTTTATCTGACACTTCTAAACATGTCTGGGGCTTGGCTTGACTCCCAGTCACTTTGCCAGGCCTCTTTTGGCAGTTCAGGTTCTGGCATTCAGGGCTTGTTTTGTTTTTACATGCAAACTCATATGTAACCACTGCTAGACATTCAGTCTTAAACATAGGAAATCATGGCATTTCATAGGAATGTGGCCATAACAGATCAATGGTCTATCTAGTCCAAGGGTCTGTCTCTCACATTGGACAGTGCTTGAGAAGAAGGGATCAATACCTTGTAATTGTATCTAATAATGCAATACTTCCCCATACAAGGACAGTAGCAGTTTCTTTCTGATCCCAGTTGGTGAATGGCTTATCCCTTTTTAATTCCTATACTTTAAAATGAATGCTTATAACTAATGCTGTTTTGAAAGACAGTCTATTAGACCCCAGCGCTGCATGCTTCACCCAAGCGAGATTCCCCCTAATTGAATGGGAGTCCAGATGTGTAAGGGCTGCAAAGAGAGGCATTAGAACCAATATTGAGTGTGACATTTCACTGAAGAACGAAAAGGCAGAAGCAGAAGGAATGGAGATTTATATTGATTTCTTGCTGCGTTTCATGGTTCAGAATCTCATCGTACTTGATCGTGCATGTTGGGTTGTGGCCTTTACTGCCTAGTGTGATAAAAGCCAGGCAGCCTGCAATTTAGTAGACTGGTAAGATTAAAGATGATCCCCAGCCCCAGACTGCAAAATTTGGGGGTATTTGGATCAGGGGTTTTGAAATGGTCTCATCTCTGCCAGGGACAGGTCCAGCAAGAACACTGGATCTAAACATCCCTTAACTTTGGTGGTACCGGCGTCTATACCCAAAATACAGCTCTGGATTGGGCGCATGTCAAGCTGACACCAACCTTGCATCAGAAGGAGGGGGAAGGAAGTGGCAATCGGCCATGGTGCCATCAACAAACATATCCAAGATGGTAGATAGAAAACAAGAGTGGAGGAAAGCAGGAGTACAGAAGGGGTGAGAGGAGACGCAAAAGAGCAATAGGAAAGAGGAAAAAAAAGGAAAGTAAAAAGCCTTAGGACCAAGCTGTGAACCTCTTAGGCATCTGGGGGAATGGTGACTTGAGACATTCCAAGAACTTAGCTTTGAGCCTTTCTTTATTTTCTTCGAAATACACTGTGGGGAGCCATATTACTTTTGCCTCTGCTCCCCATGATATTTTCAGGCATTAAGCCTAGCTCTGTGCACCTATTTTTTTGACTTAGACACACACGCACACACCTCCTCTTTTTCCTGGCGTTAATCCCATCATATGGGGTCCGCTCTACGTGTCCTCTCTCTCTCCAAATCACTTTGCTCAATGCCATAGCTTCTATCACACCACAAACTAACATGTCTTCCCTTATGACATCCCACCATTTCTTCTTGGGTCAGCCTCTCTGTCTTTTCCCTTCAGTCTTGATCTCGTGGACTCTCTTACCCGCACAATTGTCTAGACTGCACTTTACATCACCAAACCGTCTGAGCCTGCACTCCCTCGTTCTTTAGTTTATGGCTGTTACTTTGAACATGTCTCTAACCTACATGTTCCTCACATGGCCCTTCTTGGCTTACCCCAGTCACCCATCTCAACATTTTGCTTTCTGTGGAGCAGACCATTTGCTCATGTTTTTCTTCTTTGGTGCCCAACACCCAGCACCATACCTTAAAACTGGACACACACTACAGGGCAAAAATCAGAGCTGGTGTAAACAGGTGCAACTCCAGTTCAAGTAGCAAATAAGGAAGTCAATGGAACTTATTAGCTATATGAAGTCTGAATTTCGCCCCATGTATTAATTGTACTAAGGGTGGAATTCACCTCAGCATAAGACTCAGTCACCACTCTAGTCCCCAGTCCTGCAATCTGATCCACATGGCGTGTGCGCATTCATGTGAAGCCCCACTGGAGTTTGTGGGACCCCAGATGATCTGACTGCAGGACCGAGGTCATAGGCCCATTACTGTGACTGACACCACATAGACGGACCCCTTCACATGTGTCTGTGGAATCTGTTGCAGAAGAAGGACCCAAGTTTTCAAGCTCTTTGGAGGCAGGGACCATGCTTTCATCTATGTTTATACAGCACTTAGTTCAATGGGGCCCCAATCCGGATCATGGGCCTCTGGGCAGAGTTGTCATTCAGATATTAAATAACAATAAGACATCATGGTCAATAATAACCATTGACTCAGCGGGATCACTCGGGGTGAAATTCTCTGGCCTGTGTTATTCAGGAATTCAGACTAGATGGTCATAATGAGCCTTTTTGGCCTTAAAATCTAACGGTAATAAGCACAATATCCAACAGTAAATGTTTATAGGTTTGGGCCTTTAATTTGTCAAAATCTGCCCATCGTGCATACAATGGATTTAGGCAACAGAAACTTAAGCCACGGCTATCCTCAAGAACCTGGATTTAATTTATCTAGCATACATGAACACCAAGAGTACATATCTAAAAGGTCCGGCATTTTTGCTGTTGAGGTTTTTTTGTTGATTTTTTTTCACGTTCCACATTTGCCAAGCACACCTAGTAACTTGCTCTTTAAAACAAAAAGACCTTGTGTTTTCAAAATATCTTCCCCTCCAGCCTATCCCCGCCCCCTCTAAAAAAAAAAAAAAGCAAAGCAAGATTTTGGTGCTTATTAAAAATTGCGAATCACCCCATAGTTCTGTATTAAGGCAAATCGTGATGCAAGATTGGGGAGCTGATTCCTTACCCTATGACGAAAATGCATCAGCTACTTTCTCAGTGTGGATCTTGCTAGAATGCACGTTCTTGGATTCCCCACCACAAGAGCCTTATTAAAAAAAGATTATTTCAAGGACATTTTGCCTGAGCAGATGCTGTTACTATGAAAGGGAATAATAAATAACCATACCTAGCATTCACATAGAGCACTTTTCAACAGCAGAGCTCAAACCACATAGGCGAAACTGAGGTGCAGAGACTAATCCAAGGCCACCCACCAGGCCAGAGCTGGGAATAGAACCCTGGTCTCCTAAGAGACAGTCATGTGCTTTAACCACTAGACCCCATAGCCTCATTCCAACAAAGATGAGACTCTGAAAACCACAGGGCTGGAACATTTAAAAAAAACAAAACAATGAAAGTTGTTGCTTTTTTTATCAGAATTTTTCCAGCCAGTTGGCTTCATACACTCAGAGATGGATCCGGCTCACAAATTAAGGATCCGGAATCACATCCAAATCCAAACTTCACTGGAGTTCGGTTTCACGGTTTCAAGTCCAGGCCACTACAGAAAGAGGCCTAGCTTCCTGATTTTATAGATCTACGGGTAGGCGTTAGAGATGAACCTGAACCAGAACACCGCATCAGTATACAGACTACAATATCCTCCTAAGCCAGTTGTTCTCAAGCCTTCCGTTCTGTGGACCTGATGACAGAGAAAGATTTCTCCAGGGAACACCTCTTTCCCAGCTTCTCAAACCCACCCCCCACTCCCTTGCATGGTTCTCCAGGTGCCATTCTGTGGACTAACAATAGCCCATAGTTTGAGAACGGCCACCCTAAGCCTTCAGGGTCTGAGCCAGCTCCCATTTAAGCCAATGGAAAACCTCTGTTTCAATGGGGCAAGATCAAGATCTCATTTGGTTAGCACCCTTAATGCCAGAGTCCTAAAAGTGACAGAGGAACATTGGCCTGTTTATCTCCTTTAACTGTGGCATGACAGGTTAGATATTAGCTCAACCTTTCTAACTATACGGATGGTTAAACACTGGAACAGGTTACCGAGAGAGGTTGTGGAATCCACATCACTGGAAGTTTCTAAGAACAGGTTGGACAAACACCTGTCAAGGATGGTCTAGGTTGACTTAATCCTACCTTAGCATGGGGGGATGAATTAGATGATCTCTCGAGGACCCTTCTAGCCCTATATTTCTAAGATTCTCTCAACTGGAAATTGTAATAATCCTCAACTGTTGGTAACTTTGTCTTATTTTGAAGAGAGGGTGAAGATTAGAGATGGGAGGGGCAGGTTAAGCCGGTTGGCAATAACATGTCACCGGGGTGAACTCATGTTTCATTTTCACTCTGGAGTTGGGGGTTGGCGGGAGGGGGCGGGTGGGGAAGGGGGAATGTACTCACAACCCCTCTTCGCTGCCAGTCCGGAATGACATCTGCCGAGCCAGCGGAAGCTGAATGCAATGAAAAGCGCTAACAGGTCTCATATCTGCATCACAGCCTCGTCTAAGTGTAATTAATTAGTAGCGCAGCAAGTGGGGGTGAAGTCGCATTTTCTATAGGCTTTTCATTCTGCAGTGATTATTACAGGAGTGATATCGTCAGCATGCAGTTATTCCAAACTAACAAAGTAGCACTTAGTGACTGAAATTTCCTTGCTTCTTAAACTTAACACAGAGAGTTCCTGGAGGCTTTTTTTCCTTCCCCGCTCTTACCACTATATTTATAGTGGGACACGTTATCTTGTGTGTTATTCTGGGGGAGGGATTTGTGTACTTCCCCACCGACTGAGACACAATAGTCATTTCCAAGAGGCTTCACTACCGCAGCAAATGGATCATTAGATAACTTGGTGTCACCATTCTTGCTAGAAAGGAACTTGAAGATGGCTTGTTAGCCTAGGTGCAAGGTAGTCACCCAGGAAGCAAAAGGTCATGGGTCCACAGCCTGACCCTTCCTTCTAGGAGAGCAATCCTTCACCTTTGGGTTTTGATAAATTGGATGGTCTCCATTTGAGATTATACAGTGAATTGCAACAAAGTAGTTAGCCAGGATTCCACTGCAGAACTGGAAAAAAGGAATCAAGTATTGTCAATGTCCCCTCCTGTTTCGTGAGGGTCTGTTCTTGCGCCAAATTATTTCTAAAAGGTAGCCACGTGGGCTGTAAAGGTAGCAGCACGTGGAAAGACCTCAGCCCATGGGAGATAAATGGTTTGGAGCATTAGCGCTGTGATGAGGAGGAACTGGTACAGAGAACCAGTTTTACAGCTTGTGAAATTAGTGACTAGCTCCCTTGAGCAGAAAATAAGGACCACAATCATTCCTAAACTCACTTACTTCTTCAAAAACCGGTTTAACGGGGAACGATACGTCTCACGCCATGGGTACCCCTAAAATTTGCCTCATTTCCCCCAAAGTCTAGGTGTTGTCTCAGCCACACGTATTACACAGGAGTCATTCCGGGACCCTCAACCTCTGGTTCTATCTCAGCACAAACCATTCTAGGAGAGGCAGCTATTGGCTATCAGCTTCCTCTGCTGCTCTGGTGACCTTGGTGGGTGGGGGAGAAGGAAGGAGGCAGCAGGAGGAGAAGGCCTGGAGAGGAATCAAGATTCAGCCTTCTCCTTCTTTTTGCCTTTTTTCAGGAAGGATGGGGTCCGGAATTTCTTCTTCTTCTTGGAGGGAGATTTGGATGGCGAGCCTTCTGGGGACACAGGCCCACTGGTAATTGACTCGGTTTTGTCCTTAGGGGCATCAGGGTCAGCATCTGTGGTTGTGGTCATCTGGCTCATTCCTTTGCTTAGGGTGTCTTCTGCAGTTTGGTCATCATCTTTCCCATTCACAATCACTGCTGCCGGCTGCGCCATCTCTCCAGCAGCAGTGGGATCAGCAAGGGCTGGGCTGGCGTCCGTCTTTTTAGCACCTTCACAAAAGAAAGACACAAGGCATGAGGATTTATGGAGGCAGGGTCCCCAGTCTCACTAGAAGGGCTACTACTTTGTGTGGCTACAGGACCGGATCGCCTGGCTTTGCCATACAGACGGAACAGCTGATTGCTTTAGGGTTGCTAAAGATAAGGGTCAGCAGAATATCGAAGAAGTGGTTTCAACTGGGAGACTGCAGGCTAATAAGGGGTGGGCATTTTCCAGCTTGCCTAGAGCTAGCCCTGCGGCCTTACTATAATCATTCCACCAGAGACTTCAGTGAGGATACTCTAAATTGACATTAGTTTAAATAGAAGCAGAATCTGGCCCACGCTGTAAGGAAATTGTCGTGGCCTGATTCCCTTCTCTCTGACACCATTGTAAGTCCACTGGGCCTGGCTCTCCTATGCCGTGCACCTTGGGTATTTATACATCTCTGCAAAGTGGGTGTGATCTGAAGTTGGTGGTGTGTTTCATCCACTTTGCACAGGAGCTGCAGAGCAGTGGGGAATCAGGCCTATGGTATTTACACAGACTAGACCATATCATGCTCCCATTGAATAGGAATTTGGCCCTTGATTTCAAAAGAAGCCAGAGCAGTTTCGCTGTGATGGGGAGAAAACAGGACACTGATGGGTTGAGACAATATGGCCGGGAAGGATCATAGACTATCAGGGTTGGAAGGGACCTCAGGAGATCATCTAGTCCAACCCCCTGCTCAAAGCAGGCACAATCCCCAATTTTTTTTGCCCCAGATCCCCAAATGGCCCCCTCAAGGATTGAACTCACAATCCTGGGTTTAGCAGGCCAAAGCTCAAACCACTGAGCTATCCCTCCCCCCAAGGATCCTCTGACCCAGATTGATTTCACATCTCCTAGAGCTGGGGAAAGCGCTTGTGCTTCACGTTGCCTCCTTGGTTTCATTTTCCCTCCTTGAATGCAGGCAGAGCTAGAATTCGGAACTAAAGATACGTCTACACGATAGCCACCGCAGTGGCGGAGCTCTGCTGCTAAAGCATATGTAACATAAAGCATATGTAGCACCGTGGTGTAGACAGTTCCTATAGCAATGGAAGGGTTCTCTCTCCAAGAGGCTGACGGAAGAATCCTTCCGTCGACCTAGCCATGTCTACACCAGGGGTTAGGTTGATCTAATTACAGTGTTCAGGGTGCAAAATTGTTCAGAGCCACTGAGCAAGGTAGCTAGGTCAGACTATGTTTTACGTGTAAATCTGGCCTAGATTTAAAACCAGAAGTCTCTCAACTTCCTCCCTGGGAAAAAGAGGTTGCAAATTCCATCTACAGCAATCCGGAGAAGAAGGGGTTATTGCTAACCGAACACAATGCCCAACAGCAGCAGATTGGCCGAGGATGGTCAGAACTCCTGGAAGCCTGTCTGCTAAATGACATGTACATTTAAACAGTGCTAAGGGTATCTAGGCACTTGGGTTTTCCATTTGCTCACACATGCTGTTTTTTCTTCTGAGCCCACAAACACAGACAGGGGTGTGTGTTTTGCAAAGGGCTTCTTTTGCAACTAGTGTTAATGAACGATCCTCTTTGACAATGAACTCGGGAAGCTGTGTTCTGGGAAGAAGCAATTAAACAATTGCATGCATGCCTCTCTTCTCTTTTCCTCTTCCTTCTCCTCTCCCTCTCTCTTTTTTTCCCCTTGTCCCGTTAGATTTCTTTATTGGATTTACCAAGAGAACTATAATTAACACACCAGACTTCCATAGCACCTTTCAACTAAGGATCCCAAAGGGCTATACAAAGAGGTGCTGAGCCACCCAACGCCCTTGTGAGGCACACAGTATGATTTCCCTTTTACAGATGGGGAAACTGAGGCACGGATCATTTCGGCAACTTGCCTAAGGTCACACAGTGTGAGGAATAGAACCCATGGATCCCCTGCTGTAATTGCTAGACCGCACTCTTGCAATATACGTAGCAGAGCAGCGGTTCCCTTTGTACATATTCATCATGAATATATTGCTCCCTGGCTGTTTTGCCAACAAACTACCTTTCACCCCTTCTGCGTAGGCAAATATGGGACACGTTTAAAACGGTGATACAACTGCTTGGGTATTTGCCGGGCTGCTGGTTTGTCACTGGGATAGAGCTAGCATCGAAATATGGATAACATTTGGTATGGTGAAAGCTGGATCTCCCCTCTCCAACCCCCCTGCCCCGCAGAGGCTGGCTGTAAGGACACATTAACCTTGCTAATTCAGACAGTGAATACAGTTTGTGCAGGCATCCCCGCCGTGATTCCATAAGGGTTTGGGATAGAGCGCAAACGGCATGGAGGAGGAAGCTTTCTTTCCAGGGCCTGCAGAGCAGAGAACATTTGGAATCAAGCAGTCAACCCCTAATCTTGGCTGCTCTCATTTGTAAGGCCTGGCTCTTCGCTTGACTCCAAGCCTGCCTGCACCCCCACCCAGCGCTCCTTGACTTAGAGCCCGATCCTGGCGGGCACAGCGAGGTACTTACTCAATGCGTAGCGCTGTCTCTGCTGGGGTTGTTCCTGTGACTAATTGCAATGAATGAAGGTGACAGAATCTGACCCTCAAGACGTAATACAGTTTAGAAAACCCTGGGGCTTGTCTATGCAGCGACCAAGGGTATGTCTACCCTTCAAGCTGGGGTGCGGATCCCAGCTCAAAGAGACATACCTGTGCTAGCTCTGAGCAAGCCTGTGCGCTAAAAATAGATTGCAGCTGAAACGAGGCACCCTGAGTATGTATCTGTCTGAGAGGATCCCGGGATCTTGAACCGATGGGCTCTCAGCCACTGCCGCATCCACACCACCACCTGACAACTCGTGACTGAGGAATTGGGAGCCCGAAGGTGTAACACTCCACTCAGTGCACCAGCCACAGGGACCCGACTGGAGACGCTCTGGAGTCCCTGACTGGGCCGGGTACGCTATTGAAGCCAGGAAGAGACACGAGAAGCGGTCTGTGCGACAAGGTGGATCCTGGCTTGCTGCTGCCACAGCCCCTGCTGTCCGCTACTTGGCTCCTGGTCTCGTCCTCGGTTCCTGACTTTGATCCCGCTCTGTTCCCGGCTCCGGCGCTCAGTCTTATTCCAGTCCCTGAACCTCGTTGCTCCGGTTTCCGACTGCTCTGGCTCCAACCCTAGGCAACGGCTCTTTGTTTCTGACAGAGCGCTGATCCGTGGCTTTAGCTCCTGTTTCCTGTCTGACTTTCGGCTCTGACACCTGGCTCCTGACTTCAGACTTGCCCATTGATCTCCGGTTCCTGAACACCGTGCTACCTACCAGCCAGACTGCCCACGTCCCAGCCACTAGCATGGTCTTCCACAGCCCCTGACACTGTCCGAGACACGAGGACGCCCCTCCACCCACGCTGCTGTGTTAGCTTGATGAGAGGTGAGGCGAGTATGTCTCCTCAAACTCCCAGGTCAAAGTGTAGACATATCCTTTGTGCCTGGCAAGCCAGGGTCTGAAGGTACCGTGCACTAGCCTGCCGTGGACTAAGTCACCACATGGACCCAACTACCATGCATGCCAAGTTCCAGAGTGCCCCAAAGCGCACCACAGAACTTTTAGCCCACGATAGTAGACTCCACATCACAACTTAGTGGGCGAGCACACTCTACGTTCATACCCTGGCTTGCCTCTGCGTAGACAAGCCCTTACTTCCGTCCCTCCCATCCCAGGAGATTGGTCAGAGCCGAGAAAGCGCCAAAATCTGAAGCAGACCGGAGTCCATCTGCAATTTTGACTGAATCAAGCCCTAAGATTGTAGCCTACTTAAAAGAGTAACACCCATCACTACGCAAAGGTATGCCAGTCAGTGGCTGGAGTGAGAAGTACTTTGGCTAGAGAAGCCCAGTGCCGCGTCGTGAGAACGTACTCGTGTAAGAATTCAGCCACACATTTCCAAGTAAAGAAATACTGCAAAGGGGTAGTAAGCTGGCTAGGACTGAAGAATGGAAGTAGCTTCAGCTCTCAGACAGGCTGCGTATTCAGTACATGGGTGAAATTTTTCAGCTCAAATTTAACCCCCCCCCCCCCCAACAAAATGCAGATTTGGCGACACTAAGACATTTCACGAGATGTCAGTTTCACCAAATTGGTTTGGTAGGGGAAAAAAACAAGTGAAAAATATTCTGAAAAAAATCTTTGCCTCTGTAAGATGCTCTCACATTAGGCGGCGTGAGGAACGCAACACTGCATCACCCCCAGACCCTGCGCTCTGCAATATCCTTAAACATACACGGCTTGAAACCTGCCCAGACTCTGGTCTCCTGCATGGCAGAGAGGGAGCTGCTAGGTGAAACGGTCCCTAGAAGTATCTATAACATCGATTTTTTTCATTTTACCACCCCTGACCCAAGTAATGACTTTCCATCAGAAACCTCATCAAATTTTAGAGCTTTCCTTTTTCCATGCTGTCCTTTAGGACACTAAAGGCACAAATTGTGTATGCAACAGCAGAAAGTGATATGCACAATGGGAAGCGATGGGGAAAAGACAGAAGAACGGCAAGAAAAGCGGCTTATAGCAAACGTAAATTGCTTTGCTGGCCAGTTTTGATGCGGGTCATTTGAACTCATAGTCATTCAGATGGCCATTGTTGGTGTTTTGAAATCAGTAAGCTAGGACAAAGCTCTGCTCTCAGATCTGCCTGGCAGATCTTGAATCCTATATTCCATTCCTCCCCCATGCACAGATCCCCACTGATAGAGTGACCAGATGTCCCGATTGTACAGGGACAGTCCCGATATTTGGGGCTTTGTTCTTACATAGGCACCTATTACCCCTCACCCCTGTCCCGATTTTTCACACTTGCTGTCTGGTCAGGCTACCCACTGAGCTCAGCGGAAGTTCTGTGAACAGGGCAAGAAGAAAACGCTCAAGCCCTCCTGGGTAGAATTTTGTCCATTAAGCAGATTTTGTGATCTTGGTGCGGTGCTCTTGAGGGTGGGAGATTCCTTCTACAAAGACCTGAGGCTACAGCTGGCTCCTTTTTACAGCATTCAGGACTATCTTTAGGTGGAAGAGAGATAGGAGATAAAAATGGGGCATAAAAATAAATCCTTCTCAAAATCTTGAGCAAGGAAAAAGTCAGGGCAACTCTTCTGAAACAGCATATAAGAAAGGAGCCTTTCTTAATCCCTCTGAAGTGAGAAGCATCAGCATCTTAATAGAGGTCTAAATCACACAGTTGGATGGTCAAATCAGCACACAGGCAGGTGAAGTGGGAACTTTCGAGTATCAGTGCTTACATACAATGGTGAAAGTTTCTAGAGAAATGACAGACAGAATTGATGAGGATAATAATAATGTTTTGCTCTCGTATAATACTTTCCCACAGTAGATCTCAAAGTGCTTTACAAAGCAGGTCAGTAGCATGATCTCCATTTGTAAAGTGGGGAAATTGAGGCATAGAGGGGGGAAGTGAGTTGCCCTAGGTCACCCAACAGGCTACGGGCTGAGCCAGGAATAGAACCCAGGTCTTCTAAGTGCTGCTCTGGTGCACCGTCCAGTAGGCCACCCTGCCTCTGAGCCTAAGCGCTGACTGGAACAGCCAAATGCAGAACGTGCAGGTTCTATTAAGGTGCCCAACATCTGAAAACTGGTTCCTATTGGTCTCCCATACAACGAAAGACGGATACTAGGCGAACTGAAAGCTAGCACACTTGGATGCTTCTCCATGGAGCTGCATCCCTGCTGTGAACGTATTGGAAGATTTTCCCCACCCACCCTCTATCTCCCCTGTGAGAAGCATCCCACCTCCCGCAAGGTGATGGTATGTGAGCTTAGAAAACAGCCTCTCTATACTTACTACAGTGACAAGTATTCAGAATCAGAGGTAAGTCCTTTGATGAAAGCAACACATGGAAAGAGAAAGGAAGAAATTGTGGGGACAGACATACACCAACACAATGAGACACAATGCGACACAATGAGAACAATAAAAAACGTAACGCCACCACATTGACCTTCATGGACCAGGTCATGTCTTTGCCTAGGACAGCCAGATCTTCATTGTCTCCAGTGATCTGCGCATCTGATCTGAGGAGCATGCTAATAACTCACACTATTTCTCTCCCCACATTATGCCCAGCTACTGATTAACACAATGCTGACGTGTTTTGATTTCATCTATCTGATACCCTCTGATGGTATTACGTTGCCTCTGATCTTACACTGAAATCCAAGGCAGGATATATATATACACACACACACACACACACACAGAAGAACGGCAAGAAAAGTTGTTTATAGCAAGCGTAAGTAGCTTTGCTGGCCAGTTTTGATGCTGGCCATTTGAACTCATAGCCATTCAGATGGCCACTGTTGGTGTTATATATATATCCTAATTGGATTTCATATATATGTTAGAATATGTTAGGATATATATATATATCCTACCTTGGATTTCAATGTAAGAGCAGAGGCAACATAATACCCTCATATATATATATGTATGTATAATGTTCTGGAATCTTTGGGACCAACTCACACACATCTGACTGACCCAAAGCCCACTGGAGTTAGTAGAAAGACTCCCATTGATTTCAATGGGGTTTGGATCAGGTCCATAGCCAGCAGTTTCTTACGACACGTATTGTTCTGCTCACTGGTTGCGCCTCGTTTCAAGTTGGACTGCCAACTCTTTGGGGCGGGGGCTGTGTCTTTCTATGGGTTTGTGCAGCGCCTAACACAATGGAGAGCTTATTCCGGGTGAGGGCTTTGGGCATGGCTGCCGTGCAAATAATAAAGAAATAGACACATCTTCGTTCCAAAGGCCTCTTGTGTGATTTGTTGGGACAAAGGTGGCGCAGAACTTGTGGCCATAATAACCCACCCTCCTTTTAACAAAGAAAAGGAGGCCTTTCCACTGGTGGAAGATGCCCCTCCAAGCCTACAGTATGCCCAGGCCTTGCTGCCCATGTGACAGGGCTCAGGTTTATCCCAGGATGCGACTGCAGGAACACTGCTGCATCCACCCTAGGCACTACCCCCAAATGCTTCAATTCCTGCCATGCAGCATAACCACCGCCTGGCACGGAGGCTCAACTTACCATCTGAAGACTTGGCGGGGGACACGGATGGGCTCTTTGGTGGCGACTTTGTGGGGCTTTGCTCCGGGGAAGCGGAGGGGGACTTCACCGGAGGTGCCTGAGATTCCTCCACGCTCGCGTCTCTCTCACCTAGGAGCAGAGAAGACATCCAAGTGCTATGTAAAAAATGGGGGATGGGATCCCAAAAGGCACACTCCTTGCCTGTCTTCTGGGTACGGCTAATTGGAAATATTTCCTCCAAGCATGAATGTTTTGAAGACGTATCGGTTTCCATAGGAAGGGTTTTCTCAGAGCACTGTACATACACAGGGCACTGGCCAGGGATGTGGGAGAGCCAGAAGCAAGTCCCTATTCTGCTTGATTCAATCTGGGAGAAAAAACTCTGCTCTGAACCAGGCAGAGCAAGGACAAGAACCTGGATTCCCTGGCCAGTGCCCTAGCTAAACCCCGCCCCCCCCTCAACATACACACACTTCACGTGACCAAACAAAGCCATAGCCGCTCCCTCCGGTTATTTACCATCTAATCCCAGTTTCTTTCTTTCCACCTCTTTCTTGTACTCCTCCAGCTCTTGGTCGGTTAGCTGGCTGAACGGGTTGGGAGGCTCTGGCTCGGTCGGTATCTCCTCCTGGGATACTTCTTTTGTCTCCGTGTCTGCTTTGGAAGCCAGGTTACTCTCCGCAGACTGAAACCAACCGCAGACACGACATTGCACCATCAGCACGAGGGCTGGGGATACGATGTAGTGGGTTTATGGGCCATCTAACTTAAGCTAGCGATCCTCTTTCGTCACGGACCGAGGCTCAGTATTCTAGGAGCCCAGCCCATGGCTTAAGTGTTTGTTCTCACAGATGTTGATCCTGATCTGCAGGGAGCACAGCCCCACGTCCAGCAGAACTGATGCAATTCCACCATGCACAAGGGGAGCGGGTTATGGGGAAGGCACATAACCCCTGCGTGACATGAACTCAGCTCCAGGGTGGGAGGAATACCTTAGGGGGCTGCTGTGGGGGGTTGGGCTAGTGGATCCATTACTCTGTGTCTCCACTTGATACTGCCAGCCATGGAGTTCGGGCACAGTGCAGCTTTAACAGGGTGGGGGCAGCTCCACTCCAACTCTGAGCTGGGAGAGAAGCGCCCCACTTCAACACCAACACATCGCCATCAGGATTCCCCTGATCCGAGCTCCAGAGCTGGAGCTCACATGCTTATTCTGCAGAAAAGGACCTGGGGGTTATGGTGGATGAGAAGCTGGATATGAGTCAGCAGTGTGCCCTCGTTGCCAAGAAGGCCAACGGCACATTGGGCTGTATTAGTAGGAGCATTGCCAGCAGATCGTGGGAAGTGATTGTTCCCCTCTATTCGGCACTGGTGAGGCCATACCTGGAGTATTGTGTCCAGTTTTGGGCCCCTCACTACAGGAAGGATGTGGACAAATTGGAGAGAGTCCAGCAGAGGGCAACGAAAATGATCAGGGGGCTGGGGCACATGACTTACGAGGAGAGGCTGAGGGAACTGGGGTGATTTAGTCTGCAGAAGAGGAGAGTGAGGGGGGATTTGATAGCAGCCTTCAACTACCTGAAGGGGGGTTCCAAAGAGGATGGAGCTCGGCTGTTCTCAGTGGTGGCAGATGACAGAACAAGGAGCAATGGTCTCAAGTTGCAGTGGGGGAGGTCTAGGTTGGATATTAGGAAACACTATTTCACTAGGAGGGTGGTGAAGCACTGGAATGCGTTACCTAGGGAGGTGGTGGAATCTCCATCCTTAGAGGTTTTTAAGGCCCGGCTTGACGAAGCCCGGGCTGGGATGATTTAGTTGGGGATTGGTCCTGCTTTGAGCAGGGGGTTGGACTAGATGACCTCCTGAGGTCTCTTCCAACCCTAATCTTCTATGATTTTATTCACCCTTAACCCACACATGACTTCTGCCTCAATCGGCAGAGAGCAGAGATGTTTACTGCTCTGTAACATTCCCTGTGAAGCTAGCCCCTTCGTTAATAAGAGTACCGGACTCCTGCTCTTCTCTGCTATCACACTGGCTAAGAGCTGGGACTGGGGTCCTGCCGATTTCACATCCTGGCGGTTTTGCTCCCGAATCTGTGGGAGAAAAATCAGCCAATAAATAAAAAGAGCTGAAATAAAAGTCTAGCCTAGCTGGCTTAGGGGCACGGTAATAGATAGAGCGGGCCTTGAATTGCCACTGCTTTGCACCTCGGAGAGACATTTACACTTGGGCTAAGGTAGCGTAAAAAGCTCTTTGCACCAGTATCAAGGAATCAGAGAGTCAAGCACAGAACCTCTCTCTCCTTGGCTGCCCATCTGAATCCAGTTTAGCTCAGTAGCGACTGAATGCTCTTGCCATCCAACGCCCGGTCCTTAGCCTACGTGAAACGAGTCAGCATGTCTCAGCCCCGTTCCTAGAGGACAGGGAAGTTGAGCGTGACACTGGCACTATCTGGAACTTCCGCCTCAGCCAGGAGGCCAAGTACCGACTGGGTCACCAAGTGAATTTCCCTCTGACCTAAGGGTGGTTCATTCCGAACAGGGCTGAATCGTGTTTACAAGGCAGCGCTGGGGAAAGGGTATATGGCAAACTACGTGCCTGCTCTGGTGGTGAACAGAGGATTTCAAAGTTGCAAGTCTGGACCTCACCACCAGCACTAAACTTGTTTACATAAAATGAAGAGAAAAAGTGAAAAGGAAGTGGGTCATCTGTTCCCCCACCAGCTGCAGGAAAGTCAGGTCACTGGAGTCTCCAAGGAATCTACTGATTCTTGGCCACCTGGAAACTAAGACCTGCCGTAGAGCATGGGGTGACAAGAGAGACATCTGAGAGCTGACACACCTTGTTCCTCATTTCCAGCACTTCCTGTGGGTCTGTATAGAGAGGCACAAATTGGTTGGGGTTTTCGATTCGGATCGGGGTCCCGCTGCTGGTTTTTTCCACCTCATCGGCCTTCATCCACTGGCCCGTACCAAGGATAGGTAGGGAAAGAGCAAAGAAAATGCATCAAGCCCGGAACTGCACTATCATTAAGATCCAGGAGAAACATGGGCCCAGCCTATGGGTTTCTGACCCACCACAGAATTTCAGATGTTCCAAATTTTGTAGACATTCAGAGCTGGGCAGAATCCCTTACAGAGAAAGGAGCCAGCTGCAAAATTCAGGAATCTGAATTTAGATTCAGATCTAACCCACCCCCTTCCCTGATGTTCAAGGTTTTGGTTCAGCCCATTCGGGTTCAATTCCACACATCTGGATTCTGGTGTGTGCCACTTCAGGGTTTTGCCTTGACTTGTCTCTACTAAGCAATTGTTAAATCCCTATCCAAATGTCTATCTAGCTTAGGAACTTGTAGGGCCCCCAGTACCATAGCATCTCCCCACCTTTAATGTATTTCTCCTCCACGCTCCTGTGAGGCAGGGCAGGGCTATTATCCCATTGTACAGATGGAGAACTGAGGCTAATGACTCGCCCAAGGTCACACAGGAAGTCAATGGCAAAGTAAGGAATTGACCGGGTGTCTCCAGAGCCCCAAGCGAGCACCCTCACCACTGGCCCACTCTTCCTGTCTGTGCCCCAGGTGACTCCACTCTGTTGGAAACCCTAGCTGGTTAGCGCATCTTCCAACAGAAAAGGAAGGTGAACATTGGGGGAGACGGCGGGAGGGATACCTCAGTGGTTTGAGCATTGGCTTGCTAAACCCAGGGTTGTGAGTTCAATCCTTAAGGGGGCGATTTGGGATCTGGGGCAAAAATTGGGGATTGGTCCTGCTTTGAGCAGGGGGTTGGACTAGATGACCTCCTGAGGTCCCTTCCAACCCTAATATTCTATGATTTTTATACAGACCAGTCGCCAATTTTGGGAGGGCTCCCCGGGGTACCTGTTGCTGCTGGAAAGCAGCTTTGATGCCTGAAAGCCAAGGGGTTGTTTTCAGCGATGTGTGAACTGGTTTGAATACAAACTGCCCCTTCCCCCCAAAACCTTCCCCTAAAACCTGAAGGTAACGATTTACAGGCTGTCCTACTCTGGGCCTGGCCTGAGCCCCAGTTACTCTGGGAGAGGCCGTGCTTGGGGTATACCGAGTCCAACCAGAAATATCATGAGAACGTCTAGATTGGCTCCAAGCATCTATTGGGCCTTTCAACTCCTTACCCGCTGCGCTCCGCTGTTGTGGAGGAAGTTGGCCATGTTCCTTCATGACGGTGCCTCAAACCCAGCACACAAAGCGCATTCCCCTTACCGTGGTCTTAGTCCGTTGGCTGCCCGCGCTTCTCTGGTTCTCCTCAGCTACGTTCACCCGTAGGTAGGTGTTGGGCGTGTTTAGCCAGCGGGTCTTCTCCTTCTGCTGCTTCTGGGCATGCTGTCGGAGGGTGGCGATGGGAGCACCCTCCTCCTCAAAGACGAATGCTGTGACGGTGGCAGGGATCAGCACATCACTTTTATGCTTGGTTTTCTCCTGCACAAAGGGGTGCCGATACTTGTAGCCTGTTCGGTAACCCTGGAAGGACACAGACAGAATGCTTCTTTACTTGGAAAACTCTAGGGCAGAGGTCCCCAAACTGTGGCATGCGCCCCCTTAGGTGGGGGCGGAGGGACGTTCAGGGGGCGTGGCTGGGGCCCAGGAGGGAGTGCCACCCAGTTCCACTCCTGGCCCCAGCTCCGACTCCTGGCCCCAGCTCCGACTCCTGGCCCCAGCTCCGACTCCAGCTGCCGGCAGCGCACCCAGGGTCCTGGCTGCTGGCCCCACGCCCAGGGTCCCGGGCGCCAGCTGTGGCCCCAGTCACCAGTCCCCTTACCCAGGTCAGCGTCCCCTCCCTGAGCCACGTCCCTGACTCCAGGAGGGGGGTACAGACAGGGGTTGGGGGAATGCGAGGTTAAAAGTTTGGGGACCACTGCTCTAGCTATTAGGACTGGGCAAAAAATAGGGGGGGAAAAGGTTAGAGAAAAATGCTACGGGGTTCAAACCAGATCTAGTGCTTGATTTGATTCTGCTTTTTCCCCTTTTTGCAAAACCACTGAAATTGTTATTAACATTTGTCTCCCCAAATCCTGGTTTTTAGGAACGGTTTCAGTGAATGAAAGTTTTGATGATGTCTGCAACAACATTTCTGATACAAGAAAATTTTAAAAGCTTTGCAACAAACAAACAAACCCACCCCAGTATAAAATTTAAGATTGTCGCATTTAATGGTTTTGAAAAAAGGCCATTTTGTTTTGAAACAGTTCCTCATTCAAGCATTTTTGGCCAGCGGTGCTATCTGCCCATCTCCCTGTGGTCAAACAAGGGCTATCTACAACCTAGATCTTTGCCTCTTCCCTCCCAAGACTGCTGTAAACTCGCTCCCCCAGAGGCAGGAAGAGAACACTCATGATGCCCCGAACTGGATCTGTAGTCTCTTCAGCTGGCATGCCTGATGTTTCGAGGCAGAATCCTTAGCAGGAAAGCAAATTGCTTGTTTGGCCTGGGACGCATCCCGTGAGATGCACACTGCAGCTGGAGACGTGATCTGCAGCTTGTGTAAACCTGCCTGCACTGGCTCCAGGCGGGCGGAAGGGGAGTGTGGAGAGCGAGTAACGGGTCACAGCTAAATCGGCTGGAGACCTACCAGGTTGTCCAGCATTCTCATGAGGGCCTCAAACTCATGCTCTCCCAGGCGGCTCTTCTGCATGGGTCCGAACGTGCTCCCGGCCCATCGGACTGACCCAACGTCGTGGGGCCTGTACTTCTCCCGCTCCAGCACAATCAGATTCTCCACTCCCCCAGCGCTAGACAAGGCAGAGACCTAGAGCAAAGCACAGAGATTACAGCAACACAGGAGCCGCTGGAGAAGCCGCTGAGAAAGGGCCAGGTTCTTGGTTACGCGCCACCCCCGTTTGCTCTGCAGAAAGGGGAAGGATTCTGGCCAGCAGAGCATTCCCTTGGTGGAAGGGAGCTCCGGAATGGAATAAAGCCTCTACAGTGGACTCCTGCAGCAGCTACTTGCCAGCCCAGCCTTGGTGGCGTGCCAGAGTTACCCTACACCACTGGTCCCCAAACTTTTTACCTTGCACCCCCCTTGCCCCTGTCCGTGCCCCCCTCCCGCCCTCTGGAGCCAGAGGTGCAGCTCTGGGAGAGGGGGGACACAGACAGGGGTAAGGGGGATAAGGCTGGGGCCACAGCTGGGGGCAGGCGCAGGGCTGGGAGCAGAGCCCCGGGCGCGGGGCCAGCAGTGGGGGCCAAGAGCAGAGCCCCCAGTGCAGCACCTCACCAGGAGTGGAGCCTTGGGCACGGGGCTGGCAGCTGGGACCAGGAGCGGAGCAGGGTGGCACTCCCTTCCGGCCCCCCCATGGGGTCTGGCCCGGGCCCCGAATGGAAACAATGTCCCCTGCCCTGAAGGGTTTGCCATGTGAGACCCTAATCCTGCCAACATGCATGTTACTCATGCGCCCGGATGGTTTGCAGCGTCGGTCCCAATCCATGTATTTACCGACGACCTTTTCCTCTCCTCAGCTGACGGCACCGAAAGAGCAGCGTGGCGCTTGCCTAGGTACACATGTAACAGCCCCCAACCCCAGAGCGCTCCCCGCCTGCCAGCCACAGAGGCAGAGCGCATGGCAGTCTGGAAACAAAGCCAAGCAGCCTCGGGAGTCACTAGGCATTCAAATGTGGCTATTGTGCTGGGGAGTTAATGAGGAGAGAGTAATGAGTGGGGGCGGAGAGGAGAGACAGGGAACAGGCAGCGGGGCCCATGAGTAGCAGGAATATCCCAAAGCCCTTTGTCAACAAGGCTGCGCGTGGGAAGGAGGCAGTCCGCAGAGGGCCTGTATTCCCAGCCCTTCACCTGCAGGTGGCTCCTGGGCCAGGCCTCAGCAAGCGCTGCTGACCTCGTTTCCCCAGCTAAAGTAGGTCGATGTGCAGAGAGGAGGACAGCGGCATTTATAATAAGCATCACTGATGGCAAGCGAGCTGCCTAACCAGCGCAACCAAACCCGCCGAGTCGTTACAGCCGTGCCAGCACCGCGTGGGAAGAGCAGAGCCGAGCAGGAGAAAGTTATCATCATGTTGCATATTCAGGCTTGGCTGACAAGCCACCGTTTAAAAAATCAAAAATCGAAAACCAACCCACAAAGGAAAGCGACACTAGCTGTAGGTGAGGCCGCAAGAGGTTTGGCTGTAGGCACGGAGCCCGGGCAGAGATTTGAGCACTGGTGTCTTCAGCGATTCCAGTGCCGATAACAGTGCCAACCTCTGAGGATTGTGGCATCATCCCAGACATGGCCATATCACCCCTTCCGTGCATGGAATACCTGAGCAGCTGGACGACTGTCCGTTCTTAATGCAAACCCTTCCTACAGACCGGTTTACTCCATGTGGCCAACAAGAAGCTATGAACAGTCCAACCCCCGTTTATTCCCTTTTCTGTTCTTCCCAGTGCCTCCTGCTGACTCTGGCTGGTTTGTTCAGATCGAGACAGATGCTGTATTGTTTTGCGTGCTATGTTTATAGGGATTTGGGAAGCCTGGTGAGGGTTTGAGTTGGTGACAGAACTGAGGGCGTTTGCCTGTTAAGATTCTGGGTGACTAACGTTGATTACCCGAGGGAGGTTAGGTTTCTAGATGTGCTGATGGATATCATTATCAGATAGAATCACGTTTATGACGGTCATGCCCCTAAGGATCAACCAAGAGATGGTCTCCACTGTAGTATTCCCCATTCCCTGCCCTGAAGTGCTTACAAGGGAAACACCAAGACAAATACAGGGTGGGGGAAAGGCCATAACACACAAGCAAAGTGAACAATGTGGTGGCAGCCAATGTCATGTTCCAATTTTGGGTTTAGTTAGGAGGGGATCAGCTAAACGGAACGAAAAGAGAAGGGAGAGGGAGCATTTAAAGGAAGGAGAGTGAGGGGGACAGGGCAGGAGGGAAGAGGGTAAAAGTGGCAGGTGTGGAGTAAAGCACTGGTGCCCTTGGATGTTTTTAACATTTGTCAAAAGCCTCCAGTGTGCCGGCAAAGCTCTCTGCTCTGATCTACGCCTAGAAATGAATCCGTGGCATTGGTAGAACTGATGGTGCTTGATAATAAATAATAATCATTTTAACTACAATAACGGCAGTGCCAATGGAGTGAGGGGTTTGACGCCAAAGACTTTTTCTGGATATGGCTCAGGTTGAAACTGGCAACACCATGGTCTCAAAGCGTTTGTACAGGTGCACCTAGGTGGTGTACTGAAGGCAAATGCTCCCAAAACTAGCCCAGCGAACACACACTACGCCTGAAATACCGTCCCTTGCCATGTTACACCCTCTCTTCTACTGTGAGCTCTTTGGGCCCGATCCACATCGCACATTGGTTTTTACATGGGTGTAATGCCATTGACTTTGGTGGCATTATTCCTGATTTATGCTGGTGAATGCAAGATCCAAATCAGGGCCATTGTCTTTTATTCATCAGGAAAGCACCACTCACGTTTATGGAACCGTATAAATAATGAACAACAACCGCAATCGCTACTTTTGCATCCCCGTTTGAGCTCTCGCTGAGCTCTGAAGGCTTAGAGGGCGAGGTTTCCAAATCAGCATTTGCTAATCTCTGCTCTCACTGAAGTCAGTGGGAAATCATTTAGGCTAGTGCCAAACACTTCTGAAAATCCCACCCCAAACCAACAGTCAACAGCGGAGGAGAAAGCAAAGGCCCAGTTCAAGTTATTGAGCAAATAACAGGGCAGCAGCTGAAACTCAAGGCTAACCTGAGAGTGACTGAAAGCCACGACCGTAAATAAAGATGTAAAAAAAAAAAAAACCAAAACACTGGAAGTTGGTTTCTGTCCTGAAGTCTGTTCCAGGGATTGCCCAGTAGAGGGAGATAAATGATCAGTGCAATGCAGCTAGATTGAATTGGTGTATTCCTGGCAGCACTCTCCTACAAACCCTAATCTGCTCCTTGGGGGACATCTCCCCAGGGTCAAAACAAGAAGTTGCCATCCTGCAGCCCACCATCTACACCAAGCAGTTGAGTATTTCACAGTTGTGGCTGGAAATCCTGCAAGATGTAGTATTTGGAATGGAGGCTTTAGAAGGCTGGAGTTTATACCACAGTGATAAATTGCAAACACAGGACTCATTGAGTCTGGTACAGGGGGGTTTGTAATGATCCTGGGTCTCTCCCCATATTAGGCATACCAGACACAATGCAGTCCTGTCTTAGCAAGTTATCACTGTGAGTCTGTCTGCCAGTCTATACTGGCGGTAGGGAAGGGAAAGAGAGCAAGTCGTTTTGTCTTTAGCTTATGGGAGACACTCCAACTCTACAGTGACAAGAATCATAAGTACCTAGGTGGCTGGTTAGATGGAATATTCATCTAGATTACATAGCAAGCAGAGTAACAAAGCATTGTAATGAGACGCGACCTTGGAAACACATCGACGAGGGCGGATGCTCATTCCAACGTGCTGCCCCGGTGGAGCCGCTCACCTGGATCTCACAAGCAGCCTGCAAGTGAAAGGTTTTATAGAAAGCTTCCTCCACCGTGTCGCCCAGAGTGATCACGCCGTGGTTTCGCAGCACCAGGATCTGCGGGGAAAATGAAACACTAGCTAACACGGTCCTTGCCAGTCAATTCATTTCTTTCTAAAGAGGCTCAGAGATACAGTCCATCGACAAGTCTGGGTTTTTGCCCAGCACCCGAAGGTCCCTCGAATGACTTGCAGGCTATTTCAGCTCACATTCGGAATGACAGGTTCTGTAAAAAGTGACCGCAATTTAACCCCTTTGTAACTTCCCAGATGTTGAGTAGTTCTGATACTTCACCTGGTTTATTGGCCATTTCCTTCTAATCCAATCTATGTGGCACTCCTCTTGCTGTGTCTGGTCTCGGAAAAGCTTTACAAACATTTATGAATCAAACCCCGGGTATTTCAGGACCCAGGTGGGTAAACTGAGGCACAAAGCAATCGGGAGGCCCAAACTCAAACAGCAGGGCAATCGCCCAGCCAGCTGTAGAACCCAGCCTTCTCAGCCTGGTGCTTTCGCCACATGACGGGCCCAAACCTCACAACACGTCAGAATGTGAAGCCCTGACAGGACCGCAAACCAGAACCCAAACCCCAGCACAGGACCCAGATCCGAACGCCACCTCTTCGGCCCATCTCCAGTGAAAATATTACTGGATCAAACCCATTCCTGGAGCAACTCATAAGAACATAAGAACGGCCATACTGGGTCAGACCAAAGGTCCATCCAGCCCAGTATCCTGTCTGCCCACAGTGGCCAATGCCAGGTGCCCCAGAGGGAGTGAACCTAGCAGGTGATGATCTAGTGATCTCTCTCCTGCCATCCATCTCCACCCTCTGACAAACAGCGGCGAGGGACACCATTCCTTACCCATCCTGGCTAATAGCCATTAATGGATTTAACCTCCATGAGTTTATCCAGTTCTCTTTTAAACCCTGTTATAGTCCTAGCCTTCACAACCTCCTCAGGCAAGGAGTTCCACAGGTTGACTGTGTGCTGCGTGAAGAAGAACTTCCTTTTATTTGCTTTAAACCCGCTGCCCATTAATTTCACTTGGTGGCCCCTAGTTCTTATATTATGTGAAGAAGTAAATAACTTTTCCTTATTCACTTTCTCCACACCACTCACGATTTTATATACCTCCATCATATCCCCTCTTTATCTCCTCTTTTCCAAACTGAAAAGTCCTTGCCTCTTTAATCTCTCCTCATATGGGACCCGTTCCAACCCCCTAATCAGTTTAGTTGCCCTTTTCTGAACCTTTTCGAATGCCAGTATATCTTTTTTGAGATGAGGGGACCACATCTGCATGCAGTATTCAACTTGGATTTATATAAGGGCAATAAGATATTCTCCGTCTTATTCTCTATCCCTTTTTTAATGATTCCTAACATCCCATTTGCTTTTTCAACTGCTGCTGCACACTGCGTGGACGTCTTCAGAGAACTATCCACGATGACTCCAACATCTTTCTCCCGATTAGTTGTAGCTAAATTAGCCCCTATCATATTGTATGTATAATTGGGGTTATTTTTTCCAACGTGCATTACTTTACATTTATCCGCATTAAATGTCATTTGCCATTCTGTTGCCCAGTCACTTAGTTTTGTGAGATCTTTTGGAAGTTCTTCACAGTCTGCTTTGGTCTTAACTATCTTGAGCAGTTTAGTATCATCTGCAAACTTTGCCACCTCACTGTTTACCCCTTTCTCCAGATCAATTATGAATAGGCTGAATAGGATTGGTCCTAGGACTGTCCCTTGGGGAACACCACTAGTTACCCCTCTCCATTCTGAAAATTTACCATTTATTCCTACCCTTTGTTCCCTGTCTTTTAGCCAGTTCTCAATCCATGAAAGGATCTTCCCTCTTATCTCATGACAACTTAATTTCATAGAATCATAGAATATCAGGGTTGGAAGGGACCTCAGGAGGTCATCTAGTCCAATCCCCTGCTCAAAGCAGGACCGATCCCCGACTAAATCATCCCAGCCAGGGCTTTGTCAAGCCTGACCTTAAAAACTTCTAAGGAAGGAGATTCCAACACCTCCCTAGGTAACGCATTCCAGTGTTTCACTACCCTCCTAGTGAAAAAGTTTTTCCTAATATCCAACCTAAATTTCCCCCACTGCAACTTGAGACCATTACTCCTTGTTCTGTCACCTGCTACCACTGAGAACAGTCTAGATCCATCCTCTTTGGAACCCCCTTTCAGGTAGTTGAAAGCAGCTATCAAATCCCCCCTCATTCTTCTCTTCCGCAGACTAAACAATCCCAGTTCCCTCAGCCTCTCCTCATAAGTCATGTGTTCCAGTCCCCTAATCATTTTTGTTGCCCTCCGCTGGACTCTCTCCAATTTTTCCACAAGTGAGGGACCCTGTCAAAGGCTTTCTGGAAATCTAAGTACACTATGTCCACTGGATCCCCCTTGTCCACATGTTTGTTGACCCTGCTGAGCTGTATTAGCCCGACGGCTGATCAGACACAATATCTTTCAGTCGGAGGAGTGTGTCTTTTCTCCTAACCTTGCAGGTTGGTCCAAGGCACTTCTGAAGTTCAATCCTGTCTGCCTCTTCCTCCATCTCTCCATTGAAATCGAAGTACACAATGTTGCCTAGCAGCAGGGCATCGTGGGATACAGGCAGGATGCCACATTTCATGGCAGACACCTGGCAAACAGAGAGAACGCAGGAAGCCACGGGGAAGATCAGCATTTTGGTTCCCTCACGTTTACACCAACGCACCTGTCGAGTCTACGCTCAGCTTTCAAACCGGCAACCTGTGGCCTGTTGTTGCGCTTTTAGGGCCCTGATCCTGCAATATCCTGAGCATCCTTCTCCCTCTCTCTCAGTGGAATCAACGGGCGCGGACGTTGCCCAGCATCTCCCAGGACTGGCCCCTCAGACCAGCGGCTGCACCAGTTTGCAGGCATATGAAGCCATGAAGGTTCAGCAGCGGCAGACCAGTGTGAACAATGAGCCTCTGCCATCAGCGCCAACAAAAGGAACCCAGGAAAGCAGCAGTTTTGTAGCAGTCACATATTTTGGCCTGTCTCCTTCCAGGGGCTGCATTTTTCCCTTACTTCTATGCATCCCACCCACAGCTTCGGCCTCACATTAGAAGCATAAAGCAACTGACCGAAGGTGAGTCACATGAAGTTTGGGGATAAAAAAATGTTCATTCCTTAAATGACGGAACACGCACATGTCCGAGAAGTGCTCAAGTGAGGGGCAAACGGAGCCCCCTTCTCGGGGCCCTGCAGCATCCCAGTGCGGCAGACAGAGCACAGTCACACTATGCAGAAAGGACTGAATGAGCACAGACCTTGCCCAGTTCTAGTGTAATCCCCCTGAGCAGTAGCATGCCAGGGGCAAGAGAGGGCAGGTCGTCTCCCAGCGCCCCTCCTGTAAGTCAAGTATTATCCCCACAGAACAGGTGGGGAAACTGAGGCACAGAGCCGTTCAGCGACTTGCCCACGGTCACACTGTCTGTGACCGAGGTGGCAAGAGAACTCCGAACGCCTGAGTCCTGGCCCCTCAAAAGGTTACATGGCGTTCAAAGCGGTGCACACGGTCTGGTGCAAGTCCGTTGCACTGGGGTGAATTTCATCCCTCTCATCTTCGCATGAGCAAAGACCATTTGCATGCTCAGGGGGTTGCGGGGAGGTGTTATAAAGTCCCGGGTACAGTTCTAAAGTCGAGGTTGAAACCCATTGGAAAATAAGCCTCAGTAAGGACTGGTCTCTCATAACCCATTAGGAATGATGCTACTTAGCAGAGATGGGCTTGTTCTAGACATTCAGACTAACGAAGTCACTGCCCTTGAGTTTTGTCCCAGGATCAACAAATGCTGTGGCTGTCCGGAAACAAGAGGCCATTCTCCTGAGCAGATGTTCTGCTGTTTTTATTAGCTGCTAAAGTAACAGCCGTACTGGATGCAAATACCTATCCTATTTACAAAGCATCACAGGGTTTCTAAAGGGAAATGAAACTTAATTCCCCTTGTTTTTTCCTACCCCCCCCCCCCCAGACGTTCTTGTTAAACCCTGGATTTGTGCTGGAAATGGCCCACCTTGATTATCATACCCATTGTAAGGAGAGTGGTCACTTTAGATAAGCTATTACCAGCAGGAGAGTGGGTTTGTGTGGGGGGGGCGGGGGGGTGAGAAAACCTGGATTTGTGCTGGAAATGGCCCAACTTGATTATCATACACATTGTAAGGAGAGTGATCACTTTAGATAAGCTATTACCAGCAGGAGAGTGGGGTGGGGGGAGGTATTTTGTCATGCTTTGTGTGTATAAAAAGATCTTCTACACTTTCCACAGTATGCATCCGATGAAGTGAGCTGTAACTCACGAAAGCTTATGCTCAAATAAATTGGTTAGTCTCTAAGGTGCCACAAGTCCTCCTTTTCTTAATACCACTGTGCCAGAGGCCCCGTTAATTCCACTGATTTTAACGGGATGTGGATCGGCCTCTGAGGGAGCGATGTGTTTGAGAGACGCGTGGAGTGGGGATGCCACACACGGATCTCAAAGCCACAGAGGCGAGCAGGGTGTTATCAGCAATGAGCCTGAACGAAGCCCTGGATTCCCCACCCTCCCATCCTCACTCAGGATGTTCAGAGCTGGAGCTGAACTCTGCAGCTCTCTACGGCTGCGGGGCAAACCGTACAGCGGCTGACCCTGGCAAACCCGTCAGCATGACTGATTGGGCTCCTTACCGCAGCAGTGTCAGGCGTGTGCAAGTGGATAATGCACCTGATGTCGGGTCTGGCTGCGTAGATGGCTGAGTGCAGGCTGAATCCTCTCGTGTCCACGGAAAAACTGGTGCTGCCCTGCTCCACCACTTCACCCAGGATGTTCACTTTAATCTGCAGCAGGAAAGAAACGAGGCCGCAGGAGATTTACCGGGGAGGGGAGGAATTCACACTCCCCATGGCTCACCCCAGATCTGCAGAACATCACTGCGCTCCCTCATCAACCCGTTGGATCCACTTTCCAGGTGGCTCTGCATTCAAAGAATGTGCTCCCTTCTAAAAGATCTGCTCTTGGAAGTATTTTGAGGGAGTTCTCTGGCCTGCGCTTTACAGGTGTTCAAATTAGATGATCACAATGGTCCATTCTGGCCTTGGAATCTATTAATTAAGCCTGCGAGGTAGGTATGGGATACAGACTCAGGTCCGTCAATTCTACAGCAACTCAGCCCGTTCCCATACGGCCTGTGACATCTGCTGGGATCACAATCTACTGTGTGCCATGCATGCGTGAAGAGAACTTCCATCGGGTGGCTATTGAATGTTCACTGTCTATCTTTTTCAAAATGGTGATAAAAACCATGAAACTTTGAATTTTGACCAAAAACGGGTGAAAAAAATGGTGAGATTGCCACACGTATTTCTCTCCCCCTCACACTGCAGTTTTCAAACCACTCTGGAGCATTTCAAATTTCAAAATTTTGAGAAAAAACGGTGGGAGTGGAGGTGGAATTTGTTAAAAAAAATCATAATTTTTGGTCTTTTTTTAAACCATCTCTCATAAAGAATTCTTTGCCGTCAATGTCTCCCAAAGCGGTCCCAGATTACCAGCATGGATTTAATTTACCATCGAGAAAGAGAGAGAAAGTGGAGGGTTCATTATGAAGGGAGAGGGTGTTATTTAGCACACTCACCAGACTAGAAGCAGTGACTTCATTACACGAAAGACCTGTAGGGCAGATCAAGAAGTGATCCTGTTCTTTGCTGACACGCATCTACCAAAAGAAATGCACAAGAGTGGGGGGAAAGAGGCGAGTTAAGATTAACTGGACAATTTTCAGTAGCATGTGCATTCTTACTTTCCTGGTGGGGCGTTCTGAGTCCTTCATATTACTAAGAGTATCTGTCTTTTCTATAGCCATGTCCATTCCAAACTATGTTGTTTAGTCAAGGGTCCATTCCATGACTGCATACTCCTGGCCAGAACTAAGGATAGGTCCACACCGCAATTAAAAACCCGCAGCTGGCCCGTGACAGCTGACTTGGGCTAAGGGGCTGTTTAATTGCAGTGTGGATGTTTGGGCTGGGATGGAATCCTAGATCCTTCCAAGCCCACCTATAATGCTAAGAAACCAAACACAATTCCTTTCATCTGCATTTTCCAGTCAAGCCTCCAATCTCTGAGATTCCACTGTGTTTCATTTTGGTTTCAGATCTCCGGGAAAGTCAAACGTGACTGACCAAGCGTGGTCTCAATACTGTACCACTTGGGTCACACAATGGGCAAGAACTTTAACAGCTGGAAATTGGGGCTGAAGAAAAAAGGAAGTCAGTGACAGAGAAAAATTCAAAGAGTACAGTGCCGTATGTTCCGTGATCACATATCATGCTGCTGCGCTGGAGCTGCTAGATTTCCTAGCCTTTGATCACAAAGATAAAGGGATGTGGCATTTCTCGGTAGCGTCTATGCCACTCACTACACGGTTTTTTGCTGTGTTGACGAGTTGTCTCTGGTCCAGATGCTCAGTATAGCTCCACTGAGGATCTGGCCCACTTTGCGTAGTGAGCAATGGAATGGCCTGAAAGGGAATTCTTATCTCACCAGCTGAGGAGCAGTTCCCAAGCTACGACTGTAAAGTCAGCCTGTGGAAGTCACAGCTGGATGCCCTCTGACCCTGCACATGGGCATGTACGTGAGCTAAGATCAGGGTCATCTGATGCAGGGCACAGCTGAGCAGACGTCAAGAGATAATTCACTTTGAATCCCCAACTCCCACCTATAGTATTAAACCACTGAGCCGGTGCTTAAGCACTGTAGGTTGGAGAGAGTTTTTCTTTCCCCTTCCTCTGAAGGATCACGCATTGACTTCTGCAAGATACCAGCACAGACAGCCTGTGCCAAATGTTACATTCCTGCACTGGCTACATGGTGTAGTGTTTGCTGCGGGATGCCAGAGGTTAGTAGAAAAGATGAGACCAGTCTCCCAGTCGGAACTCCCTCTCTTTATATCCTTCCCCCTACAAGTCTGGTCCACTCCGATAACTGGAGGATCAAGAACTCTACGCTTCCATCTCAGCTCCACACAAGGATGTGGGTGGCAAAGGCAGGAGGACGGCAGTGTGCGGTCATCTGTAGGGCCCTACCAAATTCATGGCTGTGAAAAATGCATCACGGATCGTGAAATCTGGCCTCCCCCTGTGAAATCTGGTCTTTTGTGAGCTTTTACTCTGTACTATACCGATTCCACAGGAGGAGACCAGTGTTTCTCAAACTGGGGGTCCTGACCCAAAAAGGAGTCGTGGGGTGGGGGTCGCAAGGTTATTGTAGGGGAGTTGTGGTATAGCCATCCTTACTTCTGCGCTGCCTTCAGAGCTGGGCGGCCGGAGAGTGGCAGCTGCTAGCCAGACTCCCAGCTCCGAAGGCATTGCCCCGCCAGCAGCAGCATAGAAGTAAGGGTGAAGGTAGGGGCACCCCAAGCAGCAAGAGTGGCAAAACCTGTAACCCCCCTACAATAACCTTGCGACCCCCCTCCACAATCCCTTTTTTGGGTTAGGACCCCCACAGTTGCAACACTGTGACATTTCAGATTTAAATAGCTGAAACCATGAAATTTACAATTTTTAAATCCTATGGCTGTGAAATTGACCAAAATGGACCCTGAGTTTGGTAGGGCCCTAGTCGTGTTCCATCCTCACTACGGAGATGGCCCCATGTCCATGTTACCACTGGGGTTCCCCCCTCACCGTGACGTAGGTGTTGCTGAGCTGCGCCCAGCCGTACAGGTCCAGCAGTCGGTAGATGCTGCCAACCTTGCAACGCATGAGCCGCTCCCCTTTCGCTAGGGACAGGGACTCGGTGCTGTGGAGGTCGTTGATGGGCGTCACCATGGAGAGACCTGAGGAGAAGCGGAGATCGGTTAGCCGGTTTGAGGGGCTCCTGGCAAGGAGGTGCTTTGAGAAGCAAGGAGGCTTCGAGGCCATTGGATCTGGCCCATCCAATCTCTATCTGTTCCCCTAGATGAGAGGCAGGATACTTCCCCAAGCTCTTCAGTCCATATCTGTTGACTCCCATGGTGGATTCCCTTCCCTGAACCTTCACACCTTACCTCTCAGCCCACGAGGGCCGTGGAAGGATCTGTGGGACTCCCGAACACATCACTGCCAGTCTTAGACTGGGGATGGGGATCGCTGGAGAAAAAACACAAGGGGAGCACCCTCCCCAGCCCCTTTTTTAAATGCAATGGGTTAGGGTTGATTTTATTTGTAGGATCTCCCCTCCTTAATTCTCCCCCCCCCCCTTTACTCTAACTCTCTTTTTTTTTTTTTTTTTTACACGTTGCCATTAAAAAAATCAGGGCGGGGAGGAAAAATGGGGAACGAAAGAGCAACATTTTGCTTGATCAGTAACCTGGAAAATTCAAAAAAAACCACAACCAATTGTTTGCAAAACATTCCATTTAAAAAATACCAGACGGTTTTCATCAAAAAGCAGTTGAACAAAAAATTTCAGACAACCCTAATGTTCACCTTTTTTAGGCAATAATGTTCAGGGTATTTTAAAATACCTCTTTTGTTATCACTTATTCAACGCAAGTGTATGAAAACCACTTGGGAGGAAACTTCTCTTTGTTAAAGAGACAGCCACCCATTTCTTTAGTTAAGGGCCAGAAAAGCTCCCACTACAGTTCTCTGGTCTTCCAAGGAGACATCCAGGAAAAACAGGGAATGAGTTGATAATCCTGGAATTTTTAAGGTGAAATATAAAGAGGGGAAACCCTTTAAAACACAGTCAGCAAAACACAGTCTTCAAGGCCTGTTTTGTGCATTATAAAGAAGCAAAGAGGGGAGGAAACCCAATGTTATTTATCCCCATGCTGGTTGCCATTAAAGCTGACCACTGTATGGGTGTATGTGAAATCAGTGCAACCAGATAATATTTCACTGGAAACCATGAGCGCTTCGAACAACCCCATTCAGAGAAGGCAGAGATATAGCTGAGACTTTCTTGTTAGCCTAGGGGAATTAGGCACCTCAGTCCAACTGACATTCATGAGATGGGCACCATAGGTGCCTTTGATTGTCTTTCCGAATCCTGCAATGCCTGTCCCACCCTGGTTTGGTAACTTGGCAACAAGGCAGGCCTCCCCCCCAGCCCCTGAGAAGAATTATCCACCAACATACTGATGGGAGAGGTGGGGAAGACGGAGGGAGCAGTGCTGGCCATGAAATCCGCGATCTGTCGCAGGGCCCAGATGTTGGAGTTGTTCCCTTTCTTCATTTGTTCTTGGATAAGGCTCTCCAGCTCCTCTCTGAAAGACTGAAACAGCATGGCAGACAGTGAATCGTCAGCGATTTCACAGATCGGCGCCCACGCTGCCTTACAGCCACGCCGTGAACTTTACAGAGCCAGCATCTTCCTGACAAAGCCGGCAGCGCTCCTTGCCAAGGCAAGGCGCTTCATGGGAAACAGGCTCCCCGGCATCACACATTAAACACGGTTGGCACTCACAGCCCTGCTGGTACAGGGGAACGAGCAACACCTAAAGGAGGACACTGGGCATCAGTTGCTCTCTCTGTGCTCCGTCCCTTAAGCACAGAGCAAGCCCCAGTGACCACTCCAAGAGGAGAACGCTTCATGCTTGCAGAACGAGCTTTTAATAACTGGGGGTGGGGGGAGAAGTCTCAATTTCTGGATGTCCAACTTTAAGACACCTAGGGCCAGATTTTAGAAGAGCTCCCGGCCACATTTTCAAGGGCTCATCACCCAAAACCGGGGCCAGATTTTAGAAGTGCTCAGCACCCAACGTGCTGAGAGGTTTTAAGAATCTGGCCACTCATTTTGGCGGCTCCGTGGGTCTGCTCTGCAGAGGTGCTGAGCACCCACAGCTCCTAGTGACTTCAGCTGGTTTCTAGAGCTGGGCTTTCCAAACAAATAAATAGAGGCACCTGTAACAAAGAGCCCGCTAGTGGAGAAGCTAGGTCTTAGGATACAGAGACAGAACGGGGGATAAAAACCCCTGACTCCCACTCCCTCGCTTTGGCCATTTGCCAGGCACTCTCTACGCACTGGGCTCTGTAGGATCATGGTGACTCGCTTCTTCTGCTCCATCATGTTGAAGTCCTGCCGGAGATCGGCCGCCATGTTCCGGATGCGCAGATATTCCGGGTCATCTTCGGAGAACCGATCGAAGTAACGCTGCCCGTGGGGAGGCGGGGAGGAGACCGGGGGGGAAGAGACCGCCTCTGGGGTGGTTTCGTTGCTCATCTTCACGGCTGTCTAGAGTTTACTTCTTGGTACCTGTGCGGAGAGACGGAAGAGTCAAGAGCCCGCCAGCAGGACTGGATGTGGGTTTTTCTGCACTTCTGACAGCAACATAAAAACACATTCTGGATGTTGCCTGGGGGGATAGTGGATGATGTACAACTCAGTTAACAATAACGGGAGGCAGGGGGTTGGGGTGGGTGCATGGCACGTATCCCTTATATTGATAACAAAGGGTAGCCAACTTGGTAATATTTAAAAAACTTAATTTGCATCTGTACATTTTCACTCCATGCATCTGAAGAAGTGGTTTTTTTACCCATGAAAGCTTATGGCCAAATAAATCTGTTAGTCTTTAAGGTGCCACCGGACTCCTTGTTATTTAAAAAATGGACACTCTAGCAGGACTGCTGGGACCTCCCCTTCCCCATCGCTTTCCCCGAGGACCCGCCCTGCCCCCCCGAGGACCCGCCCCGCCCTCTCCTCTTTCCCCCCCCACCCCATCGCTCATTGCTTTTCCCCCTCTCCCCTCCTCCCTGTGTGGATCGGGAGGGACTTGCCTGCACAGCCGGGGCTGGGAGCTGCAGCCACCCGATGCAGGTAGGAGGTGCCCTTGGCTGAGCAGGGGCTGGCGCGGGTGATAACTGGACTTTGGGTGTCCAGTCAGTAGATCTGACCGGACACCATCAGGTCCCCTTTTCGACCAGACTTTGTGGTGGAAAACCGGACACCTGGACATCCTAGGATAACATACCCTATGGTTTCTCTAATATTGAATACTAGAGTTTCATATTATCTGAGTTATTCAAACCAGCCACAAAGAGGAAGGTGGCTGGGAGACCTGGATGCAATTCCCTGCCCTGCTATACTTGGGCAAGTCACTAGCCCGTCTGTGACGCAATGGCACCTCCATCCCGTCCTGCGGCACCCCCTGCAGTCCCATTCCTGCTCCCCGATGCACCTCCATCCCGTCCTGCGGCACCCCCTGCAGTGCCATTCCTGCTCCCCAATGCACCTCCGTCCCGTCCTGCGGCACCCCCTGCAGTCCCATTCCTGCTCTCCGATGCCACTCCATCCCGTCCTGCGGCGCCCCCTGCAGTCCCATTCCTGCTCCCCGATGCCCCTCCGTCCCATCCTGCGGCGCCCCCTGCAGTCCCATTCCTGCTCCCCGATGCCCCTCCGTCCCGTCCTGCGGCGCCCCCTGCAGTCCCATTCCTGCTCCCCGATGCCCCTCCGTCCCGTCCTACGGCTCCCCCTGCAGTCCCATTCCTGCTCCCCGATGCACCTCCGTCCCGTCCTGCGGCACCCCCTACAGTCCCATTCCTGCTCCCCGATGCACCTCCGTCCCGTCCTGCGGCGCCCCCTGCAGTCCCATTCCTGCTCCCCGATGCACCTCCGTCCCGTCCTGCGGCACCCCCAGCAGTGCCATTCCCGCTCCCCGATGCCCCTCCGTCCCGTCCTGCGGCGCCCCCTGCAGTCCCATTCCTGCTCCCCGATGCACCTCCGTCCCGTCCTGCGGCACCCCCTGCAGTCCCATTCCTGCTCCCCGATGCCCCTCCGTCCCGTCCTACGGCGCCCCCTGCAGTCCCATTCCTGCTCCCCGATGCACCTCCGTCCCGTCCTGCGGCACCCCCAGCAGTGCCATTCCTGCTCCCCGATGCCTCTCCGTCCCATCCTGCGGCGCCCCCTGCAGTCCCATTCCTGCTCCCCGATGCACCTCCGTCCCGTCCTACGGCGCCCCCTGCAGTCCCATTCCTGCTCCCCGATGCACCTCCGTCCCGTCCTGCGGCACCCCCAGCAGTGCCATTCCTGCTCCCCGATGCCCCTCCGTCCCATCCTGCGGCGCCCCCTGCAGTCCCATTCCTGCTCCCCGATGCCCCTCCGTCCCGTCCTGCGGCGCCCCCTGCAGTCCCATTCCTGCTCCCCGATGCACCTCCGTCCCGTCCTGCGGCGCCCCCTGCAGTCCCATTCCTGCTCCCCGATGCCCCTCCGTCCCGTCCTACGGCGCCCCCTGCAGTCCCATTCCTGCTCCCCGATGCACCTCCGTCCCGTCCCGCGGCGCCCCCTGCAGTCCCATTCCTGCTCCCCGATGCACCTCCGTCCCGTCCTGCGGCACCCCCAGCAGTGCCATTCCTGCTCCCCGATGCCCCTCCATCCCGTCCTGCGGCGCCCCCTGCAGTGCCATTCCTGCTCCCCGATGCCCCTCCGTCCCATCCTGCGGCGCCCCCTGCAGTCCCATTCCTGCTCCCCAATGCACCTCCGTCCCGTCCTGCGGCGCCCCCTGCAGTCCCATTCCTGCTCCCCGATGCACCTCCGTCCCGTCCTACGGCACCCCCTGCAGTCCCATTCCTGCTCCCCGATGCACCTCCGTCCCGTCCTGCGGCGCCCCCTGCAGTCCCATTCCTGCTCCCCGATGCCCCTCCGTCCCGTCCTTCGGCACACCCAGCTGCTCCACTTCTGAGCCTTTCAAACAGAAATGGGCTCCCCTATCCTTCCGCGCAGCGGTTCTGTGATGAAGACAGACATGGACGAAGATGAGATGCCACCAAACTCAATTCCCTTGTGATCTAAACCAGCACTTAAACCTATGCCTCCAGAAGCAAAACCTTAATGCCCTCATGTGCTGAACTGCCTTTATGCCCTCAAATCGGTACCGTTTCCCTGCGTCCTCCAGGTGTGCTCGGGAATCAGCTAGTAAGGACCAATTCCGAACACCGGAGCAGCAGGCCGGGATTAAGGCTGGGATTTTAGAGTTCGCGCTCAGAGTGCAGAGTCCCCTTTCGGCTTCCTGATCATTTTCAGGCCTGTGAGTTTAACAAGTGGCAGGACACGGCCTGCACAGAGTGCCCCCTCCTCGGCCTGGCTCCTAGGAGAGGACTTTCTGCAGCATCCTTGGCCTCAGCGCTCGGAACGGAGCCAAGCTGGGGCCACGGCAATAAGATTCGCTGTGGGCATCTCGCCCAGGGAACAGGGCAGTGTCTTCGCAGCCAGCCGTGGCTCTGCGTCAGAGAGACCCATTTCCATGCTTTGCTCTTGGCGCTGGTGTTGATCTGGTTTCTGCAGCACCTGCGGGGGGTGTTATGCAGGCGTTGCTGAGGGCGATAACCCTGACCGGGGGGGGTGGCGGGGGGATTGCTGGTCCCATCAGGGGCTGGATGCACAGAACATCTCTCAGCTACAATCCAGAGGGAGAGAAAGGAAGACACGCATCAGCACCTTAACTCTTTGGAGCCTGGGGGCCGGGAGACTTGGACGCTTCCTTCCAAGCACCAGTCTTTTAAGGGTTAATCTTTCCTCTTCTCAGCTAGGGAAGCAGCTCACATTGCTGAGTACAGAGGGCTAAGTCTGTCCAGCACCTACACCCCTTGGGGGCAGAGCTTTGGGATGGCAATGGTGATTAGCCCCTAGAGGGCACACAGGAAGCTTGCGCCTGGCAGCGAGGCCATGGCCGAGCCACTGCCGGCAGCATTCAGCCAGGGCGCGATCTGCTCTTTGCAAGCCGCCAGCAAGCTGGAACCGTGCAGTCTGCAAGGCAGGCTTTATAGCGTGGAGAAGGAGGCACGCAGCATCGGAGACTTAAACCCGCACCTGCCCTCCAGGGAGGGCCTTTCACAGGAGCTCAATGAGACTGAACAGCATTCATCTTGCAAGGGGCGGGGGGGCATCGCAGGGCTGTGTGCCTTAGCTCAGTGCTACCGGGTGTTTGACCGGTTCATTGCAGCAATCGTGAAGCCTGCAGGCTTCTAGCCAGTGCAATGTTAACAGAGACTGCAGAGAACGGTGGGAACAGGGAATGCCCCCAGTGAAGTCAGGGATCGCATTCTGCTCCCAAACTACATTCTAGAGCTAGGGATATGCATGGCCCAGGCTAGAGTGAAATTATACTGCGGGATTTGCCTCAGACGTCGCTGAGACACAAACTATAGGGAAAAAACGGGTCAGAGGGTTTCGATTCAGATCCAAAGTTCTGCTTCAAATCAAAGCTTTTGGTGCCGCTTGGAAGAGCAAAGCCTCATGTCGGCCCCTAAACAAATCCCCGAGATGTTGACGACTTCTCCCGAGGGGGCTGGAGCTGTTCTCAGGGAAAATCCAGCTTACTGAAGTGTTTTGTTGCCACCGGGCTCCGCTCCCCTGGTGCTGACGGCTGAGCTTGTCCCGCTGCCTGCCCGCCCGCCCCCTTCGCCGGGCGCAGACTTTGCAGCTAGAAAGAGAATGAGAAACGGACAGCGAGAGAAACCGGGCAGGTTGCGGAAGACCCATCTGCACCCCTGACTACTCCCTCCCTAGCACAACTGTGCGGGCAACACGTGCCTGCCTGTCCTGAACTAAGCACAAGCCGTGATCGACACTGCCAGCCTCCGCTGCGCCCCGGCCCTTCAGGTGAGCTCTCAGAGACGGATCCACTCCCACTGAAACAATACACAGGTCGCCCTGCATTAACAGGCTAGACTAAAGCCAGGCCGCACAGGCCGGACGGGCACACAGCACCCCCACGGCTCGGGGCAACGCACGGCGGATGGAAAATGTGATGCTGGCAGACCCTTTCGGAGCGCTCACGGCATTTTGTCACCGCCTGGACAAGGGGAGGATGCAGAGCTGAGAGAAGGCGGCGCAAACTTCCTCCCTTCCCCGAGGAGGGAGCAGTCTGATTTCCCCCCGGCCCTCGCAGAATGCATCAGGGAAGGATCTGTGCACCCGAGCGATCTGCCCCCGTGGGCTCGTACCATCCGCCGAGGTGGCACCCAGCTCGGGCGGAACGCTGGAGCCAGAGTGGCTTGCTGGAGCCACGCCGGAAAGCCCACATGTGCTGGCAGCTCGCCTGCGTGGGCGAGAAGCGAGGCTGTTCCCTGCCAGCAGCCTATCTGCCACAGCACAGCTCTCTCTGCTGCTGACATTTCTGCCTCTGCCAGTGCCTGGCTTTGCTGCGTGCACATCGGTTTCCTCCAAGCGGATGCTGCTGAAGCTACGGCAGCAGCCGTTCACATTTACAGAGCTCGAAAGACTATATAGGGTCCTTTCATTCCGCATGCAAATGCGGCCACTTCTGGGGCGGAGTGAGGCAGCACATAGCCATGCTACACAACAGGTTAGGGCAGGAGGCGAAGAAGACTGTCATAAGCAACTGCATCTTTGTAAGGTGATCAGATTGGCAGGAAGTCATTACCGGGCTCCGCTTATGATTATTTAAGATTTGAATTGCTGTAGCGCCCAGAGGCCAGTCACAGAGCAGGATCCCCGTGTGCCAGGCGCTGTACAAACCCAGCACAAAAAGACAGTCCCTGCCCCACAGAGATGGCAATCTCAGGATGAGAACAGAGGGATACAGACAGATGGGGAAGTGCCAGGAAACAAGGCTCCGAAGTGGCTGCACAATACAAATAACTACAGAACACTGAGGCAGACCTTCCTGCTCTTATGATGAATGCCAGGGGATGTTTAATGATCCCCAGAGATCATGATGTCCAGCAACGCAGTGCCTGCTTCCCTACATCCCTTTATGGGGGAGCTGAAGGGCAACTGATTCCAGACCGACTAGGGTAAGGAGTTCAGGTGTGTAGTTAATTAACAGGACAGTGCAGGCTGGGGGCTGGGAGGCTGAGAATATCCCTACTTTGTGAAGTTCTCTATGGACTTACCATACCCAGTGCGACTGCCATGCCTGTTTGGGGGACGCGGCCTCTGCCACTCACCCTGCACCCTCAGCAAGGCTATCAGATACCAAGGTGACGGGCGCAGTACAAGAACCTGAATAGAACAGAAGGCTGACTCCGTGGGAGGAGAGCCACCTACTCTGCTCTCCCTTAGGAATCCTGGCCTTCTCCTTGGTGCGTTCCCCTCCACGGGCTAACCCACCTGCACCCTGCTTCGCTGACATGCACGCAAAGCAGTAGATTTGTGAGCCTATTCGGCTGGTGCCGCTGCTATATCTTAGTGGTTTGAGCATTGGTCTGCTAAACCCAGAGTTGTGAGTTCAATCCCTGAGGGGGCCATTTAGGGATTTGGAGCAAAAAAAAATTGGGGATTAGTCCTGCTTTGAGCAGGGGGTTGGACTAGATGAGGTCCCTTCCAACTCTGATATTCTATGATTGGATATCAGAGACTGGTGTAAATCAGTACAGCTCCAGGGAAGTCAGTGGGGCTATGGCCATTCACACCAGCTAAGGAGCCAGGCCAAGGATTTAAGATATTGGCATGATGCATTATTTTGATACTTGCAATAAAATGCCCATTCTGCTTTCGCCAAACTCCTCCTTTTTACCGTCCCTTGATCACCTGCGCCAGGAAACGTCTTGTCTTCCAAGCACTTTTTGGTGGCTGTTTTGTTCCGATCTGTTTTCCCCTGCCTCGGAGACACTTGCAGTCTGTGTGCCTTCCCTGTCTTTTGAAGCTCTCTCCAGCAGCAATGGGGAATGCTGGGGATTACCAGGCTACGAAGGATTTGAACTCTGATCATTTCTTCCCCATGCTTCTCTGCTTCTTTTGCGAAAGTAAAACAGCTCTCTGGTTTCCATGGTGAAAGCTGCTCCAGAAATATATGTTGCAGGGATCAACCCTTCGTTTAGAGGACTAAAACGGCTCGAGAAGCCTTAGTCACATCTAGTTGCTAGGATGAGATTCCTGCATACAAAGAAGTAGCCAAAAAAAGCTGGAGGGCGGGGGCGGGGGGAAACGTGCAAGAAAAAAAATATTGTTTTTTCCCCCTTCTCTGCCAAATTTTTCATGATGTCCTCTGGGGAAAGCTCTCACACAGTCTAGTCAAATATATGCTGCACATCTTTCTGCACATTACGGTCACAACCCAGGGTCTGTCTTTGCCGGCGGGGCTCGAGGTCCAGGCTGTAAATCAAAGTGCCCGCCGAGGAATGTTTCCCCACCTTTTTGCTTCCGCTGCTGCACACATGAGCCACGGATTCTCCCCAGCTCTTCTCAGCGTTGGTTACATTTTTTTCCTCTCCCCCATCGGCTGTGAAAGAGCAAACCACATGCCCGTGTTTTCAGAAGCGGATCAAGACACTGGTCAGCGTTTGCATGCACGGAGGCGACTCCTGACCCCCTCTGCTACTGCACCGCCTCCCACAAAAGCATCGGAAGTGGTGTGGTCCTGATGTTCAACAGGGGTGGGTAGGAACTCAGGGAGCCTTTTGCAGAGGCTCCACCTGCTGCTCCACGAAGCCCAGCTCACAGCTCTGCATCCCTCACCGGGCTCGAGGGAGGAGCTGGGATAGGAGAGGTTGACCAACTGCTATGTGGATCCTCCAGCTACTGACACAACATACGCTGCTCCCCAAAGGGCACGGGCGGAATGACTGGGGGCTACTACAGTACCCTTGAGCTGGCGGGTAAAGTTATTCCTCCCCCCTCTCCAGAGAGCCCCACCCTGTAGAGAGCTTGGCTACTGCAGCTTGGCAGAGAGCCTGGCCCCAGGACCTGGCCCATGTGTATGTGACTCATTCAGAGCACACTTGTTACTGCAGAATTAGGGGACGTTCAGAGAAGGACAATAAGAACGGTATGGGGCATGGAAACCATTATGAAGAGAGATTGAAAACAATGGGATTGTTTCCCTTAGAAAGGAGACTAATGAGAGAGGACATGATAGAAATACATAAAATAAAGAGTAGTTTAGAGAAGGGAGAGGGGAAACTACTGTTATTCCCGGTTTCAGAGTAGCAGCCGTGTTAGTCTGTATCCGCAAAAAGAAAAGGAGGACTTGTGGCACCTTAGAAATGAACAAATTTATCTGAGCATAAGCTTTTGTGAGCTACAGCTCACTTCATCGGATGTATCGAATGCATCCAATGAAGTGAGCTGTAGCTCACGAAAGCTTATGCTCAAATAAATTGGTTAGTCTCTAAGGTGCCACAAGTACTCCTTTTCTTTTTACTGTTATCCCCGTCTCCTAACACAAGAGGAAAAGCCTATTCAGTAAGAACATAATGTAAGAACGTTCATACTGGGTCAGAACAAGGGTCCATCTAGCCCAGTATCCGGTCTTCTGACAGTGGCCAACGCCAGGTGCCCCAGAGGGAATGAACAGAACAGGTCATCATCAATGAGTTCAAAGAGGTGGGGAGGGGCAAACGTACCAGGGCTCCAAGATCAGGGTCCCCCCTCCCAAACATCCATGTAAACAAAGTGATATGAACGGGTGTGGGGCCTCAACCCCCAAATTTCTCCTGATGGGCCTGGAGGTAGCAAATTCAAAACGGATACAACGGAAACTTGTTCCCACACAACCTGTAACTAGCCTGTGGAACTCACTACCACATGCAGTCATGGAGACCACGAGCTCGGCAAGACTGAGGAAGGGAGTACACGTTTATACGGATAGCAAGGCTATCCAGAATTCTAATGGCTCGAGGCTGGCTTACGTCCGGAAGCATAAGGTTTACTAAGCTGCCAAAAACTTGTCAGCATTAATGGTCAGAGAAAGATGAGACCCAATGTATGTGGGTGGACAGATTATCCCATTTCTGCTACTGCGGGGTTCTGACACCTTCCTCTAAAGCCCCAGCATATTGGATTGGATGGACCACGGATCTGATCCAGCTTGAAGCCGTATCTTATCCATCCTAGAAACAAGCTGTGGTTGGATCATTTCCTGACCAATCATATTTGCCGCACTGGATTAGGGTAAAGCAACCTCATGCATCAGGGTGTCAGCGGATCACAACCGGGGTCAGGAAGGCTCCATGGCGGAGCCTGATGGTCCTTCCCTAATGCGTAGGGCGTTGCCCGAGGCTGCTACACGCTGGCACCCTATCGCTGCAGCATGAGGACACAGGTGGCAGGATATGGAGGAGCGCGGGGAGCACTGCAGCCTCTCCTTTTAGTTTGCACCCCAGCAAGTACTTTCTATTCACCGAGCAAGGGAAACGCAAGGCTGGGCTAGCATTGGGTACATCCTACAGACTCCTGACCAACTATGGGCCCACGACCCTCCTCTCCAAAGTCCTGATTTTGGGGAGGTCAGTCTCCCCCTTTCTCTAAGTCTTTCCCCCAGCATCTGCAGAACGGAGTCGCTTCCCTTCGCCTCCGCTCCGGTGAAAGAAGCATCAGACCTGTTGCCTAGTTACCCAGGGTCTTAAGGTACCGCAGCACCACGGTGCAGCTGCCTGCTGCCTAAATACAGACATCCGGGGTGATAAAGCCGGCTGGATGCTGCTGGACTCTTTATGCCTCGCAAGCCAAGTGGATGGCTGTGCACAGACTGATTGGGAAGACGAGGCTAATCAGGAAAGCAGGCTGGGGTGGGGCCATTGCTTAGAGCACAGAGCAAGCACACTGAGTGGCTTTGCAGCACCAAGCTAGCCCACTGCCGTCTGCCGGTGGCAGACTCTGTGCTGCGGCTCACTGGCGAGCAAGGAGCGTGCCTGGGTAGCACTGCGAAATGCTCCCACCATTGCAGCCCCAAATGCAACGGGCCCGAGTCACTGGCTGTGCACGGCTTTGCGGGCTGCACCGCTGAGAGGCGGTGCCCTCTTTGCACCCAGAGGTCCTGCAGCCCGATTTAAGAAGCGGATGGAGCACTCAGGGGCCAATAATAATCAGAGATGGTTAAATCTGCACTCTGAGCTGAATCGAACCTTCTAGGGTGGTGGGGGGCAGCTGGGTTCCATTGTACAGCTTTTAGATCCAAACTTCCTCAGCGTTTCCCAGTGTTGCCACCTTTTGTGACTAATCATTGAGACTCACGGTATTTGGTGCTCTAAGTCGCAGTTCCTGGAAGCATGTGATTAAAAAAATAAAAGAGCTCTGAAATTCTCACTTAAAGTTTCTAGACTTTGTGATTGCAGAGAAAGATAAACCCCACAGGCTCAAAACCCAGGAAGCGAACTGAAAATAATTTGATTTTTAAAAATAGTAAATTTGAGAAGTGGGGATGTTAAATCCATGAACTTTAGGGGCCTATGGTGAATTGCTTAAAGCAGGGGAGGAGGGGAGTGTTTGGCAATACTGGCTTTGGAAGGAAGGCTTGCATCAGAGTTCTTACAGGGGCCAATTTCTATTAACATCTGCACTTTCGTTGGCTAAGGTAAGGATACTTGAAATCTCATGCTTCAGGGCTTAAACAATGCTCACGGTAGTGGTCAGGAATGAACTCGCTCCTCTCCTTCCACCCCCTGTACAGAACTGCACCATGGTGACTGCTGAAGGTTTTCCCTGCCCACTGAGAAACGTGAGGCAGGGGCATTCTGCCCTTAGCAGTGATCCAGCTAGACTGGCCGGTGGTGCAATCTGGAATGGCACAGGTAATGGTCTTGCTTGAAAAAGCCCTCCCACCTCAGCACACAATAAGACACTCCGATGCTACAGAGATATATACATAGACTAGGGTGACCAGATAGCAAATGTGAAAAATCGGGACAGAGGGTGGGGGGTAATAGGTGCCTATATTCGAAAAAGTCCCAAATATCGGGACTGTCCCTATAAAATCGGAATATGTGGTCACCCCAGCATAGACAGACAGACAAACTGAGCGCTCGAGGAGAAGGGAGTTGGGATTAATGTTCAAAAATTCATTTTCTACCTTGACACACAAGCAGGTTAAAAGCATGAACTTCACAAAGTCTCTGCTGGCCATTAGCAGTTCATACCCATGTGAACCGGGTGCATTGGCTTTCACTCAGTTGATCTATGCAACGTTTGCCAGCAGCGCAAGGAGGAGATGAAGGATCGCAGCATTAGAGAAGAAGGGATGGGGGTGCACTTCTTCCACCATACAACCTTGATCCCTGCTTGAAAGGAATCCTCCTCAAATGCCACAGGATTCGGCCACATGCAGAGAAGGCCCCTAAGTTAGCATGGAAGGGCCCATCTACACTGCAATGTAAACCCAGGGTGGATAGAACACAAGTTAGCAGACTCTGGGTTTGTTAACCTAAGGCTTCAGCATCTACACTAAATTGTAATCCCAGGTTAGGATTTGTTGAACCCTGGGTTCCAGCCTATGCTGCATTATGTAGGCCCGGGTCCAACCACCCACATCCCAGACTTCCTAGCACCCTCCCCAAATGTGACCACTCTAGCCGTTTGTTCATGGAGCAGCGAACACTCCGGGACCGCCCACCAAACTTGACTGTCCAGAGGACAAAGAAAATCGGCCTGTGGGATTGTGGGATACTTTTGGTGGATTCCCAGAGCGTAAATCCAGTGGGGCTGCGTCTACACTGCAAAGCAACAGGGTTTGAGCCCTGGGTCCTGGCTTGACTCAGGTTTGTATCCTTCAACCCCCGTGGGGTCCCGGGACCATGGGTCCAAGGCCTGGGTTAGCCTGATTTGTATGTGGACAGAAAGGGGGTTAGGCTTGAGCCTGAGTTCGAACCCTGGGCTTACACTGCAGTGTAGACGTACCCTGTATGACAAAATAAATACAGACCCAATTCTCCACCTGGATGCGGAGGAGCAAAGGCACTGAAGTCAATTGGCTTGTTCCAGTGTACGTAAGAAGAGAACGTAGCCCAAATATTTAGCAAGAGCCACGTTCTAGTACCGTGCGGTACGGATTACTGTAGCCAAGGGCCTGGCAGTGTTTCTCGTGCATCTGGATGGGACACAGATTCACTGCCTGGGAGTGCAAATGCCAACCCCCTTTGTCTGTGCAGGGTAGTGAACTGGGCCCATCAGATATAAATACAGGCCAAAGCCCATGCGTCTCCAAGTGATGCAAGGAGAGCGTGGGGCCTCAACACCTGCGCGTAGCTGCCCCTTAGCTCAAGTGGGAGAGACTCGGGGGGTCCCCCTGCTCACAGCCCAATCAGGACCACGCATCTTGTGTCAAACTCACTGCATGGCATCTTTGATCATTTCAACCCTAGTGTCTTTGCGTAGGTCCCCTGGGACCCACCGGGGTATGCCCTCCCCGACCTGCAGGCCAGCTTGGCCTCTGGCAAGCTCCTATTCCATCCCGGCATTTCCCAGACATGAGCTGTGTGAAGCTGCCCTTTGGGATTAGCAGCTCGCTCTGGAGTTCTGCTTGATGCGTGTCCCGGAGCGCGTGGGCTCAAGATGAAAAGCAGCCACCCGATGTGCTTTCAGAAACAGAAACAAAGGGGATATTTTTTGAAGCAGGGTCAATTTTACCCACAATTTGTATTTTCCTGCACAGGCATTGCCAATGCACTAGACTATCAGCCCCGGCATTAGCCTCTCACATGCTGGGTTTGCAACACGTGCGGTCACATTAAGACAAACATCAGTTTCCCGGAGACAACGGAGAGGCAAATCTCAACCCCCTGAGAAAGCCAGGGCTGTGAGGAACCCCCACTTCCCCTCCTTGCCCCCAGGGCCATCAGAGCCCCCACTTCCCCTCCCCCCGCAGGGCCATCAGAGACCCTACTTCCCCTCCCCCCACAGGGCCATCGGAGCGCCCACTTCCCCTCCTCGCCCCCAGGGCACCCAGCCGGTGCACAAAGCAACTGCGTCCATCCGTTGGTCGCTGCCTTCCAATGGACCCGCTAGTTCAAGACAGGTAGGATCTACGCCAGCACAGAGACGTACTATATCTGATCCAGTCAAAGGAGGAGGTGTAAGGAACCCCTTATAGCAGACGTGCTCACTACGGCCTGCAAATCAAGCCCTGTGGGGAGCTACGTTGGGGGAACTGCTGCTCTGATCAGATAAATAGCAGACTGATCTCTACCCATCTTTGGGAATGTACCTTGGGAGAGATCCCCTGGAGTCTTCTGACGCAAAACCCTAAGTCTTAGGAATTCAGTCATCTGCCACGCACGGGCAGCTAGCACCTCAGCTGAAGAGGTGCTAAGTGCATCCCCAGGGTGCTGAGCACCCTCAGCTCAGTGGCACCTTTCCAGACTGGCTCAGCAGCTCACAGGATCAGGTACCTGGGTGGCACATTGCAGTACGGCAACCTCACTCATCTGCTGCCTGTTTAAAATACGCTTTCGGTTCATGCTTGTCTGTCGTATTGACATATGCACCAAAAGCTAACCACCAGGCTCCAAAGCTAGGACACTGCTGGCTACCTGAGGCCATAAAAAACACCACAGTGGCTAATGTAACGGTCAATATAAAGGTATTTTCATTATATTCCTGATACAATGCTCTTAAACGGGGGGACAGGGGCAGGCAGCTCCCCAGCAACTGTTAATCACATGGAAGAATCCCAAGGAATATGTTTTTGCTGAGTCTTGACAGATAGGGCTGCATAATCCATTGACTTTACTAGGGACTGAGCAGATAAACCGTGCTGAAGACACTTGGAAGAGTCATGGAGAGTGGGGGATTCTAAGGACTCATTCTCCCCCCTTGACATCTGTGTGAAGTGGGGGCAAAACATTATAGTAGCCTTCAACTACCTGAAGGGGGTTCCCCAAAGGGGTTGGAGCTCAGCTGTTCTCAGTGGTGGCAGATGACAGAACAAGGAGCAATGGTCTCAAATTGCAGTAGGGGAGGTCTAGGTTCATAGAATCATAGAATATCAGGGATGGAAAGGACCTCAGGAGGTCATCTAGTCCAACCCCCTGCTCAAAGCACGACCGATCCCCAACTAAATCATCCCAGCCAGGGCTTTGTCAAGCCGGGCCTTAAAAACTTCTAAGGAAGGAGATTCCACCACCTCCCTAGGTAACGCATTCCAGTGTTTCACCACCCTCCTAGTGAAAAAGTTTTTCCTAATATCCAACCTAAACCTCCCCCACTGCAAGGCTGGATATTAGGAAACACTGTTTCACTAGGAGGGCGGTGAAGCACTGGAATGGGTTACCTAGGGAGGTGGTGGAATCTCCATCCTTAGAGGTTTTTAAGGTCAGGCTTGACAAAGCCCTGGCTGGGATGATTTAGTTGGGGTTGGTCCTGCTTTGAGCAGGGGATTGGACTAGATGACCTCCTGAGGTCTCTTCCAACCCTAATCTTCTATGATTCCCCAATCAGAATTGTAATGTGGAGAGAAGAGACAGAGGTGCCGGGCAGAGGAAAACTAGGTCCAACCTTTCTAAGCCATCTGGCTCTGAGGCAGGGGGCTCTTTACTTGTTCTGATCCAAACCCATAAACTTTGTGATGCTCCATCCTAACCTCAAGCAGGACAGGTTGGACACGGGAGGGGATTCAAGGTTCAAAAGTCAGATGTTCGCTGAAATAGATGTTCAAAACTTGCATTAGTGATAGCAGTATGCAAACACTGAGTTCATTTAATTGCATTAATTCTTCTTATCTGCAGGGCGGGAAGGAAGCCACTGCACTATTAGCTGCACATTGAGCTATTTCCAGTGTCTCAATTAGAGATGACCCCTGGATCTTAAACCTGCCCCCCACCTCTTCTTTTTTCCCCTCCCCAAGAAGCTGGAAGGAATCAGCTGTGATCTAGATAGGCCTGAATCAGAACTCCCAACTCTGAACAGATTCTGAGCCGATTTTGGACCTGAATTTCCAGGCTCAAAGCTCCTTTGTGGCAGATCCAGTTCTGCAGCGTGCTGGGCACACTCAGCCTCTTCTAATTTCAACAGGAGCTGGGGGTCACTCAGCCCCCTCCGAGGCTCGGTATCTCGCAGGATCAAATCCAAGAACCCACTGGCTGCAGGAACGTTGCCCTACACAGCAGAGGGTTAAACACATTGCTTGGTTCTATCATAAGACTTCTGAAAGATCCCTATTAAGGCTGAAAGAGACTGAACACAGAACGCGAGACTCCAGCTGAGTTTAAGCAAGTTACAAACACGCTGACTGCACACAGGCCTGTGAAGTAAGGACAGTCCTTTCATCTCAGAGGGTCTCAGAATTCGTTAGAAACACTAACTAAGCTCCCAACAAGAGGTCGTTAACAATACGCAGCAACACTCACTATCCTGGCTGTGAAGCAGATCTAATCACTGGTTTTCTTTTCAGCTAGTAGCAATGCTGTGACCGTGTCTTTTAAGTCTTGGATTGTTTGCCCTTTGTAAGCAAGCCAACAGCCCAGCAGCCTAGGGTTAACAGTCCCATCAGTAAAGCACGTTATAGTTACATAGCGCATTTTTTAAATGGAAGGCAAACAGCAGCGGCATACATTGCTTACCCGCCAGCCTCCCCCTGTTCTTAAGACACCGGAGCATAATGTTCTGACCATGCCAGAGCTTCCAATGCTTCTGTCCCTTAGAAAGCACTTGGTTAAGAGCCACCTAGGAACTGTCACACGCTACAGAGCAAGCCACACTGCCAGACCCAAACATTTTTCAGCATTCACGGCCAAGTCTCAGGCGAACCCCCCACCCCCAAACTGTCATTAACCAAGAACAGTGACCCAGCAAGTCACTCGGCTCTTAGAGAGAAGTTTGCAATAAACACAATCTGTTTGTCCTACATAGCGTAGCCTTTCAGTGTGCCATCAACACACAAAAAGATAGAGGAACGCATTAATTGATCTAAGCTGGGATGGTCCAAATGGGAGTTACAGGTGCTTTTCACTAGGGCTGTCGATTAATCGCAGTTAACTCACACCATTAACTCAAAAAATTAATCCCAATTAATCGCACTGTTAACCAATAGAATATACCAATTGAAATGTATTAAATATTTTGGATGTTTTTCTACATTTTTATATATATTTTATTCTGTGTTGTAATTGAAATCAAAGTGTATATTACTCGATTACAAATATTTGCACTGTGAAAGATAAACAAAAGAAATAGTATTCAATTCAATTCACCTCCTACCCCTCCTCTGCATGGTGAAAGTGCAACTTACAAATGTAGGCTTTTGTTTGTTACATAACTGCACTCAAAACCAAAACAATGTAAAAACTTCAGAGCCTACAAGTCCACTCAGTCCGACTTCTTGTTCGGCCAATTGCTCAGGCAAACAAGTTTGTTTACATTTGCAGGAGATAATGCTGCCCACATCTTGTTTACAATGTCAACAGAAAGCGAGAACAGGCATTTGCAGGGCACATTTGTAGCCGGCATTGCAAGGTATTTACATACCAGATATGCTAAACATTCGTATGCCCCTTCATGCTTTGGCCACCGTTCCAGAGGACATGCTTCCATGCTCATGACGCTGGTTAAAAAAATAATGCATTAATTACGTTTGTGACTGAACTCCTTGGGGGAGAATTGTACGTCCCCTGCTCTGCTTTACCCGCATTCTCCCATATATTTCATGTTATAGCAGTCTCAGATGATGACCCAGCACATGTTGTTCATTTTAAGAACACTTTCACTGCGGATTAGACAAAACACAAAGAAGGTACCAATGTGAGATTTCAAAAGATAGCTAGAGCACTCGACCCAAGGTTTAAGTATCCGAAGTGCCTTCCAAAATCTGAGAGGGACGAGGTGTGGAGCGTGCTTTCAAAAGTCTTAAAAGAGCAACGCTCCGATAAGGAAACCACAGAACCTGAACCACCAAAAAAAGAAAATCAACCTTCCGCTGGTGGCATCTGACTCAGCTAATGAAAATGAACATGCGTCAGCCCGCACTGCTTTGGATTGTTATCGATCAGAACCTGTCATCAGCATGGACGCATGTCCTCTGGAATGGTGGTTGAAGCATGAAGGGACATATGAATCTTTAGCGCACGTGGCATATAAATATCTTGTGACGCCGGATACATCAGTGCCATACGAATGCCTGTTCTCATTTTCAGGTGACAGGTAAACAAGAAGCGAGCAGCATTATCTCCTGCAAATGTAAACAAATTTATTTGTCTGAGCGATTGGCTGAACAAGAAGTAAAACTGAGTGGACTTGCAGGCTCTAAAGTTTTACATTGTTTTATTTTTGAATGCAGTTATTTTCTGTCCATAAGTCTACATTTGTAAGTTCAACTTTCATGATAAAGAGATTGCATGGCAGCACTCGTATTAGGTGAATTGAAAAATTCTATTGTGTTTTTTTTTACAGTGCAAATACTTGTAATCAAAAATAAATATAAAGTGAGCACTGTACACTTTGTATTCTGGGTTGTAATTGAAATCAGTATATTTGAAAATGTAGAAAACATCCAAAATATTTAAATAAATGCTATTTTATTATTAACAGTGTGAATAATCATGATTAATTTTTTAATCGCTTGACAGCCCTGATTTTCACATTAATTTGGGGGCCTGCCATATTCTTAAATTGCTCGAGTTTATTCAGCAACAGGGGCAGGCTCTGATAGTTCTTCCCTTTTATTATTTTTTACTTGTATTACAGTAGATGAAGTGAGCTGTAGCTCACGAAAGCTTATGCTCAAATACATTTGTTAGTCTCTAAGGTGCCACAAATACTCCTTTTCTTTTTGTGGAGATAGACTAACATGGCTGCTGCTCTGAAAAGTAGCACCAAAAGGTCCCATCAGGGCCCCATTGTTCTAGGTACTGTATAGACCCGGGGTGGGCAAACTTTTTGGCCTGAGGGCCACATCTGGGTATGGAAATTGTATGGCGGGCCATGAATGCTCACAAAATTGGAGATTGGGGTGCAGGAGGGGGGTGAAGACTCCAGCTGGCAGTGCGGGCTCTGGGGTGGGGCTGGACATGAGGGGTTGGGGATGCAGGAGGATGCTTCAGGTTGGGACCGAGGGGTATGGCGGGCAGGAGGGGGATCAGGGCTGGGGCAGGTGTTTGGGGCACAGGAGGGGGTCAGGGTGTAGGCTCCAGGCAGCGCTTACCTCAAGCAGCTCCCGGAAGCAGCAGTATGTCCCTCCTCCAGCCCCATCCATAGGCGCCGCCCCTACAACTCCCATTGGCCATGGTTCCTGGCCAATGGGAGCTGCGGGGGCAGTGCTTGGGGTAGGGGCAGCGTGCAGAGCCCCCTGGCTGCCCCTATGCGTAGGAGCTGGAGAAGGGACATGCTGCTGCTTGCAGGAGCCACGTAGAGTGGGGCAAGCCCTCAACACTGCTCCCCGGCTGGAGCACCGAAGCGGGGCAAGCCCCAGACCCCGCTCCCCGGCAGGAGCTCGAGGGCTGGATTAAAACGTCCGAAGGGCAGGATGTGACCCCTGGGCCGTAGTTTGCCCACCCCTGGTCTAGACACAGTGAGAGGCAATCCCTTCCCCAAAGAGCACATTACACACTGTAAACGCAGCATTACTGCCAGGAACATAAACAAGAGGTGCCCAATTGCCATGGCACACTTACCCACCACCTATACACACCTGCCAACCTCTGGGTCCCATCCCTCTGTGGCTCCCGTTGTGTCTCTACTCCATGGGTTTTGAGAGGAGCCACGTTCAGGACAAGAACTTCTACCCCTCTGCTTAAGAGTTCCCTGGCACATGCTGTTGCATAGCAGGCAGACATAGCAGGGTTTGCAGTGCCCACAGCTTTGCCTCTTACCCACTTCATCCCATAGGTCCTGGCCTCTTCGGTGGATAAAGTAATTGCTGCCTATTTGTCTCAGCCAATATCTTTCATTATTTGGATCAATTATTCATGCCAGGGCATGTATATTTTAAAAAGAAAAGTCACCTCTTAAAAGGAGGCCGAGTACAACCGCGTCTAGACCTAAAACTACGCAGTTCAACTGCATCTCATCAGCCAGTCAGACACTTTGTGGGCAAGCCCGAGGAGCTGCCTTACATTTTAAGTAGCTTGGTGCATGAAGTCGGTGGTGCAAATTCAGACGTGGAGTAAAATCCACTCAAGCCACTGCAGCTGCACCTGCTAGCAGCCTGCTCTGCGTTTAACCCAGTACGTGAAATGCAAGCGGCATAAAGAATTTGGCCCTGGTGGGGAGCGGCTGAGAGGCACTGCCATCCAATTCCTGTTTCGGTGGCTCATTGGAGGTGATTTGGGTTCCTTTCAGGGCGGCTGCCAGTGGATAAGTGATCCTGTCCCCAGGATTGCACTTGCTCCCCTTGTAGGCAGTCCGAGGGGGGGGTTGAGCCATGCAGAATGGACTGCCCCTTGCAGGGGTCAGAAGTCGGGAATAGGGGCAGGGTAGCATGGGAGAAGCTTGCAGTGCCGTGGGGCTCAAGCCATGCATATTCTGTGGCTAACCGTACCGAAGGACTTCAGCATAGCAGTCAATCTGATATTGTATCCTCAGTCCATCCAATACACTGCCGAGGAATATTTGCTCACTGGCGGCTAGATGGTTGGTATTAAATAGGGACAGGATTTCCACAGCAGGAAAACAAATGGGTTGGACCTTTCTGGATCCTAGATGGTTCTAGCAGAACCAGGAGCTTTCAGAGGCTGCTACTGCGGGGAACAGGTTTTTAACACAAGGCACCAATGTTCGTAACACTATTCCCGTTATTCGGGAGGAATGAAAGGTTGTAATCCGCTGGAGGGCTTGAGATGACAACATGCTTGAGGGGCTCACTCATGTTACCAGATCACCTGCATGGAGTCACGGTGGCCTCATGCCAGTCCCAAATTTTGCTCCCAGGAAAATGCGCCTTGAAAATTGCATCTTTTCCATTTCTGCACGCAAACCAAGATCGCCTGGTTCCACTGGTTCCTGATAGGGTTACGCAGATGTTGCAATGGGTTTGTGAGAAGAAAGGCTGTTTCGTCTAGAAATAATTGAAAAGGAGCGACAGAAAGCTGTTTGCCAGTTGTGTTTGGATTAGAGACTGGCTCCAACTAAATCAGTGCACCCCAACGTGCAGGAGTGTTTGGATCAAGGATATTAGTTTGAAGAGACACGTTTTCTTATGAACCTAGACGTTTTCTTCTTTCTCCAATTTTCCTCTACTGGCTGCTTTGCACGCACCAGCCCTAGTGGAGGCTATTTGGGGTTCTTATGAACACATGCAGCTGCTACAAGGTTATTCCAAAAATGGATTGGAGAGTACGTCGGAAATCCAGATACAAGAGGCCACCATGCAATGCCCTGTTTCCAGAAACAGGTACATATACTTGGGCTCAAGGAAGACGGAGTGGCTGGCGGTGTTTCCGGTTTCATTACAAGGAAGGCAGCTCGCTTCACAGCCGCCACCTTGGGCTGTTCAGCTGAACCCAAATAACCTAAGAGGAAGCTTGACATCGCCCTGAGCAGCATTTTGCTCCACTCTTTGGCCACCGCAGACCGTGAAGACTGCGGTTAAACTGATGAGCGGAGGAAAGGGAAGGCTTCATTCCGCGTGTTAATAGGGGCATAACTGGGGAGCTGTCGAGGCAGATTCCATGGCGCCCGTCTCTCCACGCCACGTCAGCCACAGTAGGGCAGGTGTCCACAACTACCACTAAGGAGGTGATGGCTTGTGGTGGGACACCTGCACCAGAGGCAATGTATCACAATGGAGATTTCACTCCCCTCTCCTGCAGCCTGGGTGGCTCAGCTGTCTACTGAAGCCACCTTAGTCATGGAGGCCTAATGGGTGCTTCCAATGATTGCGCACATCTGAATCTGTGCAAGCAGAACAGAGTATTGTGCCCAGGCATAACAGATATTGGGGTGCAGAACTGTGCGTGCAATTACTCTAAGCTGTGTGTGTGAAAGAGCTGCGTTGGCACGTTGTCCTGGCACATTTAGCTGGCCACTTTTCTGAGTCTGGGCCTACCTGTATTGAGGGCTTGGCCCGGATCCTGCCCGATGGCGTGGCCCCCCCAGTGCCAAGCATCCCTAAATTGGGCATGGCCAGCCACAGGATGACGTCCCCTCCATCGGGGAATCTTCTGATGGCATGAAACCAGCTTAGTGACTAAAACGACACAACTATCAATGCTGCAGCTGGGGGAGCGGGGAGAGGTGTTCCATATACACTGCCGATGTTCCAGCCCATTGGGACCAAAAAGCACTTGGCATATTTTAGAGAAGACTGAAGGCTGCTCTAATTTACACCCAGGGAGTGGAGCAGGGAGTGGCCACCCCGGGATTGGGGAAGCATAGTCGTACACCCTTCCTGAGCTGGGCTTTGCACTCCACAGCCAAGGATCTGAACTTGTATGTTTATTCCATTAAATCGTCCCCGGCATATGAGCTCAGGTAACATTTTCCACAAGCAAACAGATTCCAACCGAGAGCACAATCCAGCAATTATTTTCCAATCCAATTTTAATGCGGAAAAGCCATCGGTGCAGGATTACACTTATCCACATAGTCTTCTCCTGCAAGGGGTTGTGTACTTGATAAATACTGGATTTAACAGGACAAAGTGTGTATCATAAAGTACGGCTCGCTGCACACACCCGCCTTGTGGTATGCTCCCACCATGTTAACCCTGCCGTTTGCCATTGAAACGGGTGCCCTTTGCAATCAACAGCACAGGAATCTTTCTGGGGGGGACCCCGCCAAGGGTCAGTTGACAGAAGGGGTGTTTAATCCCATAGGGCGTGAACCACGCAGAGCAGCATTTGCATGTCTGTGCTGCGTGTGTCTCAGGGCTGGTCGAAAAGTGGTATTTTCCATAAAATATTTCAAAAGAATGTTTTTAATGAATTTCCCCCAAAATTTGCACGGATTTCTACCCCGTCCCCCCACGTCATTTTGACAAAAAATTAAATTCACGGGTTTTTTTGGTTGGTCTATCCCCAGCTGCTTTATCTCAATTTTTCGGCTTCCCTCACATCAGAAAAGGGAAGGACTCCCCCTCCCTCCCCCCAAAAAATATTATTGGGGTGGGGGGGTTTGATGAAAAAACAAGACATTTTGAATGACAAAAAAGGTATCAAATCATTCAAAAAGCCATTCTGGGGTCAAAGAATCCCAGGCCCTGGGTACCAGCTGCCTCAGGTATTGGGGCTGCAGTACTGGCATTGCAGAAGAGAAACCTTCTGCTAAAAGCATGCAGATCCAGCTTGAGCAAGAGTGGTCTCCCCTTTCGCTGGGGTAGCAACATGATCTCTCACCCCCCCTCCCCTCCCCCGCCATGTAATTTAAGGCAGCAAAAGGCTTAGGGGAATCCTGGGGTGTTTTATGTGCCTTGTCCACAAAAGAGGATAAGGATCTACTACTGCTACCATCTAATGGAATTGTTCCTTTAACTCAGCTCTGAGATCTTCCACAACTAAAGCACAAGGCCCTGCCATGTGACAGGGGGGTCTGGAACAATTTGTACAGTGGGGGTTCTGAGAGGCGTTGAACCACATTGTAAACCCTGGGTATGATGGAAATCGCTTCAAGCTGCCGAACCCTGAGTTCCAGCACCTATGCCCTTTGAACAGAAAGAGCAGCTCTGAGCTCTGTGTTCGTAGCAGGCTACTACAGTCACGGGGAACCTCTAGAGGGAGACATAATCACACACCAATCAGTACGACACATGCAAAAATGTCACAAAGGGCATTGCGAACACTCCTTGGAAACTGTGTCTCTGTGCAAGGTCAGAGCCGCAGGGCTGCTTGCAGGTTAGGATTACAGTGCCTTGCTAGAAGTCTGCTGGGCGGTTCGAATAGGAGTCTGTGCAGTTCAGCTACCTTTAGAGCCCCCATCACCTTGGTATCTGAACACCGTAAGCTCTTCCCACGCTGCAGCTAAGTTGTCCACGCCGCATTTCTTGCTTGCACAAGCCCTCAACGTCTACCACATTCGCCCCCCAAAATTAGCAACAGCAAAGTTTTGCGGCTGGGAAGCACGTGCGCATTGCAGGGAGAAAACAGAACGCACAAAGAGGCCATGGTCACAGCCTGTTCAGGGTCAAGCCTCGCAAATCAATAGGCTGCCATGCATGCTCAATTAAAATGAATATACAGGAGGCAGGGCAAATCATCAGTCAGACAATGAAATCGTTGGATGCTGCATGGAAGTCTATGGGCAGTGCATTAAAAACTGCCTATCGGGAGCGGTCTGCTTTTGCAAGGATGCCTTTGTGCAGGAAACTGCTCTGGCATATGGTCCTTTGGAAAATAATAATGCTGGCAGGCAGACATCATACTGAGTGTCTCATTCGAGAGAGCAGAGCTGCCTGATGGGGAAGTGTCACGTTTTTTTACGGACACACAGAGAAGAAGAGTGATCTAAGGATGGGGGCAGGTGGAATACAGACCGTGCTGGAGTAAAGAGCTACTCCTCCCATGAGAAAAGGGGAGCTCTCTTAAAGGGGCAGCACCGCTCACTCCGGATGGGTCTACACAGCAAAAAAAAACCCACAACCGCGAGTCTCAGAGCCCAGCTCAACTGACTGAGACTCGCGTTGCAGGGTAAAAATAGCAGTGTAATGTTCAGGCTTGGGCCCTAGCCTGGGCTCTGAGACCCTCCCTCCTTCCTGGCTTTCAAAGCCTGGGCTCTAGCCCAAGCCCAAATGGCTCCACCTTAATTAAACAGCCCCTTAGCCCAAGCCCTGCAGGCCAGAGTCAGCTGAGCCGCGGCCTGCTGAGGGGTTTTAATTGCACTGTAGACATACCTTGAGTCTCCCAGGAAAAATGCACTTTGCAGAACTTACAGAGGTTTCAGCACAGAGGCAATGAAGGAAGACCCAGCAGGATATGCCACACCCCTTATTATAAAGCACTGCAATATTCTCCAGCAGTGGCAAACTCACAGTTTGCTGGGGGGTTGACTCTGGGCTCCTCAGTGCCCTCTGCAGGGAAAGTGGCGTATGTCACATTGAAGAAAATTCACTAGCTCCTACCAGCTTGTGTTGCTTACCTCCCTTTGTAAAGCACTTTGAGACCTACTGATGGAAAGCACCATATAGGACCTAAGTGTTATTATTCAAAACAGCACCGTTTGACATCCTTGACAATCCTAGACTTCTTTGTCATCAGCGCTTGTCTGACGAGTGAAGATCAATTTCCCCAAGAATGAATTAAATGGCTGTATCCTTTGCTGGGTCTTTGTGTCACATGCACACTCAGCAAGACTATATAACAAACAACACAATGTTAAAAGACCATTGATTTTGCAATCATCGGCTCTCATAAGTTAGAAAATGGCTGCTTGCGTGTATGCATTATGATGCAGTTTTTAATGATATGATCACATCCCTTTTCCCCACGGGATCCCTACCTCATTCAGTGCACAGGAGAGATCTGCTCTGGGGATGAATCAGGGCTGCCTAGCAAAAGATGTTTTTGCCTGTAAGACCCCTGTCTCAAATACTGCAGAAGTTGGAAGGTCTGTGGTGTATGATGCAGAGAACGCCAGGAAGAGACAGGAGGGTCTCCTGGGTAAAGCAGTTGAATGCTATCTTAGAGAATTGAATTCCATCCCTGATTTGACTGAGTTTCCCCAAGCACTGCTGTTGTTAATAATATTTCTAGAGCTATTAGCTATGCATGGTTCTTTGAGACCAGTAAACAGTCCCACCTGCAGAGAGTGTATCATCTAGACACAGGTCAGGGAAGATAGCGTAAGGGTGTGAATATGGGATTAGATGCCGCATGATATCCTCTACTGCTGGAGAAGCTCATGAAGGCTGTTCCCACAAAAGGCTGGAAGCATGAGTCACACGGCTGTCACCGCTAAACCAGGCTGCTTCGCACAGTGACGGCAATTCCTCCCTCTAAACAGCATGTCAGACCGTGTGAGTAGGTTCAGTCATGCAAACCTGATCCGTGCCATATTTCACTGGATTGGGACGGATTCGTGGATGGTAACCTTCTGGGATATGGGGGTTACCTGTGTCAAATCCTCACTGAATGCAGAGGCAGATTCAGAAATGCCCACACGCACCTCCCAAATGCATATTCAACACTGTTTTTACAGCAGTGATTTTGAAACATAACATGGGGGCGAACAAATCAGGAGGCACTGAATGGCTCCATGGACTGAAAAAGGGTGGTGTGACTTTTTGTAAACACCCATCGCCAGATGCTGCCTTTGTTAGACTCCAGCAGATGCCTTTGAAGTCGCTGTAACCAGGGCAGAGAATTTGGCCCACACTATTTGACCTGTGTCCCATGGTCTCTCAGTCCAGCAGCTGACTCCATAATTCAGTCTATACTCCTTTCTCTATCACCTTAACAATACCCTGAGCTTCAGCCCTCTGCTTGACCTCCCTAGGGAAATCGCGGTTCTGGCACGAACCATCGGGCGATTCTGAAGCGGCTGCTGCTAACACAGCCAGGTTTCAAAGTGGATTAACTGCATGCCCAAATCGGAGAGGGGAACCAATAAATACAATTCAGCAGAACATCAATCACACTGCATTCTCAATGTCCCTCTGCTCTGAGCAGGCCGGCCTGCATCCAAACTGCTCTTGTTTCACTTGTCTCATTTTTTCACTAACTATGGAAACCTTCGTGCAGTTACATGGGAAACTGGCAGAAATCCTGGCATACGCTATCTCTATCCATCCAATGAGTTAAATAGCTCCCAACAATCCTTGGGAAGAAGTCAGCCTTTACCTGTTTACTTTTTCATTGGACTTTAACTTGAAAGTTCTCAGGCCATGGCCTGCTCCGAAGTTGTGCCAACGTAACCGAATGCATTTCAAAGTTGATCTAGTTACGCCGGAGCAAACTAGCCCTCTGCTCGGGCCGAATTTTAAAGGCCGACCCAAACCCAAACTGAGCACAGCCGATCCGACCCGAGAGCGTTGAGTTGTTTTCAGAACTGACCCAACCTGAACCAGATGCTTCCCCCTGAACCTGTGTCAGTGCCACCACCAAGGCTTGGTGGGGGCTTCTGTCTTTCCACGCCGCTTTCCGGCAGTCAAATGTGCCTGTTGACCAAATAAGAGCATAAATAACGTTGGAAGGATTCAATTCTCATTGGAAAATGTCGGTACACGTAGATTTCACCAGATGCACACAAAAACTATTTCCATCGTAATCAAAATTTACAGATCGGCAAAAAGTAAGAAGGATGCTGCTCGAGAACTGCGAGTTGGAAAGGACGTTTACCGTATATATTTTGACATGCGATAGTGACCATTTGTGTTTAAATACTGGTAAAGCTTTAACTTTTTTGAAACTCAATGTCTGTTGTCATTAAATAATTATTGCCTGACCTCCCCGTAATTTACCACAACTGTGAAAACTTAAATAAATAAAAATAGGGAAAAAATGCTTCCAATTAAACTTTGATATTATCTGCCAAAATTATAAAAAATAAAAAAATTGAATTCTGCCAGGCTTACGCGTAAACTAACAACGGCTAGTTCGAGTGTTGCCAACTCTCATGACATGTTTCTTAAAGCCCCAGCTCCTGGAAGCAAGGGATCACATGAGAATCTCAAGTTTTCATTTTAAAAATAAGTTTCTAGGGCTCCTTGTTGCAGAGAAAGGCAAATTTTAAGTGAGTGCAACTTAAAGGCTCTGAAACCAGAAAGCAAATTAAAAAAGCCCAGGTTTATTGCTTTAAATAAATCACGATTTTATAAGCCTGATTTCTTGAATGCCTGAGGCTGACAATACTGTAATTCAGAGATGCAAAGTGTGGCCCAGCCCCTATTGATACCGAATGGAAAGCTCAAGAAATCTAATGCTGTAGAATGATCTTCCCTGCGTTCCAGGCCAGCTCATTGGCACAACAAAGAAACAGCCCTCACTGTATCCAACTCCAGGGTTTTCATAAGATCTAGTGCACGCTGCAGTCTAAGACAGGTCACTCTGGGATCTTTGTTAGCGGACTCTTGCCCATGCTAGTTGTATCCAATGAACCTGCTTGTTAATACTGAATCTTAAGGTATTAATTAAAGGCTCTCAATGAAGGATATGAATCCCCAAGCAGCCTGGCAGATTGCCCCATCCATCAACAAAAATTATTAGGAGTATGGAACGGCTGCCGTATGAGGAGAGATTAATAAGACTGGGACTTTTCAGCTTGGAAAAGAGACAAATAAGGGGGGATATGATAGAGGTCTATAAAATCATGACTGATGTGGAGAAAGTAAATGAAGTGTTATTCACTCTTGCTCGTAACACAAGAACTAGGGGTCACCCAATGAAATTAATAGGCAGCAGGTTTCAAACAAATAAAAGGAAATATTTCTTCACGCAACGCACAGTCAACCTGTGGAACTCCTTGGCAGAGGACGTTGTGACGGCCAAGACTATAACAGGGTTCAAAAAAGAACTACATAAATTCATGGCGGATAGGTCCATCAATGGTTATTAGCTAGGATGGGCAGGGATGGTGTCCCTAGCCTGGCACCTGGCACTGGCCACTGTCGGAAGACAGGACACTGGGCTAGACGGACCCTTGGTCTGACCCAGTGTGAATGTTCTTATGTTCTTTCAAGCAAGATGCAAAACTCAGGCCCTGACTCAGCCCAGGAACTTTTTTTTTTGCCAGAGGGGATGATCCTAGAACAAGTGCCCTGGCCAAATTCCAACTGAGTTTGGTGATCAGGGGAGCCTGCCCCATTTCTAAATGGATTAAATCAACCTTCTCCCATGCCCCTCAACTCCATACATCCCTAAGCACCATGGGGTTTAAAATCTGCATGAAAATTCTGCAACTTGCCCTTTCCAGTAATTACATTTGACCTGCATACGTTGACCAGCTTGTTTCAACTGTACAAAGCATTCTGCATCACTGAATGTCCAGAGCAGCTTGCCTTTTAACAATGAGGCTTCCTTGCGGCAGAAGCTGTGTTATCCTCTCTTTTGAAAGCACCTCACACAGTTTGGGCGTGGCCACACCAAAAATAAAGTATAAATAATAATAATAATAAATGACATTGTTATGTGCTGTTAAATACTGCCATATCCCACCCCAGAGGTGGCTGCATTTCAGAGGTGGGCGCAGTAATTCTGTCAAGCACCTGGCGCATCTCTTGTTTGCTAAGTGCCAACAATGTTTGCTAAACCCAGACAATCCAGACAGCCCCTGCCTTGGAGAGCTTGATGTTGCATAGATCAATAAATGAGTACACCAGAAAGCCACATGAGGGATTGTATCTGATTTATATTGTCAGTGCCGTGGTGCAGCAAAGAGTCGGAGCAAAATAGCTCAGACATGGTAAATGTCTTAAAGCACAAAAGTTTAAGCAGCAAACCTGTGCTCCTGTCTAGCGACTACAAAAAGGCCTGATGCTCCAGCTTTCCCCCGTATAACTTCACTGACATCAGCAGAGCTGCCCCTGATTCACAGCAAAGTGAAAGCAGATTCAGACCATTAGCTCACGTAACAAGGCCATTATTTTGTGCATAACTGGGAAGGCTGAGATAAGGAATTGCATTTTATTTTCCATTTTAGTGGGCCATTTGCTAGCATGCGTGGTCACAGCATTTAGACAAAGCGGCAAAGAGTCCTGTGGCACCTTATAGACTAACAGACGCATTGGAGCATAAGCTTTCGTGGTTGAATACCCACTTCATTGGATGCATGTAGAGGAAATTTCCATTTAGACAGCGTCCCGGCACTCTGGAGCCATATTATATGGCTAAAGTCTGAAGATTTCCATGACATCTCTTTCCTCTGCTGTATGTACAAATACAATAGGCCTGATTCTCCACTGGCTTGCACCTTGTGTAAATACTTACGCTTGTGCAGAGTGGCAGTAAAACTTGTCTCCCTCTGGTAAAGCACAAACTCTTCCAAAGACAACTGAGTGAAAAGATTTTGTGTGGGGGGGGGAGGGGGGGTTTAGTGATTTTTCACCTAAATTTCCAGCTAAAAAAAATTCAACCAGCTTCAGAGTGTGTGTGTGTGTGAGAGGAAAATCAAGATAATTTCCTCTAATACCCCCATCTATTCCTCCCCACACACTGAAATTCAAAACATTTCTACTGACCCCACCTACTGCATCCTTCTTCCTCACCCACGGGAAACGCAGAGATTTGTCTATTTAAGATTTCTGGGTGTCTACAAAGTTTCCTAAAATCAACACAACACGTAGCACAACTCACACAGCACACTGTTCCCTAGGACTTCTGATCTCACCGCACTTCGAATGCAACTTAAGAATCTAACCAGAGCCGGCATTGCATTGACACGGCAGTGTTTAATAAGCTATCATCAAAACCAGGCTGCCAGAAGCCATTACAGGATTTGGGGAGAAAAGTCTTTAATTCTCCTTCCTCGCTTTTCTTCTTAGATGGCTGAGGCCTTAATGAAGTTGCTTTCACTGAAGCTGCATGGAGAAAAAAAAAACACAACCTTATTTTGCTGAAGAAAAGTTAAAAGGATGACAAGTCCCACAGCAGAAAATTTCATTGAGAACAGAAAGACGGCTTGTGGGGATGAGACGCAGTCATGCCAGGAAGGAGTGAAGACCGAAGCCTGTAAAAGGTTGGAGTTAAGCAAGGGCTAACATGACTCATGAAAATTAAAATAATGTAAGGAGCGGAGGACTCCTGAGAATTTAGTAAAACTCACAGTTCAATTGCAGTAATAATGGACCAGATCAGTGACGCTAAACCAATTTATACCAGCTGAAAAAGTGGCTCAGTATATTGTTCGGATTATGCCAACAGCACAGGGGATTGATTTTCAGGACCATAATGCAGGAAATATAAATTATATAGAACTGCTTGTAAAATTATATAGAACTGGTTAGAAAATTCCAACAGTCCTCCCCACCACCAAACTGAAGCAAAAAGCCAAAATATCAAAATTTCCCGTGGACAAAAAGTTCCAAAAAAAAAAAATAATCAATTTGGGACTATCAAATAGTTTCGCTTTGATAATGTTGAAACGGTCCATTTCGATAACACAAAAACACTTCGCTTAGATAATGTTGAAACATTCTGATATAAAATATATATTCGAATGAATAATGTAATATTATATAAGCATCAAAACCAAAATGAATCGAAACGCTTCACCACGATCAAAACTAGAAAGTCAAAATGAGTTGTTTTGACTTTTTCCCCACCAAATTTTGTCAAAGCGGACACATGCCCACAGAACATTTTGATTTTGATCGCACTGAATTTTCCGATGGAAACCTGTTGTGTTGAAATTTTTTTTTTTAACAGCTCTAATAAATAACCCGATCATCTTAACCTAGCTCGGAGAGAACCCCTATCTGAGACCACCGCTCATGCTGACTTATGGCTGCCAATTGGTACGGTACTTGGGGCAATTAAAATTCCGAAATACAAATACCATTAAAACAAAAAGAATCCTAATGAATTGGCCTGATTCTCCATTGCCTTGTATAACCCCTTATGCAGAGTGACTTCCTCTAGTGGCTGCTCCACCATCCAACCACAAAGCCAGTCTTCTTCTCCAATCCATTCTCCCTCTACCAGTGCAGAGCTGGTTCCTTGCAGAGTATTCTTCTAGTGCTCCCAGTCTGGCTTTAAATATCCCAGTCTAAGCGATGATACTTATAAGAATAAATGACAGCTCATGGAAATGCCATGTTGCATGTTCCATGGAGCAGCTTGGAGTCACCTGTGAATGTTGTTTGTTCCAACATCCAGAGATCAGTTACCTTGATTGTACACACCAACAGCAGAGCACTGGGAATAGAAAGCCATAAAAGCACCCGGAGAGAAGTCAAGATGTGCAATGGTTCACACACCACAGTTCCCAAAGGGTTTGGGCTGATGCTAGCCCAGAGGTGGGCAAACTGCGGCCCAGGGTCCACATCCGGCCCTCGAACTCCTGCCGGGAAGTGAAGTCCGGGGCTTGCCCCGCTCTGACACTCCAGACGGGGAGCAGGGTCAGGGTCTTGCCCCACTCCGCACGGCTCCCAGAAGCAGCGGAATGTGCCCCCTCTAGCTCCTACACGTAGGGGCAGCCAGGGGGCTCTGCACACTGCCCCCGCCCCAAGCGCCACCCCCGCAGCTCCCATTGGCCGGGAACCACAGCCAATGGGAGCTGCAGGGGCAGCGCCTGTGGACAGGGCAGGGTGCAGAGCCACTTGGCTGCACCTCTGTGTAGGAGCTGGAGGGGGGGCATGCCGCTGTTTCCGGGAGCTGCTTGAGGTAAGCACCACCCGGAACCTGCCCCCCTGGTCCCCTCCCACGCTGCCAACCCCCTACCCCAGCCCTGCTCCCCCTCCGGCCCTCTGAACCCCTCAGTCCCAGCCTGGAGCACCCTCCTGAACTCCCAACTCTTCATCCCCAGCCCCACCCCGGAGCCCTCCTGCCTTCCTGCACCCCAGCCCCCAATTTCATGAGCACTCATGGCCCCACCATACAATTTCCATACCCATATGTGGCCCTCGGGCCAAAAAGTTTGCCCACCCCTGTGCTAGCCCATGCTGGCACGTTAGGCTGCAGCCCGTGCTAGTAGAAGATGTATGCTGCTCTTGTTTGGAACAGCTGCAGTTCTCCCTCATTGCCCTGCTGGAGCAAATGGTGGCCACAGCCAGCAGATGTCAGCTGAACAATATTTCAGATTAGCTTTCACTGTACCAGGATTTGGCCCACAGTTTGGGAAGTGTCTTAGGCTCCCTTGCGGCGAACGATGGCCTATAAATCTAAGCACGTATAAACATAAACACGGCATGTTTTGAAGGGGCCACGCTGGTCTAGCGGACAGAGCACTGGTCTAGGTGTCAGGAGAGCTGGGTTCTGTTTCTAGCTCAGCGGCTGACCTCCTGTTTGACTATGGGCAAGTCACTGCTCGGTTTCCCCTCCAGTCAGCTCTTTTGGGGGAAGGGAGAAATTTCTTATCGTGTGCCCCTCTAGCACCTAGAACAACAGTCTTTTATTTTGGCCGGGGCTTTGGAGAGCGACTGTGTAAGATATGAATAGTCAATGCCTGAAGATATTTCCCGTCTGATATATTACGAAAGCATGAGGGTAATTTGCCCCCTACCCCTCTCCCAAATGCACTGCTCTGGGAACTTGCCTTCCTCCTGGACATATGGAGGAGCTGTCTCTCATCCCATGCCAAGGGCACAAGATGTATTAAAGGGCAGAATTAGCTAACTGAGAGCCACATCTGTGAAGGTTTTTTTAATTGGCTCATCTTCTTTGGCTAATTTGCAGCAGCCATCCTCAGAGGAAGCATAAAAACTTGGGATGCCTGTGGGTAGCCCTAGGCAACAGATTTAAATTTTAAATAAGGGTACACCCGGGCATCGCGGGGGGCGGGGGGTTTGGAAACTCTATAAATAAATTCTCTCTATTTATAAGATGTCCTGTATGCAATATATTTCCCTTCTAACACATTGTGCCTGGCATGTCATCCGACACAAAGAGGATCACTATGTAACACACAGGTTTTCCTCTTATTTCCCCCCATACTTAATGGGATAAGGTCAGAATTCCATTGACTTGTCGGGAGGAGGCTGGGACCCACTTACAAGCCCCTCTGGATAGAACACCGTTTAATTTAATTGTATTAAGCCCAACAGAAGTGATCGCTTTAGGAAGACCAACAAAAGTTAATACACATGAACAAAAGGGTGTCTGATGTCATCTTCATGTGGCCTGGATAGAAAAACATACCCGGTTGGGGCAAAGTTTGGAGACTTGATGAAACTAAGCTGATTTATGCTCAGAAACCACTGAAGACTTGAGCCAACACTTTCAAACAGGGGTGCATGAAGATGGGTATAAATATGGAGCCTGTCAGTAGAAGGAGCATGATTTCCAAAGGTGCTGAGCACCTATAGCTCCCATGACTTCAATGGGCATACAGGGGGAGAATGGTATCTTCTGAAAAATCCTTCTACGGATGGGCATAGATATGGATTTAGCAGCCTAACTTTAGGTTTCAAAAAGTTGGCCTCAAATGTTAGGTAGATAGGTCCATTCACATTAGCAGCAGGTCTTAGTATTCTGTAAAAACAATGAAGAGTCCTGGGCACCTTAAAGACTAACAGATTTATTTGGGCATAAGCTTTCGTGGGGAAAAAAACAAAAACCCACTTCTTCAGGTGCATGGAATCTGAAGAAGTGGTTTTTTTACCCACGAAAGCTTATGCCCAGATAAATGTTAGTCTTTAAGGGGCCCCGGACTCCTCGTTGTTTTTGTGGATACCGACTAACATGGCTACGCCTCTGATACTTAGTATTCTGTGTAGTCCTCAGTTCAGTGCATTGCTAGAGAACACTAGTGCTTTGCTAAATGAAATGACCCAGAGATGATCTGATCTCCTAATCCAAGGGCCTTTTCATCTAATGGAAACAGCAGCCAAATACAAGTTTTATTACGTTTCATCATTTCCACACAACTGGGTTCTCCATCGCAAGGCAGGCGTCAGTGAAGACTGTCTCTCTTCCCTGGCCCATTCCACTTTACCTTCTCACTCCCTCTGCTCTTACGTGACTCCATGCCTGGGCCCAAGATCAGACTGGTTTAATGGAGTCCCGTCAGGGGGTAGAGTTAGCCCAGGTGAGACTGGAGTCAGGTCTGCACTTTCATACAAAGCTGCTGTACGAAATAAGGCTCCAATCCTACCCCCGTGTAAGAAAATAAATGGCAAAACTCACTAATTCCAAACGAAGCTGCCCTCATTTACATCAGCTCCGAACTGGGCCCTCACCGTGTGGTGTTAACTCCCAGCACTGCTCTGGTTGACGTCGGTGGAGCTGTGCCCACTGGCACCAGCAGAAAAGATGGCTATATATTTCCAAAGCTTTTCTACAGAGTTAAACAGAAAAGCTCTTCTTCTTCTGCATCACGCTCTCACCTGACAGCTTCTACCAGCCATCTCTGGTTACTCTGGCATGGCTCACCCCACAGATGACAGCTCAGCGGCAATGCACGCAGGGATTATTTTTCAGATGCTAGAATAAAAGGTCTCCAAAGAGATATTTCTGTTCAGGTCATTAACGCACGAGCAGCGGTGGCGGTGGGGGTGGGGGAACCATACTGAGCAGCTTCAGATTTCTTTCTAGGCAGACACCCCCCAATTGTTATTTCTCTTCACTTTCACTCTTAATCCTTTTAACTCCTTCAGTCACCTTCTGCTCGCAGTTTACTTCATCAGTGCCTCAATTCTGCCACCACTTTCTAATGCTACCATGAATACGCACGTTACAATTATAATATACACACGTTATAATTCCAGAGTGCTAAACAAGTGATCAACAGTGGGGATAGAGAAGGGGACCTGCTTGCCCATCTCTCGCCATATAACTCCCAATCAAACATGGTGGGCCACACTCTGCATTGACCTGCCATCTTCCCCAAGCAATCCTGCTGACTTCACTGGAGTTGCATGGGATGCAACCCAGCTTGTGTGTCATGGTCTTGCAGTTAAGGCACTGGACTGGGACTCAGGAGATTTGGTTTCAGGTCTTGGCTCTGCCATAGACTCTCTGTATAATGCTGGGCAAGTCACTTTCCCTCTGTGCCTCAGTTTCCCCATCTTGTATAATGAGGATATTGATATGATCTTAATCGGGAAGATCTCTTAGAACAACATCGCATCTTGATTTAAATATTATCAGCAATGGAAAATCCACCACAGTCCTTGGTAAATTGTTCCAATGGTTAATTACCCTCACTGTTAAAAATTTTACGCCTGATTTCCACTCTGAATTTGTCTAGCTTCATGTTCCAGTTACTGGCTCGTGTTAGACTTTTCTCTGCTAGACAGAAGAGCCCATTAATAAATACTTGTTCTCCATGGAGGTGCTTATAGCCTGTATCAAGTCACCCCTTAACCTTCTCTTTGTTAAGATAAATAGGCTGATCTCCTTGAGTCTATTTCTATAAAGCAGTTTTAACCAATCTCTTGGCTATTCGCTGAACCATCTCCAATTTAATCAACATCCTTCTTGAACTGTGGGCACCAGAACTGGACACAGTACCCCAGTGGTGGTCGCACCAGTGCCAAATACAGGGAAAAATAACCTCTCTATTCCTATGTGAGATTCCCCTGTTTATGCACCCCAGGGTCACTTTAGCTCTTTTGACCACAGCATTGCAACTGGGACATCAAGTTCAGCTGATTATCCACACACAACCCTAAATATTTTTCAGAGTCCCAGATTCCCAGGACAGAATCCCCTGACCTGCAAATATGGCTTGCATTCTTTGTTCCCAGAAGTATACGTTTACATTTAGCCTTATTAAAATGCCTAGTGTTTGCTAGTGCCCCCTTTATCTAGTGACCTAGATCACCCTGAATCTGTAACCTGTCCTCTTATTATTTACCACTTCCCCAATTTTTATGTCATTTAGAAACTTAATCAGCAATGATTTTATGTTTTCTTCCAGGTTATTGATAAAGATGTTAAATAGTGTGGGGCCATGAACCAAACCACTGGAAACACCCACTCGATGACGATTCCCATTTACAGCTACATTTGGAGACCTATCAGTTAGCCAGTTTTTAATTCCTTTAATGTGTGCCATGTTCATTTTATATTGTTCTAGTTTTTTAATCAAAATATTGTGTGGTACCAAGTCAAATGTCTTACAGAAGTCTATTAAAATAGCACTATTATCTTTATCAACCAAATGTGTTATCTCATCAAAAAAAGATATCAAGTTAGTTTGATGGGATCTATTTTCCATAAACCCAGGTTTGGTAGTTTATACCTGGTATTCTGAGATGCAATCTAAAACACAGATTGCAATATTTACTGCTCTGGTAAAAGATGTGTTTGGAGTATGTTTTAAACAAAGCATGTAGAATGGGGACAATTTTGGGGGACATTGTGTGTTCTAAAGAGCCCAATTCTCGGCTCACTTGCACCCTGTCCTATACCACTGTATCTCCCTTGAAATTAACAGAGTTACTCTGGCAGTAAAATTTGTGAAACTGAAGAGAATCAGGACCACAGCATCTCTGAACGTTGCACACCTTTACAGAAAAGTCCCTGGTAAAAGCCACTAAAGAGAAACCCCTCACTGATTTTCTCTGAGAAAATTAAATTCTGAAAAAGCCTCAGCTGTCTGACTGTTTAACGTTACAGCAAATGGGCTCTGGACTCTGTAAAACTGGGCTAAAGTCTGTTTAAATATGCCATGTACTTTCAGTGCATAAAGCTTCCACTAATCTCACAGCAGCTATTTCTGGAGAGTTGTGTTGTGAGGTATCATTTTAAGCAGCTCCCAACAGCCATCAGAAAAATATTCACAGGAGAGAGTAAATCTGTGACACCGCAAATGCAGGTCTGGTTTAAAGTGCTCCGTTATTGTTTCTTATAGATGTGAAGTGGACACTTAAGCCAGGATGGGTTCCCTACCCTATAGGGCTTATGCTCTAAAGCGCCAATCCTAGAACCATAGAATATCAGGGTTGGAAGGGACCTCAGGAGGTCATCTAGTCCAACCCCCTGCTCAAAGCAGGACCAATCCCCAATTTTTGCCCCAGATCCCTAAATGGCCCCCTCAAGGATTGAACTCACAACCCTGGGTTTAGCAGGCCAATGCTCAAACCACTGAACTATCCCTCCCCCCACACACGCAGCTCTTTATGCCTCATCAGATTCCCATTAGAGTCAATGTGGATGCAATCACAGAATTAGAGTCCAAGGGCCTGGTCTTGCAAAAGAATCCACAGGTGCAGATATGGAGTTCAATAGATTTTCAACAAGGGGATTCCTTGGGGGAAGATGAGTTCACACTTGTGGCTGTCCCGGCAAACTCAGGGCCTGAATACAAACAAGGACAAACTAGGAGACAGGGTAGGAAACCAGAAGAGTGAGGGAGAGTGTGATATGATGCAGAGGAAACATTTTTTAAAAAAAAATTAAGTGTTTAAAATGCCACAGTTTATAAGCCTCCTTGATGAAGTTTCTGAAAAGGGATTTGAAGGAGGCGTGAAGGCAGATGGGTTCAGGGAAAAAAAGCTTCTCCAGTGCAATATGGGACACACAAGATGAGTGGCTAGACTGGATACGTACAGGCGTGCAGCCAAGTTCTCAGATTTCAATGCCCGACTGGAGACACTTAGAGCCTGATTTCCACAAGTGACAAACATCCGGGGCTCCCGTTAGAGTGACCAGATGTCCTGATATTATTGGGACCGTGCTGATATTAGTGGCTTTGAATTATATACACATCTTTACGCCTACGCCTCCCCCCCCCCCGCTCAAAAAAAGTGTCCTAATTTTTCACACTTGCTCTCTGGTCACCCCAGCTCCCACCGACATTGCATGGAGCAGTAGGTGCTCAGATCTTCTGAGAAATTAGGCACAAGGTGTTTCAAGCTGGGCACCTAAGAACTGAAGAACCCCACACCAGTCGGAAATCTTTGACATCAGGCCGTGATCACAGGGCCCAAAGCCAAATGTGTTCAGATATCGAAGAAATGCAAGTCGCTTACCGTGAGCCTGGCCTGTGTTTCAGGCTTGTAAGAGAACAGCAGCAAAAATCCAACTCCCCGATGCTGCTTGAAACACAAATCCAAAACAGTAGACTCTGTGCAGATCCCTCATGTAAATGGACCAGCTGACAATTCTGGCATAAGAACGGATTTGTATAAATGAGCAAGTTGCTGAGATGTGAAAGTGGTAGATAAAGTTTTTCAAGCCCATAAGAGACTTAAGAACCTAAATTCTGATTTGGATACAGGCATTTAGGTGCCATGACGGAACTTAAGCTCCTAAGAACCTAAGTAACCTTTGAAAATGTAACTTAGGGTCCCATAAGCACTTCTGAAAATTTTACCCAGGAGCTCAGAAATGAACAAAAACAAAAAAGGAAAAAATCGCATCTTGCCGTCATCATTTTGAATGCACCAGATTCAAGTATAAATGTCACCAAACCAATTAGAAAGAATCTACATTGCATTGCATTTTTCTAATCTCTATGTGGAAGTGCACCCCCACCATCTGTGTTTTTGCACAACAAGAAATTCTGAGAGACTATGCAGCTTATTATTCACTCTTCTAGCTCTAGGAGGAGGGAAATGTCACATTCTCTGATCCCTTAGTATTTCCACCCCAGATAAGGTATAACTAGCACTGCAAATGAACAAAACAAAGACATTATGTGGGTCACACGATCAGAACCATCTGTGCCACCGAAACAGAGATTTCTAGTGCAAAAGAATTGTAGTAAATGGGACCTCAGTCTGATCTGATCCCAGTGGTAACTCCTCTAAGAAATTCAGAATAAATTCAGAATAAATCTTTCTAACAGTGTCCACGTGTGTTACAGAACAATGATGCTGAACAGCATCATGAAGCTTGCAGAACTAGGAAACAAGCTCACTGACAGATAAGCTCTCTGATACAGTAGGTCACCGCCCTCCATCTGTCCTCCAGTAAGTACAACACAGCTGGAAAAAGCCAACTAGCTACCCAGAGATAGCACTGCTAACTGCCATCTTAAATTAGTCCTCAGCCTTCGTGCATCTTTTAGACAAACCCTTTTAGCAATTTGGGCAAAACATGGCAGAGAGTCCACACATTGCTTTTCTGTGCCATCTTTACATCCAGTAACGTTTCCCCCAAGCACATGGCCAGATCCATAGGTAGCTGGCGTTTCATCATAAGGGAGCGAGCAGCGTGGGCTCCTGGTTGGTTAGAGCAAAGAACGGGGAGTGAGGACTCCTGGGTGGAATTGGGGGAATAATGAGTTTTGCAGCTGAACCAAAAAAGAGAAAAAAAGTTTCACTTCAGTTTGAAGCAATCGTTTCAATTGACACGAAATGAATTGTGTTTGGGGGGAGAGGTATTTTTTTAAAAAGAATATTGCAGTGAAATTCCAAAGGAGATGGCATTTCAAATAAAAACAATTGAAACCCTTAGTTTAGAAGAGGCCAATAAAAAAAAATCTGTGTTTTTTGTTTACGGCCAAAATAATTTGACCCAAATCCACAAAATGTTTCAGCCTGACCTGAAACTACATTTTTTCTTTTGGTGAAAATAGTTTAGCCCAGCTCCAACTCCTGAGTTTCTATTCCCAGTTCTGTCACTGATGGGATGTGTGATGGTGGGAAAGACACCTGTCTCTGCTCCAACTTGTCCCTGTCTGCAAAATGGGAACGCAGCTGTTACATCACACGGGGTGTTATAAAGCTTAAACAACTCCAGCACAAACCCTGAATTCACACTCCACTCCACTGGCAGGCCGCTTCTGTCACAGCTCTAACCCATATGCCGGAACAGTGACTAGTGCAAACTTGTGACCCCTCCATGGCCCACAGGGTACAGTGACAGATATCGCCACCCCTGCAGTATCTTCGGGGATCCTATTTTATTAAGGTGAATTACTGAGATTAAACAACTGTAGAGAGGTACCATCCCCAGAGTGGTTTCCATATTTTGCTTTGGGTTGGGTTTTGCCGAGACAAAGAAACGGCTTTTGGTACAAAGGGATGATTTTGAACTGACTCAGACATGGACCTTCTGTCCAAGGGTCCCAACCCCTGTAGAAGTATTGGAAACACTTTGGTCTACTAGGCCCCCTAAGACTGATAGGTGACCTCTGGTGAGCTTTTAACATGCACAGAAGAACTTTCATCGTTTGAAACATGTTTTCTCTGGGGTGCTTTTACCTTGAGAATAAAGGTGCTTACTGAGAAAGAGCTGGGTAGTAACTTGTAATTGCTGGCAACACAACGTTCATAGCCCTAGCGAAAGCAAAGCACGGGTGCTGGCCTTTACATAGTCTGGCTGACTGTTGATATCACAGGATAAGGCCTTAAATTTCCCAGTCAGAAGCCAGTGGGACAGGGTCCCTGCCCTGCCTTCCAGGTGATGGCTGGAGACCTGAGACCTGTCTGGGCACTCAGGGAGTGAACCATGGAGGAGGGAATGCAGGTGCAGTTACCCTGAAACTGCGATGGGCACATCTACATTTGAGCCAACTCATGTAGATATGCCCACACTAGCTCTGCTTGAGCTAGCACCAAAAAGGAGCAGTATATCTGTGGCACGGGGGTCAGGTGCGGGGTACTCAGGGTGGCTCCCCTGAGCGGCCACCCGTGCTGCTACAGACACACTGCTTGCACAGGTATGTCTGCAAGCGCTGGGAATCATTGCTCCCAGCTCAAATGTAGATGTACCTGCAGTCTAAATAGGTTGAATTCTTTTGTTGATTTCTTAGGCTGTGTGAAAATTAGCTTTATAATTTCCTTACACGCACGCACGTAGTAACTTCAGGATTGCTGGCACAGACCAATCGCTGGCACTGTAACCACAAAATCTTTAACTCAAGACAACACAGTGGTTAAAATACCAGCGGCATCCTGTGTTCGTTCTTCCATAAGACTCTCTGGTGATGCAGCATCCGTGGTAGAACGGCGGCTGGATAAAAAAAATCCCCAAGTACTTGGATTGTAATCTCTCTGCGGGCAGGAACCATCCTTTTGTTCTGTGTTTGTACAGCACCTCACACCCTGGGGTGGTGGTCCATAACTGGGGCTCCTGGGCACTGCAATACGAATAAAAGACAAGGCCTGCAACAACATCTGAGCGGTGTGTCTCCCACTGGAAGCTGAATGCTGCTGACCCGAAGCCTGTCTGCAACATGCTGCTCATCAGTGCTGGGGGCAGTTGTCATTAGATGACGTTACCTTGGCAGCAAGTTTCCAGCATCCCCTGATCCTTCCCCTTTGTCACATTCTTTGTCTCCCGGGGAACTCCTGACTCTTGGGCCGGCTGATGCAAGCCACGAGGCTGGAGCACAGAGTCTGTCACTGATATAAGCTACTAGTCTGTAGCAACGCTCGGTGTCAGTCTCCAACGTAAGAAACAAGGGAGAAACCGCAAGGGAGAAGACTCGTGGCTACAGGCACCTGGTCCTGTCAAGCTCCACACTCTATTGCTCATCAGCCAGTGTTGCAATGAACAGGGCGTCAAATGGGAGGGGACAAGAGGCTTTAGGATGATGCAAAGGATTATGGGAAGGTTTTAGAGTAGCAGCTGGTAAGTGGGACTCAGAGAGGTGGCAACCAGCTGTGGACAGTGACAGAGAGCTGCCAGTTTCACACAAGTGAAGAACCGGAGGTATTCCAGAGGCAGAGAAAGTGCTTTAAAGCTCCCGCTGAAAGGGCATGAATTTCCCCTGCCCAGTAGTAGCTGGGAGCGGAGTGTTTCTTTCTAGTGTGCAAAACAACCGGGAAATTAAGAACTGATGTGTGATTTTTGATCAGCTAGAAGTCTGCTCTTCCTCCGAGCGCAGAGCTGAAAGTAAGAGCAACCAACAACAAGAATGAAAGGGAAAAGCAATATCTCTTCTCCTAGTCTATATGCAGCTGATGGGTCCCTCATTGCCAGTTTTCGATATGGCAAGTACTGCAAAATACACCCAGCTGCCTGTCCCACTCGCAAACACCTAGTGAACTCAGGTCTATGGGTCTAGACTCGTGTCCGATGGGAGGGTTGTGATGTTGGGCTACCTGGGGTGGCCAAATCACACAACAGGTCGGTGCTGAAAAAGAGCGGGTGGCAGAACCAGCATGCTGTCCTCTAGGGAAGAGGGCTCCGTCTAACTCATTGCGTGTGGGACATCAGTCAGCGGTTCTGTAACTTAATTGCACGTTGCACTTTCATCATTGAGAGCGCATTTCAGGGACCACCTCTCTTCCTTGGTTCTCAAAGGGGTTAATTTAACAGGCCAACCGTGGATCACTGCTGATCCATGGTCTACGAGTTTGAGAACCGCTGACCGAAGACACATTTGATCTCAGGTCTGTGGAGGTGTCAGGTTAGCATGCACCGATCCCTTGGGCAAGTAAGCCAGTTCCCCCTGGTAAGCCCTGACCCCATGAAAATGAGAGGCACAAACTCAGTAAATCCGGAGCTCTTTCTTTAAGTTGCCATGTAGCAAACATGGCATGCACATCCAGCTGGTGCAACTTCTTGAGAGTTGTGTGCATAAGGAAACTGATGTAATCTCTTTACCAAAGCAGGGCCACAGCAGCTGGAGCACTTTCTACGTGGGTCGAGAATAAAGATAGACCTTGATCGCCTCTGAACAGCACAAGCGCCAGCACCGTAATGATGGGGCAGTGCGGAGGGCAAGATTAAGAGGAGAGATAATCATAGGGCTGAGATATACCAAAGTACAAAGGAGACTCCTTGGTTCTGCTCCTCCGGAGACATGATTACCTTTTGATAACAGCCTGCTCTAATTGCCTTCCCTGTGCCATTTGATCTGAATATTTAACAGAGCTATTTGGATCGGTGAAAGCCAGGAAGTGCCCTCAGCACGGCACACATACCAAGAAGGACGAGAGCCAAGCTTCAGATTTGTTATTCCCTTAAGAATACTGCCATGAGGACTAGAAATTGATTTGCCCTCTGTACTTCCACGTGCCAGATCCTCAGAGACAACAGAGTCACACCCATTTTCACCAGGCGAGTAACTGACCCCCAGTGTTCAGTTCAGGCAACTAGGATTTACTTTCTACTCCTTCACGCTGGCTCAATGCCAAAGTAATTCCACCGGATTTACTCCAGTTTAATAGGCTTAGCCTGTTCCTTCTTCCTTGCTGTTTGTTTTTCAAGATGGAGGAATAACTGAAATATGTTCCAGCTGAACATAATTATTGCCTCTGCCCCTTTACACCTTCCCAAATTCTGGCCCTCGGTCATCCGTTTAGCCCAATCCCTTGACAATTTCATGCCAGGAGTCGGTCTACACTGCAATCAGTGGTGTGACTGCAGCATGTGTAGACAGACTTGAACTAGCTTTGATCTAGCTAGCTCCAAGAACAGCAACACCAGTGAAGCCGTGGCAGCATGGGCTGTACAAGTCCACCCAGGAGCCTGGGTGTGCACGCAAGTGGCCAGTCCGTCCTGCTGTGTCTTCACTGCTATTATTTAAGCTAGCTAGATCAAAGCGAACTCAGGTATGCTTACATGGAATGCAGTCACACCTCCATTTGTAGGGCAGACGTACCCTAGGGTGCAAATGCAATCACGCGCCTTTGGAATCTGCAAACTGGTAGCGGCGCAAAGAAATACACCAGAAAATCCATTAACTTATGGAAATCATAGAGGTGCACCTGATTGTTTCCCAACCACCACACCGGGCAGTTAAAGGGGAAAACCCAGATGCTGAAAAATATAACTAACCATGGCTCTAACCCAGCAAAGTATTTAAGCGTCTGGTTGATTTTGAGCACACAAGCGGCCCTATTGTATTCAGTGTTAAAGTGTCTGGATTGGATCCAATACTTGTAAGTCGAAACATCCAAACACAGGCCATATTTAAGAAAAAACATGGAACTAATGGGAAAAAAACTGACACCAACTGATGGGAACAATATGCAGAAATACAAAAATGAGAAACTCATGGCACTACAAGTATCAGGGGGTAGCCGTGTTAGTCTGTACCCACAAAACAAACAAGGAGTCTGGTGGCACCTTAAAGACTAACAGATTTATTTGGGCATAAGCTTTCATGGGTAAACATCTGAAGAAGTGTTTTTTTACCCACGAAAGCTTATGCCCAAATAAATCTGTTAGTCTTTAAGGTGCCACCGGACTCCTTGTTGTTTTCATGGCACTACGAGAGCCGGAAAGAGGATTTGGGGCAGAGTAGATTCATAGAAAGGGAACTCCATGTATAGTGGAGTAGTGTGAAAGCCTTTGATTGTTTCAACGCTTTGCAACGTGCACGTTGCAACTCAGGTGTAGACACAGCAGTAAGTCGACCTAAGCTCCTATTCATGCAGCTGGAGTTGACGTAGCTTAGGTCAACTTACTCGGGTAGTGTAGACATAGCCAAAAAACGGCATAACAAGATACAAGAGCCAGAAGTTGAAGCGAGACAGAATCAAAGTGGAAATAAGGGGCAATCTATTTAACAGCGAAGGAGTTCACCATTGGTACAGCTGACCGAGTGGTAGGCTGCATCTCCCGCAACCTTTAAATCAAAACCTGATGTCTTTCTAGAAAACGTACTCTAGTTCCACTGTAATTACCGTGTTGGGCGTCAGAACGAGCCATGAAGTTCTGTGGTCTGCATTAAGCAGGTGGTCAGAGTGAACAGACACCATGGGCCCCTGGCCGGAAAACCTGGGTATCTCCATTTTAAAAAAATAGGGATAAATTCTGCTTTGCCCTATGCAACAGTTTACTTTCGTGTAGCCTGGGAAAGACATTTCTTGTATCTGGTATTTCTACTTGCCTCTTGTTGGCCTGCCTTCTCTTCCATTACCATCACAGCTCCACTGTGTCTGCTCCGGCCTTCTTTGCACAATCCTGGCTTTTACAGGAGTCAGTGATCGTTTGGGTGGGCAAGCGATGCAGGATCGGGCCCCACGATTAGCATGATGGTCATCGATCGCTGCCATTGAGGATAACCAGTAATTTATTCATTCCTTCAAGTGTATGGCAAGGTCTGCCTGATGTTCCAGGACAGGCCATTAAGCACACATACAATTTTTAAAAAAAACGGGCCAAAATGGTCACCAAAGTCCCTCCCCTATAGCTAGTCAGGACGATTTCTGCTGCAAATGCACCCGACAGCTTTTAGTGCCTGAATTATCCACCGAGCAGCTATTTAACAGCATGTCCCTTAATACTATTCTCTATTAATAGGAAGATTATTCCCATATTTCGAGGCAGGTTTGACGTTTTATTTTCCTTGGGTTGGGTGACGTTCCCTTTTACAGAGCGGGCAAAGACAAGGTGACGTCTCAAGCTTGACAAAGTTGAGATTGGTCCTGCTCTGGGCAGGGGGTTGGACTAGATGACCTCCAGAGGTCCCTTCCAACTCTGATATTCTATGATTCTATTTAAGTCCTGCTTAGAGGAACTAAAGAAGAAGTCTTGTGTTTTGCGACACCTCTTGTCTTATACATAGATTGTGAGCTCTCTGGGGCAGAGACCATCTTTTGGTTCTGTGTTTGTACAGCACCTTGCCCAGTGGGGCATAGGTGCCGACTTCCTCTGTTCCTGGGGGGTGCTCGACCGCCGCTCCGCCCCAGGCCCTGACCCCACTCCACCTCTTCCCCCAAGTCTCCACCCGGCCTCTTCCCACCCCCGCTCCACCTCTGTCCTGCCTCTTCCCCCTCCCGCTCTTCCCCCTCCTGCACAGTGCCTCCTGCATGCCGCTGAACAGCTGATTACGGCAGGCAGGAGGTGCTGGGAGGGAGGAGAGGTGCTGATCCTCGGGGCTGCCCGTGGGTGCTGAGCACCCACTACTTTTCCCCCATGGGTGCTCCAGCTTCGGAGTCAGCAGGGAGGTCCTGGTCCGTGGCTGGGGTTCCTAAGGTCCAATTGTACAAATTGCTGTGCACCCTCATCTCCCCTGTGGTCTCTGGAGGTTCTCAGCGCACCTAACAGGATCAGGCCCAAAAATACATATGCAGCTTTAAAAGTCTGACACAGAAGAGATTTGGACATCCAATTCCCAGGAAAATGTAATGGGAATCGGGAACTGGCCAATCAAGTCTCCTAACCTTCTGGGAAGCTGATCACACTGAACAAAACCAGGCCTGATTCTGATTTCCTCATGCCCGGATACAAATCAAGAGCCGCTCCACCGAAGTTGACCATGCTGGTGTAAACCTCGTTTCCGTGAACGCCAAGACTAAAGGAGGACCAGGGCAGCTGCAATCTGCTCCATTTCATGCAAATCAGAAGAGAGCTGCAGGCCCATGGCAAGTTGCTAATGAAGCCCTTAACTGGGCAGAGCTGGGGTTTGAACCAGATGCAATAACAGCGCCTGCAGCATGCATCATTTATGGGGTGTGTGTGTGTGTGTGTGTGTTCCATTTCTTGCCGTACCCAACCTTTAAAAAAAGTAGCAGAACCCTACGGAAAGAAATACAATCGTAAGAACCATTGTCCTGCAAATCTAATAAAGACAGCAGGAAATCTAATGAAAACAGTGTGTTTTATGCTGGTGTTTAGTATTAAAGATTGCAGAGCACATAGGTTATTTGTCTGTGCTTTCACAGAGCATTATGTTTATGTATGTATTCCTAGATTTACATACTGCATCTCATTTCCCTCTTCCATTTCTCCCCTGGGCGATGAAAAGCCCACTCTCTGCTCCTCCCTCAAATGCCCCACGCTGTCTCTTAATGCAAATCTGAGCATACAGCAAGCTGAACCTCCTTTCAGTACAAAGAGATGGCAAGGGACATGGAGATTCTGATAAGGCAAAGGCGAAAGCCTTGACTAAATAACTACAATTCTCACGCCGGTAGGCTGAATTCAGCTCCCCAGACTTGTAGTGGCGTAAAGAGTGACTCCACTTAATTTAGTGGTGTTACACCCGTGTCATGCTGGGGCGAGAGAAGCCCCAGATCCATTTTCACCTGCTGTAGAATTACTTCTCGTTTGGATGACATCATTTAAAGTGCTCAGAAAAATCAGCATGGGAAGTACACAACACCCAATTCTCCTCACTCCATTGGGCCAGACCTTCAGCCAGTGTAAGTTGTCCCTCGGTGGAAGTCCCTGAGGCTATGTTGGAGGGATAGCTCAGTGGTTTGAGTGTGTTGGAGGGATAGCTCAGTGGTTTGAGTGTTGGCCTGCTAAACCCAGGGTTACGAGTTCAATTCTTGAGGGGGCCATTTAGGGATCTGGGGCAAAAATTGGGGAGTGGTCCTGCTTTGAGCAGAGGGTTGGACTAGATGATCTCCTGAGGTCCCTTCCAACCGTGATATTCTGTGATTTACACTAGCTGAGAATCTGGCCCATGGAGTTGCTCCCAATTGACATCAGTTGACTCAAACCCATAAGCTGTTATAATACACATGAGCCCTTCTGCTGTGGGTTAAAACCCAATAAAATCCAACAGAAGCAAAATAAACCGCTTTGTATTAAATACACACAGAAAATCCCTGACTTTTACAGTTTTTGCACTGTTGAAAATAAGTACGGTGAGAACCTACATTTTACCGTTGCTCACCAACGTCCCTCATTTCAGAGGGAGCCCAATTTTGTGTACAATTCAAGAGAAAAATACTTGAAGTCATTAAAAACCCTGCTTCAGACTCCAAGAAAAAGAGTCAACTTTAGTTTACCTACTTATTAAACACTGGGTGGGGGGGAGGTGGGGGAAATCAGAAAATACCCACCAGCTACAGAAAACCCTAAATAGGCTCATGTCACACCAAGGCCTTCACATGCAGGCCAAGAATCCTGAAAGCTTATATTGTCCTTCCACCAAAGTAGGTCAACCCGTGGGTCATATTGTACTATTGGGAGCTGGTGTATCAGTAACTCTAATGACTTCAAAGATCTGGCCCTCCGATAGCAGGACTCTCCACTGGCCTCAGGGGTTCTGCTTAAGGCCTGATGGCAAGATCTCAAGTTGCAGTGGGAGAGATCTAGGTTGGATATTAGGAAACACTATTTCACTAGGAGGGTGGTGAAGCACTGGAATGGGTTACCTAGGGAAGTGGTGGAATCTTCATCCTTTGAGGTTTTTAGGGCCCGGCTTGACGAAGCCCTGGCTGGGATGATTTAGTTGGGGTTGGTCCTGCTTTGGGCAGGGAATTGGACTAGATGACCTCCTGAGGTCTCTTCCAACCCTAATCTTCTATGATTAAGTCTGCTAAGAAGATTTTGCTACATTCCATGGCTGCAGCACACAGGCCGGGGATCGTTCTTTGGTTCAAAGTGGGGTGGTCCCTAGCCTAAGCATCCTGATAGGTCATTTGCTGTGTCTCTTCCCTTTTGAGTGGGTGCTACCATTGTGTCACTGATTTGCAAGCCAGGCTGTCGATGCCAACCCAGGACCGAGACTGCAGAGATGGGATGATGGGGGTGACAGCAGGGAATGCATATGGTGGGGTGGCCTGCAAACGAGGTAAGTCACAACCAGCTTAGAAATCAGGCATGATCCTGAGATGTGCAAGTGCCCTCAGGTACCGCTAGAATTTTCTCCTGCTTGCAATGAAGTCCAGGGCAAGACTCCAGTGAATTATACTAGGTGCAGGCTCTGTATGGCACAAGAACCGCTCTATGCTATCTAATACTGGGCCTGCCACTCGGCCTGATTCTGCTAGGTTCGAATGGAGCATCCGGTTCTCCTCCCAAGCCCGTCACTATGGTATCCAAGCAGCTTCCAAAGGTATTTGGAATAATCGGACCCTACAAGACTTGGGCGAATGAGCGTCTCGTCACTCACAGTTCCATCTTCTAGGCACAAAAGTACCTTCTGCTTCAAGTCTACCTTAAAAATAAATCCTCGGTGCAATAAAGAGGGTAACAGGCAAAGTGGCAGATCCTGAGCTGGGGTAAATCTTAGTAGCTCTGCTAACTTGAGGAACTGGTTGGTTTTTTTAAAATTTGGTCTTTCTCCCTCCCCCGCCCCACATTAAGGATTCACAGGGTTTTCCATGAGATCCCCCGCTCAGGCTCCATTGCAGCCCTGCTTTGAAGCACTTACCCCCATGCACCCATCCATATCCAGCAAAGCACATCCTGAAGTTCTGTTGACTTCACTGGGCTGTAAGCACGTGTTTGAGTGCTTTGCTAAACAGAGCTGCTCTGCTGAATTGGGGCCACAGTGATTGATGCTCTTCTGGGCGGGGCGTCTTTTAAAAATGACAAACAATTTGTCTTTCCACCTGGTCAAATCTTACTTCCCTGTGCAGTGCAGATGATAGGGTGAACATGATCTTTTCTTAGATGCATTTTGCAAGATGCTCTCTGCTGTATTTTCCTGAAAGTCCAGCCTAGGTGAAGTACCAAAATGCTCAGATTGAAAGAAGTGTTGATGTCGAGTTTTAAAATATGCTAACCTGGATTTTGATTTTATTGCAAAACACATTACTTTAGAAACTAGGTTTGAGAGTGTGCTACACAGGAAGCATTACCAAAGCAAAGCAAAATGAAATCTGTTCGGGTGATGATCCCCCTCTTTAAAGATGGCAGCTAGACAACAGCCTCTGAGCATATTCTCAAGAGGTTATATCCCATGAATAATGAACCTGTCAGATCTGCTTTGGGATTGGCTCTGGCTGTTCACTATTGTATACTTACAAACATTTTGTACACAGTAACCAAAATATACACTATTGCACTTCCCTTTAGCTAGCATGATTGCCGTGCAAAATTTGCTTTAGCTACTCATGACAGAACGAAGTGTAGTCCTGTTTTTGCCAAAGCTCAATGGAAAAAAATGGAAATGATAAAAAAGGAAAATGGAGGTACTGTACTGCAATTTAGGTAGTAACAGAGGTTGGTATTTTCAAATCTAGCTATGGAATTTAGGGACACAATTCCCATTATTTGTAATTGCCCCTAGTCAGCTTTTAAAATCTCAACCATAAAATGGTAATATCTAGCAGCCTGTTTATATAAACACAGGTATTTTCCCCAGATAGATAAAATGAAGATGTTAATTAAGTACAAGATTGTTTCATTAATGTTACCCCTGATTTATCTGAGAACAATCACAAGGTAGAAATTTGAAGGAGGACTTCATAAATGAAGTATTTTGAGAGCAAAGGTACCATATAAAAAGAACATAATATAATTCTGTCTATTGTTTGTATTTTTTAATAAATTGACAAATTTAGGAAGCACGTTGCGCAGAAAAGAGCCTGAAAATGAAGGGTAAATTCAACACCTATTTTAAAGGGGAAATGCAAGCAGAATGTAGCCATTTGTATACACAGTGCTGTAAATGCAGAGTAGCTGCAATCGAGTAATTTACGAGGTCACATTTACATTGATGTAACCGAGCGCAGAATCTGTTCCCAGCAGTCTGGTGACGTACTCAATTTTTCATCACGTTGAAAGAGTATCCTCCTCCCACAAATCAAGCCTCTCGTCCTCTTAGCAAGTAGCACGGGGTCTCAAGAACACAGGGCCCAGTCTTACAGGGTCCTGAGCATTCTGAGGGGCGCTCAGCACCCAGAACTCCTACAGAATTCAAAAGTTGTTGAAGGTATTTAGCAGCTCTTAGGGCTTGTCTTTATGGTGCATTACTATGTGGCAAGTCAGGGTGTGAATCTACAGTGCCCCTGAATCTACAGCGCCCCTTCTCCTGAGTAGACACCGCTATGAGGCAGTGAAAGTCCTGGAGTGCAGTCTGCCGTAATACTGCTTGAAAGCTAAGTAGCCAAGTCTAGTATGCTAAGCCACACTCCAGCACTTTCAGGTCGTTGTTGTTGCATCCACATAGGAGGTTGCTACATGGCAAACGGACATACTATAGATTTATACCCTGCCTTGCTGTGTTAGAAAGACATTGCAGAATCAGGCCTGTTATTTAGGGCCAAGAGACTTCTGAGGCATGGAGCATCTGCAACATTCCATGAAGTCAATGGGAGCTGAGGACCTCGCAATCATTATTCGAGACAATCGGCAGCTTGAGATACTCGGTCCCTCAGTAACTGGTTACATATCATAGAATATCAGGGTTGGAAGGGATCTCAGGAGGTCATCTAGTCCAACCCCCTGCTCACCTCCCCTGGCTGAGTAAATTTCCCATCCTTAAGACATTCCTGAAAAGTTTGTTCACAATAGGATGTGACAAGAGCTGATTGAAAGATGCCAATTACTTCTCACAGGGCGTTATGTACTGTTTAAATTTTCCAAAAAGGCACGTTTTGCAGAAGGAAAAAAAAAGGAAGCCAAAAATAGGCAAAGCTTTCAGTTTTTCATAAAAACTTAGAAAATTTCAACTCCAGTGAAGATTTTCCACAAAAACTCTTCATTTGGGTCAAAGAGCCATTTTTCATTCCAAAATTGATAAAATTCAGCCAGCTGTTGATAGGATTCACATGCTTTCTATTGCTGCCTCTCTCCCTTGTGGATAGGAGCCCAAGACAAACATCAAAAGGGCAGATTTCACCGGTGAGCCCAGCTCTGAGCAAGGAACGGGGTGTATGCTGCACCAGTCCTTTAACAACTCTGGAAGGCATTGTGACTCAGTAACAATCCCCTCCTTGTTTCCCCATGGCTCTGGTGAGGAATAGTTTTCTGCTAGCCTATGCCAGGAGAAAGTTACAATCTCCCGGCATCAGCTTAGTTGCATTGGCCAGTGCATTGGAGAGGGAGAGGTTCGGTTCATTCTCCTCCTCTTCTAATCCTGCACGCCTGACCCAAAATCCAGGTACCCCAGGCAGAGGCAGAAAGGGGTGGGTCCTTATTCCCACGCCCAAGCATATAGTCCAATTTAACTGTCTAACCATGGTCCCCCCTTTCTCTATCCCCTCCTTTCTTATCTCCTCATTCCTTGTACATTTGATGTAGACTGGAAGCTCTTTGGAGCAGGGCCTTTCTATAAAAGTCAACCCTGCTGGAAACTGAAATGCAGCCCAGATTGTCTATTTATCGACAGCCACTAATAAAAAAACCCCTAAGGAATCAATTGCTAACAAAAGGAAAATTGACTTTGTGTCTCTTTGTTGGTGTTGATGTGACCAAAGGCAGAAATGGGGCTCAACAAGAATGTGTGAAAACAAGATTGCATGGGAATCCATAGGGTAGCCAAGCATAGTAAAAGCACCTAAATAATATATAGCAATTTGATAATGGGTTACTGAACATGGTCCTCCTTATGAAGCGATGCTTACAAGCACCAAAGCTCTGAGACATAATATTATTAATAAATAAAAACTAGCCAATGTGTCTGAAGAGGTTCAGCATGGTGGTTTGCAAAACACTGTGCTATATTATTAAAGATATCGATTTTTATCCCAGAAAGGCTCATACTGAGTCTGACCACAGAATTTCACCCAAGATTCTCAGCATAGTTTCTGTGATGCAAAGCATAAGCCCTTCTAGCAAAGCAGAACGCACTACATTTGCTTGCCAAACGGTACTGCTGTGGTTATGATGAGAAGTGTTTCTTTAATCGGCAAAATAAGCCAATAGCTTTGACACTTCCTCACACTCCAGAGACACTGGGTTTATCAAGGCTAAGGAGGAATACTTCTGGGAAAGCCCCTTGCTAAAACAACAGCCGCTTATGTGCAGAACTGAATATGACATTCATGTAAAGAAACAACAAATAAGGCCACTTTGCCTTGGCCGAAGACAAAAGACAGAATCAGATGTTACCTGTCTTTTTGGAACCTAGCAAATCAGGGCCCATCAAGGGCCTATAGTTACCTCCTTTCAGGCTTGATTTGGATTTTGACACGGATCCTGAGTTTCTTACTAATGTTTATTTTGGTGGTGCCTATGGACCATTTAAGAGCAGAGCTCCATTGTGCTAGGGGCTGTACAAACCCAAGAGCAGATAGTTCCCTGCTCTGAAGAAGTTACATTTCACACAGACAAAGGGTGCGGGGAAAGGAATAGAACACACAGAGACAGAAAGATCTATGTGACAACAGCAAACATGATGTTTGTTCCAGGATTTATTTATTTATTGCTGTCAGAGGTGCTGGTTAGTTCAGAGTATATTTGCTGAACAGAAAAACCAGGAAAGGGAGAGGGGCGAGTGGGCAGAACAACACTCCCAGGGATTGTGTCTGATTGTTTTGTTGTCTTGGGGCATCACTGTTTGGGTTACTCTGAACATATACAGTAAATACCCTAGCAGGGACAGTGCCTTGTCCAAGGTCCTGATCTCCTTCTGCTCAACCAGGAAGTCAGTCCTGCAGATCTGTCCCTAGCGAGTCCCCGCCCCAAAGCCATTCAGCATGGCCCAGCCTCTGCTCACTCTAGAGCTATGTTAGCAAGAGCTATTTAAATATTTTACATCTGTGGCTGCAGGTATGGATACAGCAGAACGGCGTGCATTGGTAAAAGGGCTCATCTCCATCTGCACTAATTAGGGAAACAGTGTTACCAGGCTGCTAGCAACTGTGTTTAAAGGCCCGATTCAGAGGTGGCATAAACACCCATGTAAACAGCACCGCAGTAAATAGGCATCTGCTATTGTGATCAGTGAATACAATGTCCGTGTCGAGAGGGAGAAAGGGAACATGGCAGGAAAATCCACCAAGTAGAGGGTTTAAAGAGGTGTCAGATAAAACCAAGATGGCGTTTTACTCTCCCACTATCTTTTTTTCTGCTTCAGCCTCACACTTCTGCGAGTTCAGTGTGTAAATTATGCCCACTTATTGACCGGCAGAGTGCAGCAGTATTCATATAGACCTATATTAAACACAGTGGGATGATTTTACCCATCACTGACATACAGCCACATGTGAGGTGGAACACAGAGGCTTTTCAGCAATACAGGACAACACCATGGAAAGACAGGAGATGGAGCAAACAGAAGGCTGCAAATAAGGTCCCCAGAGAGCAGAATAACCCCTACTGGAATTCGTCTAGGATGCCAGGCAAGCAGCTCAACTTCTGCTAAGATTGCAGTGGGCTCTTAAAGCCACGTACAGTCTTTCAGCTAATTTATGACAGAGGGGCCCCTTCGAACGTCGTTCGCTATCTGACCCCTGTGCTGAGGCTTTAATGCAGAACTTAGCTCGAGGCAAGAGTGTTGCCAAATAAGCCGTCACTTTCTGCAGCCTGCTGGGCTTACGTGGCGGACTCTGCTCCTTGTACAGACCACACCCAGCATGTGAGAGTGGACAGTATCGCAGCCCAGAGTGGAAGCACCTGCATGCTGTTCAGTGCCTGATTAATCTTTCAGAGATGCTCACTCACACAGCTTCGTTTTATAAGTGTATTAATAATGTACAGCAGTGGAATTTGCAATATGGCTCTGTACCAGGCAGATGCACCAAGTGCTGTGATTTAGACACCAGAGGGATAGGGCCTGATTCTCTTCACACTGGTGGAAATCCACTCACTTCAGCGGAATTACTCCTGCATCAGGGAGAAAATAATCTGGGGCAGACAGTCTCTATGGAAATAAGCCCCTTCTCACTGGCACCAGTTTTAGAAAATCCATTTTCAGAGCCACCTGTGAGGAAAGGGGAGGATGTGGTCTTTGGAAATCCGTTGTCACGGGCTAGTTTGTGGCTACACGGTCTGCCCTAACAGAAGGGCAGCGTGTTTGTACGTCAGCCACGGAGCAACAAAGGGAGGGAAGAAAACCTCACAGTAAGTGAAATGGAATGTGTTTTGTCTCTCTAACCTCTTTAGAATCATAGAAGATGAGGGTTGGAAGGACCTCAGGAGGTCATCTAGTCCAACCCCCTGCTCAAAGCAGGACCAACACCCACTAAATCATCCCAGCCAGAGCTTTGTCAAGCCAGGCCTTAAAATTCCTTCAGGTGTGACTGGCGATGGATGGAAACGCAATCTTTCCTAGTGGTAGTGCCCCGTTAGGGCTCATTCAGAAGATGGGCCCCATGCCCACCCTGTGAACATTGTGCTGAATGTTATTCAGAGTTTTTCAGAAGCTGGCTGAGGTTCTATCATGCTGTTAAAGGGAACATTGTAATATAGGGCTTTACTGGAGATAGGCGCATCCGCAGTGGTCTTTAGAAACAGAGCAACAGAAAGCGTGTAAGTCTCCTCTCCATGTTCGATCAAACTACTGCTGCAATGGAAGTTTTTTTTTCAATGCGTCCTCCAAAACTTATTTTTACAACTCGTAAACAAGGGGTCATAAGTTGCAAAGCAAGGCAGATAAATCAGAAAGACAGGTGGCCTGAAAGAACACTGATAAAGGGCCATTGTATTCACTCCAACAATGGCTGGGAGGATTGTTTTGCAAAATACTGAAAGTGAAGAACACGCTAATAAAAGCAGTGGACGTTATTATTTAAGTAGCAACATCCATTCAGATCCCGGTGTTTATGTGTCCACATCATAAAGCTCAACACTGCATTGGCAGCATTGTTTCATAGCCTCAGCAGAAGCCCCAACACCTGAATGTGTCCCCCCTGGCTCTCGAGATGATGCCTCTTGGTAGAGGTGAGGCACAGTGACCATGGAAGTGTGAAGGAGACTTACACAGTACCTGAAACACATCCATCTCCAGAGCCGTCTATCTGGCACTCGTCAGGAGCACTGAATTCACACAGGGATTTCCCAGACCAGCAGGCATTCCGTCTCCTTTCCCCACCTCCCAGGTTAATTCAAACGCATCATTGATTAAAGATGCATTTCTAATGCCATTTCCCAGAGTGCTTTCTGGCTGCAGGCAGAAGCATCAATTATTCATCCAGCCCAAGCATCTGCTCCACGGCATTGAAGTCTCAGGGGGTTCACTTTAAGTCATGGTGGGGCCCAGGTTGTATGTTTCGTGCGTGTTGACATATCCAGGATCCAAAGGGCTCTGTGTCATGCATCGGCGGTGGTGTAGAACATAGCTCCAATAAGGGGCCCAAGAATCTGAAACAGCACCTGCATAGCTGGTTTCAAGGACACCCCATTTGCCCTGAAAGGGTACGTCTACACTTGACTTTTCAGTCACGTTAGCATATGTAACTAACCTACGGAAATGAACTGATTCCAGTGTGCATACTACACAAATATTAGTCCTTATTTGTGTTTAACCGTAGCTACATACTCAGGAACATACATTTGTAAGGTGGTGATGCTAGAATATACAGTCATGTTAGTTACCATGTGTTAACACCGCTGAAAAAGTCAAATATAGATTTGTCCAAGCAGTGGCTAGGTCCTTTCGGATCCCGCACTGGAATAGGGGATAATGCAATGAAATTCTTTGCGTACCAAAAATTTTGACTTCTTTAAGTGCATAAGGAATGGTAGATCAGAACCCATCTGTTTTTCCGGAGCCACGGGTCATTATAACCTAGCGATAAAGTGGAATAAGTGGAAACCATACTATTAAGTTGTTGGTTTCAATAGGGTTAGATGGATGTAAACCAAAAGGCAGAAAGTGTCCTAATATCTGCACCATAGTGTGTTCTTCCCAGCCAACCCACTTTTTCATCTTGCCGGGTGAAATGTCTTTCTAGGAAGCTTTCCAAGATTGATCTGTCTCCTGTTCATTTGCAGAGAAAAATGAGACTGACCAGCAAAGGCTTTACAGCCTTCAAGGCATTTTCCCACCATTTAAAACAAAAAAACAAAATTCAACCCAATGTTTAACATGGCCACCTGGGATGCTTAAAACCTAGATCATTTCCTTCATGAATCTCTCTTCCTCCATTGCCCAAAGGGGTTTGTTAGCTGCCCACCTCCCCCCAAAAAGAAAAGAGTGATGGGGGAAAGTATTCAAGAAGGAAATAAGTTGCTGTTTCAAATACACATGGGCTTGAGCTGCTAAGTTGGAGTCGAGTTGTTTGGAGAAGCTGAAGGACATGGAGAGCAGGGGGGGTCAGACCATTACAGAAATAGGAGTTGTCATAGTTGGATACAAACAGTAAACACATTATTATTTATATGGTGTCTAAGTGTACATGGCAATTTGCAAACAAAGGACAAGTAATAAATTTTTCAAAAGCACTTAAGTCCCATTTCCAAAGTGACTTAGCACTCAAGAGCCTTAGTTTTAATGAAAGTCAATGGGATTCAGGCTAAGTGCTTTAGCCTCTCTTGAAGAGAGGACTTACCCAATGCCATTGCACTAAAGAGCTTCCAGCAAAGGTCCACTCATAGAATATCAGAGTTGGAAGGGACCTCAGGAGGTCATCTAGTCCAACCCCCTGCTCAAAGCAGGACCAATCCCCAACTAAATTTCACTCATTTCAAACCTGGACTCATAAGAGCAACCCCCACCTGTTTAGAACAGAACTGCTATCAAGAACTAATCACACGAGTAACGGTTTCTAGGATGGGGCCTCACGTTTGGTATTCGACAATGATGTAATTGGGGTCGGGGGTTAAGGTTTGCCCCCAAAAAGGGCAGTCACAGACCATCTTGGTAAATTCCAGGAAGCAGTACTTTCGTACCTTGCCTATCCAGAATCACATCCTCTTAAAATGTATCCATTAGATTTTAATGTAGGATCCACATGAGAATGGACAATTCCTGCTTTACTCAACATATGCTCTGTTCAGAGAGCAGCTAAAGGATTTCAGCTGAATATAAAATAACCATGGAAATGAAGACTATCTTCCTCATTTAGCCAACTAGGGTATCAGAACATGGAGCCTATAGTTGTAGGAGGATGCGTTGCAATCAGAAAGACAGAATTTCCAAGTAAAGCAATAGTTTATTCAGGGTACAAGAATGGAGGGGTTAGATGGGAGTGGTTAGTAAAGAGTGTTTACGCAGTCTACTATGCGCATTGCAGAATTAAGAGGTAAATGATTGTGCCCGTAAGGGAATGCGACATGAAGACTAGAAAACATTTTTATGGATTTCAACAAGCTATTGATGACTAAAAATTCTGAAGCCTGATCGTCTTTTTTGTTTATGTCTGAGTGTTCAAGAACCCTAAACTACATACACACTGTCTAGCTACACAATTGTATGCCTACATTAGCTAAAAGCCCATGAAAATACACAGAAGGCACCATCTGTAGGCAATTTAGGTATGCTGTTATGCATCTAGATTGCGTGCACAATGCTGTGACTGCACACAAATCTGGTGAGTGGGAAAATGCATCTAGCCACTTGCACGCACAAGTCAATAAACGCACATGCAACCGTCCTCTTGAGAATACAGCAGCGAGTGAAGATGATTGACAGAGGGCCACGGGAATTTTAAAGGAGGCATTTGAAGGAGTGGGAGGTGTTTCACGGAGGGGCACAGAGGATGGCGTGCAGAACAGAGTGGGAGAATGAGGCTCAGGGATCTGCGTGGGATGAGAGAACAAGGTGGGGAGGCAGAGGAAGTGACAGCTGAGATTAATTACATAGAGACAAATTGGAACAAGGGGGGAGGCAAATGAGTTACGTGACAGCACTGAGGCTAAAAACGAAAGACTCTACAAGCTGCAAGTGGAGGTCTGGACAGATGAAACACTGAATAAACCATGCAAGAACACACCCCAAAAGGGGAAAGTGCTTGTTCCAGTACCTAAAAATACATGAAAAGAAAAGGAGTATTTGTGGCACCTTAGAGACTAACAGATTTATTTGAGCATAAGCTTTCATTAGCTACAGCTCACTTCATTGGATGCATTCTTTTTCTTTTTGCGAATACAGACTAACACGGCTGCTACTCTGAAACCCAAAAATACATGTGCCTTTAAATGCTAGAGCAGGCAGTAGGAGGGAAAAGTTAACCCTCTTAAAGACAGGAGCATCTCCAAAGATGAGAGATTGTAATTACTTTGCATCTGCTTTCAACTACCTGAAAGGAGGTTCTAAAGGGGATGGATCTAGACTGTTCTCAGTGGTAGCAGATGACAGAACAAGGAGCGATGGTCTCAAGTTGAAGTGGGGGAGGTTTAGGTTGGATATTAGGAAAAACTTTTTCACCAGGAGGGTGGGGAAGCACTGGAATGGGTTACCTAGGGAGGTGGTGGAATCTCCTTTCTTTGAGGTTTTTAAAGTCACGCTTGACAAAGCCCTGGCTGGGATGATTTAGTTGGGGATTGGTCCTGCTGTGAGCAGGGGGTTGGACTAGATGATCTCCTGAGGTCCCTTCCAACCCTGATATTCTAGGATTCTATAACTGGAGCAGGGGACGCGAAAGGGAACAAGTCACCATGGGAGGCTGGTGTCCTGATTCCAGAGCTCAGGCAGCAGGTACACGACAGGCTTTGAGCTGCATTTGCAAACCCAGTAAAATGAAGCAGAGCTATGCAGGGTTTTGGAAATCAGGAGAGTAATTCTGCAGTAGACAGGGAGCCTGTGGAGGTCTTTGAGGATGAGACCCATAGCCTGATGAAGATCCACAAAAGCAACTAGACTTTATTTCCTAGATTGCTTTTAATGACCAGTCTTACCACTCATCACCAGAGCATGTCAAGAGTGGGGAACACAATATAGGCAGAGGAGCTAATACATGTCTTGTGTATGGTGCCAGTTACTCCAGTCCATTTTATTTATGACTCAGTTAGTAGTCAGAATTAATCAGGTCTTTCCAAAGTCACCACATATATATTAAGGATCTCACTACAGCCAAATCTGACCATCTAAAATAAAAAACTGATTGGGTGACCAGTGTCCTAAAATATACAAAACACTCTACATTCAGATTACTGCACCCAAACAAATCCTCCTGTTCTTTTTGAAGACCAATCATAATGGCTACAAATTCCACTGATATACTGGGGGAAGAACTGATGTGTAAGCTGCAGTGCAAGATTCAGACACTTATTCTTGGCCAGCCAGATTTTCCAGAAGTGCACAGTACCCACAATTAGGGTCAAATTTTAAAAAGAACCCAGCATTCATTTAAGCACCTAAATGAAAGTGGCCAAATTTTCCATAAGAGCCCAGCACCCACTGAGAAAAATGGAGAATCCACTCTCCTGCACATGGAGAACAATTAGTGTAGTAATCAGAAGCCCCTGTCAAGATCAGGGCCCTTTTGGTTTGGGAGCCCCTGCTCCATTCTCTACTAAATATAAACGCTATCCAAGCAGGACTGTTTGGTCCTTTTGAAATATCCCAGTGAACTGCATCAGAGTATATATCTCAAAAGTATAAATCTCATACATATTTTAGTGCTCATTGTTAAATTCCAAGAACAAGGTAAAGGAAACCCTGATTTAAGATAAATGTCACTGAAACAAAATGAGCGGCTGTGAGGTCACATCGGTAGAAGGAATTCTGAACAGCAGACGGAGAGGAAGCATCGTGATGCACAAGGTTTAAGAGAAGAAATGATGCCCCCTCTGCTCACTCAGGGCTACTCACCAACTTGACATTCCTTCAGTCCTGCTGCTCAAGTGTCCCTCGTTTTGAAGGACGTCACTTTAGTCCAAAAGTTCCACATAGACCTGGTATCTCCTCACTGTTACTGCTGAAGATTTACCTCAGAAATAAAGAATCAGGAAAGGAAGGCTAAGTCATTTATACCAAAGGAAGGAATGCCATGCAACCTTTTGATTGTCCTGCATCGATAGTCAGGGCAACGCTCATTCTGAGTCTCTCACACATGCCGTGCTACATTTGGGCCTTGGCAGGTGGGGAGTTGCGGACTCCATCTTGACACAAAAATCCAAGATGGCAGCTCTTCAATAGAGCAGGTCTCCGCAAAGCCTGTTCACATCTTTTTTGCCTGGGAAACATACCCTAGCTGCAACACCACAATACATTAGAGGTTGGAAAATTAATCCCAATCTTAGACACCTCAGAGACTGGGGCAAGTTACAAATGCATACTGGTCTGGGCCTATGATTGGTAGCACTTCAAGCAAGAACTCTAGGGTAAAGCCAGGTTCACCTCCTCTACTCCTGTTGGTAGATGAGGGACTCCAGCTATGAAGCACTGTGGCTAAGGAGTAGCCTCAAAGAACTGAATTCCCCTTAAGTCTGGCCCTGACCTTAAAGCCATACATCTGCAGTAAAACCTAGAAGAACAAGAGTACCCTGAGAGACTCATTCATGTTTAAGTTTCAAGAGCTCAGACATTCTGAGAGTACTGATGAGAAACCAACTTAGTCACCGGCTATTTGGTGTCACTGTCTATCACCCACCGTCCACGTCTGTGTGCAAATGCAGTGACCAAGAAGTCACATAAAAGGGGTAAATGGAACTAGCCAGGCCAAGGTAAATTGCACCTTCAGTTTATTCAGAGGATACACAAGCACCTGAAATGTGTTACTTTATGCTTAATTGCATTTTAGAGCTCCTGTGGTATGTGCTGTCCAGACACACTGGGGTCTCAGTTGGGGGCGGGATCTCTAGGAACTAGTGTAATAGAAATAAAGAATAGTGACCATGTTTATGGTTTCTGAGCTTACTGTGTATTAGCTTCTCACCCCATATTTATCAGCAGGGGAGGTGGTGTGTGGAACAGGCCTTTGTAAACCCATTCAGCAACAATCCACGTGGAGTCAGAGAAACAAGGGAGCCTGGTAACAAACCCAGAATCAGTGACCTCTTGTTTTGCATATTGATCACCTAGATGTAAACCACATCTCTCGATTGTCGGCTACAGTCAACATCCAGGATATAGCAGCAGATCAGTGGTTCTCTACACACACACACTTTCCTCCCCGTGATTTGCTGTCCTAAAGGTCATACACCTATGTTCACCTCTGGCCCTCCGAATAACCGGATGAGTTATGTTTTTGTAGCTCTGGAGATGCAACTACTCCCCTGACTTCAACTGTATGCGATTAGAATTCAGGAGAAAGCCCCAAATGCCCCGACATTTTGATTAGTCATGCTCTCTTGTTCTGCAGTAAAAACCCTACTGTCCAAGTTACTTCCTAAGAGATGGTTCACGTACTAATGCGGGTCTGACGATGGAGATCCAGACCAAACTCCAGCCCACCAGTTCACATTTGACAGGTTATCACAAACGACCTCTTCCCACATGTCATGCATTAGGGAGAAACACCTGTGTCTGGCTGAATTTAGCCTCTGGAGCATTTTGATGCCACAAGCTCATTTGACACTAATTTACAAAATTTTTCATCCCCTTGCCCCACCCTGCCCGTTGTTAAATCAGAAGGCGTTGGAGAGAGTTTACGTTGCTGCGGAACAGGCCTTTTGACAGGTGTGAACGAGTTATTTCTAAACTGAGAAGTGAATAGGTAACATCAACAAGCCTGATCAAAGAACTGACACGGAGAAAGTGAGTTTTGTCATAAGTTATGAATTACGGGGCACTGGAATAGAAGAGGGTTAAATTTAGTTGCCACTCACTTTTTAATCTGGGATAAAGGGTTTTGATACAGAAAGACGAAGGGCAAAATGTTCAGAAGTATTTGAGATCTTGGCACCTCAATCCCATTACTTTCAAGGGGATTGAACTTCCATTGTCTAAGTCCTTCAGGTTCTGCTGAAAATAAATGTTCCCCAAAGCCTGCACATGCATCTTTAGACTATTATCATGGTCATGTCCCCTGCATTGACAGAAGACATTCCTTTCCCATGACGTCTTGTCGACACACCCAGTCTCCGTGGCACTGACTATGCTAGGAAAATTAGGACCTGTAATTTGTGCCGCTCAGTGGAACAGGACATGTAGATAAGGCTGATGAGAGTGGGGAAAAGTGGGGGGGACAATTGTACTTGGCTCAGGGCCCCCCACCAAATATCTATAGCAAGTGAAATGTAGCAAACATGATGTACCAGGGATGAAAATTTCTCTCCGCAGGCCTGCACATTGATGAAATGCCAGAATCTTACCTGTGTCCCCTAATCTTCCTCAGAATAGAAGATATGGTAGTAAAAGCCCCTGAATCTACACACCAGCCTGCACCTTTGACACACCCAGCAAAGCTGTATCGGGGTGAGTGGCAGGTGCTAACTGCGCAGACACAGGCTTTGTAACCCAGATCTGTCAGAAATACAGTATTTCAGTGCCTAGAAACTTTAGTTTCCATCCTCAAGGTCCCCACATTCAGCACCTGGGAGCACCAGAGATTCCAATTCTACTTTGTGGTATGGTTTTCCACGAATTAACCAAAAAATCAAGCTGCATGGGAGAGGCAGCAGGAGAAGAAGAGATATCCCCAGTTTATAGATATTCAGAGAACCCCCAAATATCCCTCCAAGTGACTTCATATCGCTGAGTATTTACAAAAACCTATAATTAAGGATTGATATAAATGGGCAGACATAGCTTCATTTAAATTCCGACCATAGTCATAATGTCTCAGAGTGCTGGCCACTCTCAGAAAGGGTTGTTGTCCACAGACTTGGACGCTATGAAGTGCCAGATTCACGCACATTATACATCTTGGGTTCAGCTCAGTGGGGAACAGCTGATCTGACGGTACTTTAGAGAACTGTGAAGAAGCGGGGGTGGGGAAGAGAAGCGAGCAGATGTGCAGCGACCCTGTGTCACAGAAATAAATGTATCAAGCTTCAGATGGGGAGGACAAAAGAAAGTGGTTTGCATTCAGTGGGGAAGGCCAAACCCAGATAGTCCAAAAAAATTATGCAGGAGGGACACTAAAATCAGTGATTTTAAAGTTGCTCTCTTAACTGCCCTGGAAAAGGTTAGAGAACCAGCACATGCAAAATAAATAGTACAGTGAGTCATTCATATTAGTCTCAGCATCAAAAGGTTTAACATTTCAGCCACTCCACAAGACCCAGACCAGCCCCTCTGCAGCCAAGTGTCCCTGCAGGAATTGCTGCCTAGGAAACAAGAGGGATTCCCTGAGATCAAACGATGCGGAAGCCATACAGCAGTCTCACCAGACAAAAAACATTTTTTGTCCCTAAATAAAAGCGATGGGGGGGGGCTCAGCTGTCTGAGGTGTATGATCTCTCCTGTATCCCCATTAAAATGTGCAACAAGATCTTCTATTGCAGACATTTGGAATACAGTCAGATGGGGGTTGGAGGGGGGATTATCTCTTGCAAATTATGCTTTTGGAGCATTCCATTTCAAGAAAGGCACTGACTCCCATCTTACTTGCCCTGAAGAATGCACTTATTAGCCCTTGAGAGACTCCACCTGAGGCAGCAGACAATGCACCATGTTAGACTTGCAGGAATTAAATTCAAACACATCAACATCACTATGCCCAAAGTCTCCCAGCCACACTGGCATTCAGAGACCTGCGTGGGTTTAGCAAGGAGCAGGGAACCTTGGCTTGAATTTACAAATATATAGTAGATACACAAACAGAACAGCCAAAGGAGTGAGGGGTTGCATTACTCCAAAATTGCTTACCTCTTTAAGCATCTTCTAGCATCTGTTTCCCAGCCCTGATATCTGCAGTGATTAATCTCTTCTCCTGTGCCTTCCCAATCGAAACAGCTAAGCAGATGAGCTTGTTCCATCCATCCTGCAGGCTCTCTGATTTGACAGGTCAGCTGCAACAGCTTCCTTACCACGCCTGCCCGCTAGTCTACTTTCCAGCCAATATCACCCAGACATAGAGTTGGAAGAGAATTAGGGCTCCCGCACAGACCAGGGGGCGGGGGAGAATGCAGAAGGGAGGCTTCACTTCCTCCCACCCTCCTTACGTTGGCATCAAAATTAAATCCAGGGCTCACATGATGTTGGAGGGGAAGGCGTCTATTTGACAATACCTTTGATGACAAAAGGCCAACTCCCTACGCATTCCGGGCACCCTCTAGTGGCACATGTCTCCAACAGCAGGGCACAGGCTAGGGACTGCCATCCTTTACTGACTCTCTCTTGCTGCAGTGTGGAAAACATGATGCAATGAGGCATTTTTATGACCATGTTTTTTATATAGATGCAGCCATCCAACTAATTCCTCCACCATAGATTAACGAAAGCTATTGAGAGCCAGGAGTTTTGTCGACTGGGTTTTTTATTTTGGCGTTGAATAAAAACAATCCTGTCACTGAGTTAGATTGTGGAATAGTCTCCCAAGGGACATGATGTAAGGGCAGTAGGAATATCAGTTTATGGAACAATTCTGCACTAGCAGAGGGAAGGTGCTGAGTGGGTGAGAATTATTCCATTAATAACATACCACAAGGTTTCAAATTAGCATGGCCCTCTCTTATTTACACACACACACACACACACACACACACACACACCCTAATTTTTTTTTTAAACTCAGCTATTGTTTTTCAACATCAAAGCCTCAAATCCTGCCCAAGATCAAGAAGAGAACGTATACTCGGAAGATCTCAGAGCCTGTAGCTTCTCTGGAGAAGAGCCATTGGGAAACAAATATGGCAATAAGATCTTTCCCGTGAAGCGACACTCGCAAGTTGACTGCAGTGTCACTGAGATGATGTTACTCTGGAAAGCACACAAGAAGTGGCTAACGCAAGTTGCACGCTGGCTGGGAGTGGCAACGTGTTGGCGTTTAAGGTAGCGGAGAACGTTGTGACCTCTGCTACAAGGCCATGTATGGCTGATGATGAGCAAACCAGCTCCATGCTGGATGGTCTGTTGCAGAAGATGCATAGCCATGTGCACCTGAGAGCAGGAGTTATGGCTTGGAAGGACATACGTATATCACCATTAGGCTCCAGCAACTCAGGGTAAGATACTATGGGGACATGTAGCAGTATAAAAGCTTAAGATAGACAGGGAGTTAAGCCATAATGCCCACGCAAGCAACCCTGTGTGATGAGCAAGTTCAGATCCAGCAGCTAAAGCTAGGATTTGGGCTTTGTGTCTAGTACAGTGAAAATGGCTGTTAATTTTGGTTGGAGACTAAGCCAACTGGCGCTGCATTTTACCACTGGTGTTCTATGTACCTCCCAGGGAAGAGGTGGTCAGGGTTTTAGACTGGTCAGTTCTATTTCCAAAGAGGAACTGGGCTACCATGGGACGGGCCAGCCACGCTCTCTCTAGAGTTAATGGACATTTTGTCTGTATTAAGTGGGGGGGGAGGGGGAGAGAAATCAGGCCAGCAGAGCACATTTGTGTACTGTAGTAGATGGTGCTTCTCCATTCTATTTAAGGTACTCATATGTCACCAGTCACACCGTAGTATCTGAGCTCTGCCCAATCTTCAATGTATTTTCCCTCAATACTGCTGTGAGGTAGGGCAGTGCTGTTATCCCCATTTTACAGATAGGGGACAAAGGCACAGAGAGGTTAGTGACTTGCCCAAGGTCACACACAAAGTCTGTGGCGAAGGTAATTGACCCCCCCCCCCCACCCCATGTCTCTCAAGTCATAGACCAGTGCCCCAACCATAGATTCCAAGGCCAGAAGGGACCATTGTGATCTTCTAGTCTGACCTCTTGCATGACTCAGGCCAGCCCACAGAGCCAGCCCAAAATAATTCCTGTTAGAAACGTACACCCTGTTTCCACTTTGAATTTGTCCAGCTTCAGCTTCCAGCCACTGGATCATTTTATATCTGTCTGCTAGATTGAAGAGCCCATTTTCAAACATTTGCTCCCTCAACGGCTACTTCTAAACTGCGATCAAGTCGCCTCTTAACTTTCTCTTTGTTAAGCTCAATAAATGAAGCTCTGTACGTCTCTCACTATGAAGCATGTTTGCTAGTCCTTTAATCATTCTTGTGGCTCTGCTATGGACCCTCTTCCATTTAACAACATCCTTCTTGAACCGTGGGCATGGGAGCTGGACACAGTGTTCCAGCCACGGTTACACCAGAGTCAAATAACCTCTGGAACCCAACTTGAGATTCCTGTTTATGCATCCAAAAATTGCATTAGCCCTTATCGCACAGAATTACACTGGGAGCTCATGTTCTGCTGATTATCTATCATGATCCCTAAATCTTTGTCAGAGAGACTGCTTCCCAGGACAGAGTCCTCCATGGAGTATGGCCTATAGTCTTTGTTCCGAGATGTATACATTTAGCCATTTTAAAAACACATTGTTTACAGCCAACTTACCAGGCAATCCAAACTGCTTGGTAGCTGTGACCTGTCCTCTTCATTATTTACCACTCCCCCAATCTGTGTGTTATCTGCAAACTTGATCAGTGATTATATTTTCTTCCAGGTCATTAATAAAGGTGTTAAATAGCATGGGGTCAAGAACCAATCCCTGTGGGATCCCACTAGAAACACACCTGCTCAGATATGGTTCACCATTAACTATTACAGTGAGATCTCTCCACCACTGTTTAATGCACACTATGTTGATTTTATATCATTCTAGATTTTTTTAAATCAAAAAATAGAATCATAGAAGATTAGGGTTGGAAGACACCTCAGGAGGTCATCTAGTCCAACCCCCTACTCAAAACGGGACCAACACCAACTAAATTATCCCAGCCAGGGTTTTGTGAAGCCAGGCCTTAAAAACCTCTAAGGACAGAGATTCCACCACCTCCCTAGAATACAGAGGGACCTAGACAAATTAGAGGATTGGGCCAAAAGAAATCTGATGAGACTCAACAAGGACAAGTGCAGAGTCCTGCCCTTAGGACGGAAGAATCCCATGTGCCACTACAGAGTAGGGACATAATGGCTAGGCAGCAGTTCTGCAGAAAAGGACCTAGGGGTTATGGTGGACCAGAAGCTGGATATATGAGTGAACAGTGTGCCCTTGTTGCCAAGAAGGCCAAGGGCATTTTGGGCTGTATAAAGTAGGGGCATTGCCAGCAGATCGAGGAACGTGATCGTTCCCCTCTATTCGACACTAGTAAGGCCTCATCTGGAGTACTGTGTCCAGTTTTGGGCCCCACACTACATGAAGGATGTGGAAAAATTGGAAAGCGTCCAGCGGAGGGAAACAAAAATGATTAGGGGACTGGAACGCACGACTTAGGAGGAGAGGCTGAGGGAACTGGGATTGTTTAGTCTGCGGAAGAGAAGAATGAGGGGGGATTTGCTAGCTGCTTTCAACTACCTGAAAGGGGGTTCCAAAGAGGAAGGATCTAGACTGTTCTCAGTGGTGACATATGACAGAACGAGGAGCAATGGTCTCAAGTTGAAGTGTGGGAGGTTTAGGTTGGATATTAGGAAAAAAAATTTCACTAGGAGGATTGTGAAGCACTGGAATGGATTACCTAGGGAGGTGGTAGAATCTCCTTCCTTTGAGGTTTTTAAGGTCAGGCTTGACAAAGCCCTGGCTGGGATGATTTAGTTGGGGATTGGTCCTGCTTTGAGCAGGGGTTGGACTAGATGACGTCCTGAGGTCCCTTCCAACCCCGATATTCTATGATTCTAGGAACCCATTCCAGTGCTTCACCACCCTCCTAGTGAAATAGTGTTTCCTAATATCCAACCTAGACCTCCCCCACTGCAACTTGAGACCATTGCTCCTTGTTCTGTCATCTGCCACCCCTGGGAACAGTCTAGATCCATCCTCTTTGGAACCCCGCTTCAGGTAGTTGAAGGCTGCTATCAAATCCCCCCCTCACTCTTCTCTTCTGCAGACTAAACAAGCCCAGTTCCCTCAGCCTCTCCTCGTAAGTCATGTGCCCCGGTCCCCTGATCATTTTCGTTGCTCTCCGCTGGACTGTCTCCCATTTGTCCACATCCCTTCTGTAGTGGGGGGACCAAAACTGGACGCAGTACTCCAGGTGTGGCCTCACCAGCACCGAATAGAGGGGAACAATCACTTCCCTCCATCTGCTGGCAATGCTCCTCCTACAACATTTTGCAGCACCAAGTCAAATGCCTTACAGAAACCTAAGTACTACATCAACGGTATTACCTTTATCAACTGAACTTGTAATCTCATCAGAAAAGGATTTTCCATAAACCCATTTTAATTGGCATTAATTATATTCCCCTCTTTTAATTCTTTATTAATTGCGTCCTGTAGCAGCTGCTCCATCTTGCCAGGATCATCCTTCCTCTCTCCACTCTAGTCAACCCTGACTGTTTCTTCACACTCTTCCTAAACGGTTGCATAGCGTTCCTGTGCGCGATTAAACAGCGGTCAAGCTCTAGCCCAGAAGCTGCTGGTGTGACTAAACACTCCATCAGCTTGCTGGGAGCTGCTCAAGAAGGCTTGAGTCAATCTACGCAAAGCTCACGATCTCAAAGCAATGCAAGTTCTCTTTGGTAGATCATTACAAAACAGCTCCTGTGGATAAAATGCTTGGCGATGAAAGGTAATGAGAGATACTTGGCCCTTTTCTAGTGCTCCCCATGAGGGCACGGGGGGAGGGGGGTCGGGTATTCTCAGCTTTGCAGAAGTTATGTTTACTTGCCCTAGCCTAATTCTGTCACTGGATCACTGTGGACTACGTCTACACTACAAGCTAGCGGTGTGAGTCTCCTGCTTGTGGGCACGACTAGCGCCAGTATAAACAGCAGCGTAGCCATGGGTACTGGCAGCAGAGGATACTAAAGAGCCATGCTACACTCTATCTTTGCACTAGCTGAATGCGAGCAGGGGAATCGCGCCCCTAGTTCAGTATAGACACAGCCTCGGATTTTAGGAGCCCGAGGCGGGGAGCTCCTGCTCGAACCACTCGATTGTAGTGAGGGGTGGGAGGGGGGGTTCCAAAGCACTCTGCTTTGGCCTCACTCTGCTCACGTGGACGTCAAAGGTAGAGTTCCCATTGACTTCCGTGCAAGCAGAGCTAGGCCAATGCTGAGCGTGTTTCTCTTTAGGGGCAGGGACTGTGAGATTAGGTACAGCCCCTAGCACCGCCGCACCTCTGTCCTATTAGGCCTCAGGATGGCCCTACAGTACAAGTAATATTCAGACTGCTTACTCACTTTACATACTACTAATCCTTAATATTTATAAAAAGAAACTTTGAAGATGTAAGGCGCTAATTAAGCCTTAACACCCCATACGGGAGGAATTATCCGCATTTTATAGATATGGCAATGGAAATACAATTAACTCATTTGTCCAAAGCTGCAGAAAGGTATCAGACAGGGTTGGAACAAAGTTGCACATGGTCACTCTTGTCCTCTGCGTTATGTACCAGAACACGCCAGCAGTCAAATAGATAGCTTTTCTTGCAGTCTCCCTTACAAGAGAGTTCTTCCTTTTGTTACCTCTTCAGACAGGTGGTATGTACCACAGAATCATAGAAGATTAGGGTTGGAAGAGACCTCACAAGGTCATCTAGTCCAATCCCCTGCTCAAAGGACGATCACACACATATCCCTACCCCATGCCCCGGCTCTACAAAGAATCATTTCCCCAGCTTGGGATGCTTGGGGGTGGGATTTTTAGGAGTGCCGAGCAACCGATTTTAGCTGAAATCAATAAGCCCTGAAGGTGCTCAGCACCTCATCTCTTCTGACAAGACGGTCCAGGGTGTTTTAAAGAGACAGGATCCCCAAAACTACAGCACACAACAATCAGGGGCCAGTTTTGAAAATCTGGGCTTGAATGCTGGTTTGTAATTGCATCTCAGTTTAAAGATGAAAAGTTCATTGCGGAATTCGGAGGACAGAAGCTAACTTTATATAAAGGAGGAAGTTTTTATAACACAAGTCCATTTGTTTACTATATTAATGTTTGTCTACACACAGATTTGCACCAAAATAACTAGAGCTGTTTTCATTCACCCCTTTTGTTATTTCTAGGGTTGGCTGGAAAAAAAATTCATTTCATAATTTGTTTTTGTTCCCCATTTCAATAAATCTGCATTTTACAACAAAAACCTTTGTAAAAAAAAATTATAATAATTTCCAACCAGCTCTACTTATTTCTGTGCACATCTGTGCACCTGCTAGCCATTAAGAAAAGCGTTTCTTTTGCGAAATAAAACTAAGATCAGGCTTCAAGAGTGAAAAAAACCACAAGCTAGAGAGAACACTCAGCTTCTGGTAGTTTATTGATTTTTTTAAATAAAGTTTTCGTAAAGCAAAAAAAACCCATCCTGGGAAACTCAAGTTTTCATTAAATCTCACTTGAAAAGAAGATCATCCACGAATCCATAGTGTTTGACACCTGAAAGACAGTGTGGTTATGAGACCATAACTTGGAGCAGTTTTAGGAAGTGAAGTTACCTGGAAATGAAAAAAATATCTAGTGGCAGGGCTTGTCAAGATTCAGAGTTTAAGGCCAGAAGGAACTACCCGATGATCCAGTCTGACCTCCTGTGTATTACAGGCCACTAGCATCACCCAGCACCCGCACACGAAAGCCAACGACCAAAAGATTACAGCTCACAGGAGATTAGACTGTTCAATGACACAGGCAGAGAATAGGAGGGACCGAGGCACAGAGGCTGGTGCCCCTGAAATTATTAAGTGAGATATACCTAGAATGTGGACACCCTCAGAGGCTTACCTAGATTTATTTATGATGGGGCTCATTCCTGGTCACCCCTCCACTTTCATGCCACCCCTTGATTTTTACCCTCACAAATTGCAAAGGAGCAGATGCAGGAGGCATGCCAACACACGGCAGAGGAAACACCATCTTTCCTGTAGCCATACCTCGGGCCCAATCCTCAGCCTGCATAAATCAGCAATAGCTCCAGCATCTGGCCCAGAGCCTCCACTCACTATGGAGATCAAACACCTGTGCTTTCCCACCGAGTACTGCATGAGGATTTGTAGTATCAAGCTCCGTGCACTGTAATCGGACGGCAAATAAACTAAAAATGCCCTGCACCAGGTTATTAGATAGTACAGACAACTTACTTCAGCCTAGTCAGGAGAGCTGGCCATTTTAGTGATTTGTTTGATACACCTTTAAAAAAAGAAATTCGGACACTTTATTCAAAGATATTCATGAAGTTGCTTCTGAGGATTGCATTAAATCAAATTTGAAAGCAAATGCGGCAGGACAGTTCTTAAAGAGACGTGCACAAGCTGAATAGACCTGAGCTCAATGAATACTAGAAAAGCTACAGGGTTTGCAGTTAGGCACGTGCTTTCGTAAACAATAATGAACGCTTATGCTCAAATAAATTATCGTAAGCTGTAGCTCAAATAAATGCTCAAATAAATTGGTTAGTCTCTAAGGTGCCACAAGTACTCCTTTTCTTTTTGCAAATACAGACTAATACGGTTGTTACTCTGAAACCTGTAATAATGATAATAAAGCCTCAGCTAACAGAAGCAAGTCGTATTCTGAATCAATATCTGAAACTTCCTCTCATGCTCTCGTCTGTTACAATTGCAGATAAAACAGAGTTGCCTGCAGCCAAGTACTTGTTTGTGTGAACTACTGTCTACTTTGTAGAACTCTAAATTACAAGATTGGAAACCAGCTTTGCAGCTTTCTCAGAGGCCTGGCCAATGCACAATGCCCTCCTCCTCCTGTTATTTTAATGATTACAGCACTTTAAAAAAAGGATCTTTTTCCCACAAGGTGAATTTTACAATAAGGGTCTTGGGATGGAGCAACTCAGAAGCCTGATGTTAAACAAGGATGTACAATTTTTAAAACCCCTTATGCTCTAAAGGAAGGGTCCTTCATTGAATAGCTGGATTTTCAGAATTACTGAGCATCCAGTTTGTTAAAGTCATGGGGAAGCACATGTGCACTGCACCTCTGGGGGAACCCACTTATTTAGGTGCCTAATTTAGGCAGGCAAGTTCATAATGTTGGTTTCACTTTTTAGATACCTAACATGAGATCTAAACATACTCGCAAAATTTGAACTACGAGAATTCATAAAAGTGTACCAAAAAACCAAAGCTAAAAACGTGGTCCACATAAAGCCAGCCTGCCAAGGGAATTAAATTCAACAAAAATCCCCCACCCTCTAACTGCCCAAACCCAAGCCTTCTCTGGATGCCTGTGAGAAGAGGTGGACCTTGCAACATGCCCTAGAGCTCAACAGATTCAAGCAATTGTGGACCAACAGGCAAGGGAGAAAGATGCAACTTAAGGACATTTCAGTAGAGCCACACCTACTTCCTTTCCACTCAAGCACCTTTGCTGATCACAGCTATGGCAGCGTCACACAAGGAGAGCAATCCCCCATGTCGGAAGATTGCAGGTCATTTAGGACTCTAGAGGTCAAAAAATAAGGTTATAATAGTACATCTAGGGATGGTGTAGGTATGGGTTATCCTGCCTCAGTACAGGGGTATGGATTAGATGACCTCTTGAAGTCCCTTCCAGCTCTACATTTCTACAATTCTATGATCTATTCACCTACAGAGCAAGTGGAACATACACCCCCACGCCCCACTTCTATAAAACTCAGACATTCGCTCTTACCAGCCTTCCATTTTTCTGGATTTGTACGATCCCCAAGTAAGAAGGAAGGATGCTCCGGCCCCACACATACACAGGGCTCTCCACTGCATTGCTTGTCCAAGGTACGCTCATGTCGTTTTCAGTCCTGATATAACAGCTGGCGCTCTGTGGCAAGGCATTTCCCCCAAAACCTTCCTCTAAGGAGACTGGCATGGAAACGCTGCTGGCTAACTCCTGATCAACAGGGTCTTCCAATTTCTAGAAGCAATAGAAGGCAGCGTAAAGACAGGACAGCTTAGGTAACCATCCCCCAAACAAGGTATTGCAGATGTCACTACTGCAGTAAGCCATTACATATAGAAACCAGTACTAAGAAGCCAACCCAACTGGCCTCCTTAAAAAGAGAGAGGATGGCAGCTGCTACACAGGAGCCAAGGAAGGACTAAAACAGAGAGTAAGTGGTAACAAAGAATAATCTCTATAACCTTAAATATGAGAGATGAGAGCTGAAGGTGTCTTCGTAGAACAGGAGTCTTAGAAATTCTAGAAGGATCCCAGGGCGTAAGTTGTACCATATTCTAGCCCCCACAGCATACAGGTTATGCAGATATGGACATCAAATTCCCACTCCTCAGTGCATATCACCTCTGGGTTGGGCTCAGTGTCAAATTGGGCATACAGGCGTCTAAGTTTGTGCAACTCAATTACCAAGAGGCCAGGAGAGAGCAAGAATATGGAACTGAAAGTAGACTACCCCCCTGCTTCAACGTAGACCTTCTTCCAGATGCTTAGTATGTAAATTATGCCAGCTTAAACTTCTTTGCACATGCAGAGTTTTATGACTTCCCTCAAAGATACTTGCAGCTCATGACAAAATGCTGCAGTGCGATAAAAAACACTGGAGGGCCAACCCTAGCATGAAGGCTCAGTGCGTCTCCAGGTTTCTGCTCCATTTTGCAGGCTTCTTCATACAAACCCTCACCGGGTTCACTTACCTTCCCGAAAGCTTCAGTGAAGTATTTTTAGATCTAGCCAATGTGGAAGCTACCTCCAAATCTAAAAGGCTGAAGGACTAAAGCCGGGGGGGAGGGGGGAATTGGGATCCCCTCCATTTCCCTTCCCCTCCCTGGGGTGGGGCGGGAAATAGAAAAAATAGAAAGTTTCAAAACTCCAGTTTTTATTTCAAATAAAAATTTTTACCCTTTCAAGGGTTTTTTTTTTTTTTGGGGGGGGGGGGGGGGGGATAAAAAAGTTTGGGCACTGGAATTTTGCTGCCTCCTCTTTTTTGCCACTGGATAAAGGTAAACTGAAAGTGGGGGGAAAACCCATCCTCCCTTTTCAAAAGTGGAGGCAAAGTAAGAGAAAATGAAGTTGGGAAAAAAAAGTGACTTTAGCTGACTTCCCTCCCCCCCACATAAATAGTTCCAGTGGGTTTTTCTTCACATTCAGTTTTCTACCTCCCCCTCCCACCTAGGGTGACCAGACACCCTGATTTTATAGGGAGGGTCCGGATATTTGGAGCTCAGTGTTGTAGAGGCTCCTATTACCCCCAACCCCATCCCAATATTTTACACTTGCTATCTAGTCAACCAATCCCCCCACCCCACCCCCCGCCAAAATGGGGGGGGAGTGGGACAGAGAGAAAGGGTTAAAAACCAAACACATTCTTCAGTTTCCAGAAGCCAAAAAACAAAAATTCTCTGCTTGCCCCCCCCCAAAAGTTATTTAATAAAAACTTGCATTTTCCAACAAAAAAAGTTCATCTGAGAGCTTTCAAGCAGCTCCCAAGGGTTATAGCCGTAGAATCATTACTTAGCTCATAAGAAAGGTGTTAGGGTTCCTTCCCCACTCTGAACTCTAGGATACAGATGTGGGGACCCACATGAAGACCCCCTAAGCTTACTCTTACCAGCTTAGGTTAAAAACTTCCCCAAGGCACAAACTTTCCCTTGTCCTTGAACAGTATGCTGCCACCACCAAGGGTTTTAAACAAAGAACAGGGAAAGAGACCACTCGGAGACGTCTTCCCCTCCAAATATCCCCCCAAGCCCTACATACCCCCTTTCCTAGGGAGGCTTGAGAATAATATCCTGACCAATTGGTTACAAAATCATCAAAGACCCAAACCCCTGGATCTTGGAACAATGGAAAAATCAGTCAGGTTCTTAAAAGAAGGGGGGTTTTTTTGCTTTTTTTTTTTTTTTTAAATAAAAAAGGTAAAAATCCTCTCTCTAAAATCAGGATGGAAAATACTTTACAGGGTATTCAGATTCAAAACACAGAGGATCCCCCTCTGGGCAAGACCTTAAAGTTACAGAAAACAGGAATAAACCTCCCTCTTAACACAGGAAAATTCACATAAAAAGATAAGCCAGGCAAGGCGGATTAGTTTACCTATACTGGTTGCAATATTGGAGACTTGGATTAGGATGGGTTGCAGAAGATGGATTTCAGTCCCAAGAGAGAACCACCACAGTAAACAAATAGCACAAACAAAAGCCTCTCCCCCTCCCCAGATTTGAAAGTATCTGGTCCCCTTATTGGTCCTTTGGGTCAGGTGCCAGCCAGGTTAGCTGAGCTTCTTAACCCTTCACAGGTAACAGGATGTTGCCTCTGGCCAGGAGGGATTTTATAGCACTGTATACAGAAAGGTGGTTATCCTTCCCTTTATATTTATGACAAAAGGTTTGTTTCATAACCCAGCTACTTTTGTATTCCTACGAATCAGTAACTGACAGGAAGCATTTATGGCAGAGAAAGCTGACCAAATACAGTACATTTAACATTAAAAATGGCAGCTTTTCAATTGCTAAAGTGCTGCTCTATTTTGCAATTAAACATCTGCGAAGTAGAAGGGACAGGTAGAAAGGGGGTATGATGTTTTAACATGTATTATATTAAATACTGAATGCAAGATACGCATGAATTAAGCTCAAATTCTGGTTGGATGTTAGTGATGACATTAAGAGTCATTAAGTTGCATTCACATACATGCTGGTACCACGACCCCTTGAGAGAATTACAGATGTATTTCAGAGAGAGGGAAAGGTTCTTGTGTACCTCAAAGCCTCCAGTTTCTTCCAAAATCAAGTGGAGCAGGCGTATATATTCAGTGGCTGCTTTAAGCGTGTCGACCTTACTAGGCTTCCGGTCTTTAGGTATCAAAGGCACGATGGTCTTCAGCTTCGAAAAGCCACTGTTCAAGTTTTTTATCTATCAAAGATATGGAAGGAGGAAATTAAACAAAATTCAGCCCGGTAGCTGCAGAACTCCACCCAGTGGTGAAAAGGGGAAAAGGGGAAACTTTTAAAGGCAGCTCATTTTAAACTGGATAGATCCGTTACATTCTGCATTAAGAATAATTGGTGGCCTTTTATGAAAAGAATAAATGCAGTTTCAATAAATGCTTAATCGATGGTTGTAGAGTCTAACACACGGATAGGTGGCTTGTAACCATCTGTAATACCTTCCACTGATGTGCCATCTACCGCATGCATCAGTCATTGATTAACTCTTTATAAATGGAACCTTAATATAAAGTGCAACTGAATTAGTAACGATATGTGGGATAATCCATCACCTGCGTGTCCTGGGGAAAATGAAGGTAACCACACAGTTATGATCAAATAGCAAAGCTGAGGTCATAGGTGCTGGAACTAGGGGTGCTGCAGTATTAAACAAGAAGGTCTATTAGGAACAGAATGCCTAAGACGATCACTGCTCCAATTACAGCAATTCTGATGTGAAAGCTTTAAGCTCACCAGGTACTTAGGTGTTGCTGCGTTCAGCCTTGCAATGCTAAACCGATTTAGAAGCCCCCATCTCATTTTCAAAAGGACTTAAGATACTTAGAGCCCAAATCCCATTAATGGCCAACTCCTTTTAGTGCCTGGCTCCTTTTTGAGAATGAGACTGAGGCTCCTAAATCGGTTTAGCGTGGCAACACTGACTGCACAGAAACACCTCTAAAAATCTGGGCCTTAGGCCACAACGCTATAGACAACTTTACACACAAGCAAGGAACTCGTGAGTAGTTCCACCGAATCCAACAGGACTACTGGTGCAGATGTGCGCGCAGGATCTGACTCCAGCTGCGGGCAAGGACCTTCGGCATATTGGACCAAGTTGTGTTCGCAATTAGTTACCTGACAGTGTTTGAAAATAACTACGTACTGCACATGTTGCAGCCGTGTTTACTGACCACTCTAACCGTCCAGATGCTTCACAGCATTCTGATAGGCTGCACTTCCACCAGCATGCCATTCTTTGAAACTCACCTGCCAAATGGGTTTTGCATTGACACCGTGCATCCTTTTAGTTCTCTCTCTCCCCTCGGTCTACGGTGCCAGCCCAGAGGTGCTGTGAATTTTGAATTTCTTAACGTTTTGTTCATAACAACTTGGTTATTTTGTTGCATCAGAGTCTTTTGCACGGAGACCATAACATTATTTACACTGAGCGAATGTTGATGGAGTAGGTGACAAGCCAAATAGAAATCTCTAGTGTTGCTTGTACACCTAGGTCTTCCAAAAACAGTTTTTTGCAGCAACAAGCAAGCTTGCACATATGTTTGGCAAGTGCCGATCACCCAGGCATCTCTCTATTTGGATAGGTTATCTAGAATACATAGTACACACTCCTCATTTGCAGATAAGAATCACTTTCACAAGCATTCAAAGCATGCCTATTGCTGAACCAAGCGACCGGGCACATGTCATGGGCCCTCTTCTGTAGCTGCCCCAGGTGTAAAGCTCCCATTGATTTGAGGAGTAGCTCTGCGCATGGAGCTGCTACTGTAGCAAGGCTAACAGTATCAAATCTGATTAATTTGAAGAAGGCCGCACAGGGAAAGTTGGGGAGCTGCATCGGTTGGGAGGGGGGGTGAAGTCATTCCAAAAGGAAGGGTAAAAAAACCTCACTCTTACATTCTAAGTTCATTAGAGACCCGGAGACTGTTATTATGTCCGGCAGCATCTAGCACAGGGGTCCGCAGACTTCAGCCCAGGGCTGCATCCGGCCCTTTAGAGGTTTTAATCCATCCCTCGAGCTCCTGCCAGGAAGCAGGAAACCACAGCCAATGGGAGCTGCAGGGGTGGCACCTGAGGATGGGGCAGCATGCAGAGCCGCCTGGCTGCGCCTCCACATAGGAGCCAGAGGAGGGACATGGCACTGCTTCCGGGAGCTGCTTGAGGTAAGCGCCACCCAGAGCCTTCTCCCCGACCCCTCCCGCACCCCAACCCCCTGCCCCAAACCTGATCCCCCCCCCCACCCTCTGAACCCTTCTGTCCCAGCCTGGAGCAACCTCCTGCATCCCCAGACCCTCATCCCCACCCCAGAGCCCACACCCCCAGGTGGAGCCCAAACACACATACACCCTGCCCCAGCCCAGAGCCCCTTCCCGCACCCTGAACTCCACATTTCTGGCCCCACCCCAGAGCCCATAACCCCAGCCCTCACCCCCTCCTGCACCCCAACCCCCAGTTTCGTTAGTATTCATGGCCCCCCCATACAATTTCCCTACCCAGATGTGGCCCTCAGGCCAAAAAGTTTGCCCACCCCTGACCTTGCACAAGGGGGGCCAGAGCTGACTGCACCTTTACGGCATCACCCCAACAGAAGCATTGAATAATAATTTAGAGATCTCCGTAGGAGCCAAATTAATTGCACCCTTTAGTGAAGAGTTGAGCAGGAACTGAAATTTTGTATCGACATCCCTCCACGATTTGAAGTGTTTGAAGCCCAGACTGAGGTGAGAATTTCACACCCCCATCCACTGCAGGCAGAAAAATGCTCCCCTTATTCTCTGTATTACTGTAATCATGGATCAGGATCTCCTCCTTCCCACCATGAACCTTGTTCCCCCCAGGTTCCTACCCTGCTCACTGGATCCTGCTGGAACGTCACAGAAACAAAATGTAGAAGTTCAAACTCATTTCCTCCCACTGCCCAATTCTCCAGCCGGTTCACCAACAGTTTATTGGCCCCACTGAAGCTTTAAAAACAAAAAGCAGCAGTTTATTTTTGAGGGGGAACAAGAGGCCCCTTACCCTCTCTCTCTCCTTGGCATTAGCCGCCTGTCTCCTCTCCAAGACCTCCTCCAGGTTCTCGGTGGAGAGGTAGTGCCCGGAGGGCTGCCTCTTCATCCTGGTGATGGCTGCCATGAAAGGGAGGGGGCCAAACTGCTCGCTCAGGACATCTCCCAGCACCTCAGGCACGGGGGTCACCAACAGAGGCACCCGTTGCTGCTGCGGCTCCTCTTCCTCGGACGCTTGCTCCGCCATCTGTGAGGTCTCAAAGCAAATCAGTTGCCCCTCAGGTCCAAGAAGGCACGGGAGCACCTCAGGTAGGGGGAGAGAGAGAGCGCGCGTTCCTTGTTCTGCTCACGGCCCCAGGTAATGGGGCTGGCTATTCCTTTGGGGAGGAACATGGGAGTCTGGGGAGGGGGACCTAGCAGGGATAACGGGGGGCACTACTCACCTGTGGGGTATTTTGGTGACAGTGGCTAGCTGCTCTGACAGCCCCAGGGAGCAGAGGGCACTAAATACCTCCTCCCGGGTAACACAGAGCTCACCAGCTCTATTTTTGGGGGTGGCCACAGTGGAACCCCTCCCAGAGGATACAATGGAGGGGTGCACTTCTCACGGGGGCGGGGGGTGTGAGCCACTCTGGGAGCTCCCAGAAAACACAGTGGAGGAATGCACTGCTCACCAGGGTGGGGGGTGAGGGTCAGCCGCTCTGGGAGCCCCCAGAAAACACCAGAAGGGGCAGTAGCAGTCCTTCCAGGGTGTCCCTTGCCCACTTATGACTCTGGCAGTGTAGGACTCCACAGAGGTGCAATGGGGGTGCCCTAGCATCCCCCCCCAAATGTGCATGACTCCCCTGTGATGAGGGGGTGCAGGAGTCAATAGAGAATACAATAGGCGCCCCCCCAGGAGAGGGGGGATAGAAGAAGTGGGGGCCTGCTCACCCCCTCTGTGTGTGGAGGGGGGAGCAAGGGGGGTTTACCTGGCTCAGCTGGGGGCGGGGCAGCAGGGAGCCCTAGGACAGGTGTCTCGCTCCCCCCTGGAGACGCTGCGCTGGAGCCCGCGGGGGTAAGTCGCTGGCCCGCAGCCGGCGCTAAGCAGCTCGCACGCTGCGTCCCTAAGGAGCCGCACCTGGGGCTGCCGCAGGGCGCCCCCGGCCCCGCTCTCCGCCGGGGGGCGCTGGCCGCGGCCGGGCTGGGGTAGCCCCCGGACAGCACAGGAGACAGGGTCCTCTCACCGCTTGCTGGAAAGGGGGTTAGTCGTGGGTCGGGGGGGATCTGCCCGGCTCTGGGCATAATGGGGGGGCTGCAGCCCTGCACTGGGGGCGCCTTCCCCTCCCCCAGTGCATAATGGGGGGGCTGCAGCCCTGCATTGGGGGCGCCTTCCCCTCCCCCAGTGCACAATGGGGGGGCTGCAGCCCTGCATTGGGGGCCCCTTCCCCTCCCCCAGTGCATAATGGGGGGCTGCAGCCCTGCTTTGGGAGCCCCTTCCCCTCCCCCCCGTGCATGATGGGGGGCTGAAGCCCTGCATTGGGGACCCCTTCCCCAGTGCATAATGGGGGGCTGCAGCCCTGCATTGGGGGCCCCTTCCCCTCCCCCCCATGCATGATGTGGGGCTGCAGCCCAGCATTGAGGGTACCTTCCCCTTCCCAGTGCATAATGGGGGGCTGAGGCCAGGTACTGGGGCACCTTCCCCTCCTCGGTTTTCTTTCCATGCTCCATAGAGAGAGCCAGGTAACCAATGTTGAGGGAACCCATGCTCTGCGACAGGCTTCCTGTCAGCTCCGGGCAAGTCACTTTGGCCCAGATCCTTAGGTATTTGGGTACCTAACACCCAGTAACTTGCCTGAGTGCCTCAGTTCCCCAGGTGATATAGAGGACAAATAATACTCTTCCCAGGGGTGTCTGGAGGACACATCTGATGAAGTGAGCTGTAGCTCACGAAAGCTTATGCTCAAATAAATTTGTTAATCTCTCTCTAAGGTGCCACAAGTCTTCCTTTACCTTAAAGATTGTGAAGCACTCAGATACTATGGTGGAGAGGGCCTGATACTGACCTTAGATAGAAATCACTGGGAGTAATCACATGTGTAATGTCACTCGTGTAGAGAGGTTTGCAAGATTGGATCCATATTCACTCAGGCCCATCACTTCATGCCTATTGACATCAATGGAAATTAGGTGCCTAAATACTTTTGAGGAGCTGGACCTAATATATCAGCAAAAATAGCATTGCAGGTTGGCTTTCCCAGAGAGCTCATTAAGCTAGAGGTAAATTCAGGGCTTTGGAGCGGAGCCCGGAGCTGGAGCGTGGAGCAGCTTCGGAGCAGTGGGGTTGCAGGTTTTTGCCTGGAGCTGGAGTGGAGCCGGAGCACAGCTCCAAAGCCCTGGGTAAATTGGAATAATTCAGTTACAGAGAAAGGCAAATGCTCTCAAATTATGAGATGCCGAGCGCTCCAAGGAGTTGCATCAGGTCAAACAGGAAAGCACAGTCTGTTTTGGATTACTGGGATTAGAGCAACAGGAAATAAAGGATGTATGAAACTGTCAGTGCACTATAATGTGGCTGAAACAGCTCAGGAAATAACCATCCATCTGCTGCAGCTCTGCGGCCTTAAAGGGTCTGTAGAAATACAGACTAGGGACCAAGTGGCTAGGCAGCAGTTCTGCAGAAAAGGACCTAGGGGTTCCAGTGGATGAGAAGCTGGATATGAGTCAACAGTGTGCCCTTGTTGCCAAGAAGGCTAACAGCTTTTTGGGCTGTATAAATAGGGGCATTGCCAGCAGATAGAGGGATGTGATCGTTTCCCTCTATTCGGCATTGGTGAGGCCTCATCTGGAGTACCGTGTCCAGTTTTGGGCCCCACACTACAAGAAGGATGTGGAAAAATTGGAAAGCATCCAGCGGAGAGCAATGCAAATGATTAGGGGACTGGAGCACATGATTTATGAGGAGAGGCTGAGGGGACTGGGATTATTTAGACTGTGGAAGAGAAGAGTGAGGGGGGATTTGACAGCAGCCTTCAACTACCTGAAAGGGGGTTCCAAAGAGGATGGCTCTAGACTGTTCTCAGTAGTGGCAGATGACAGAACAAGGAGTAATGGTCTGAAATGGCAGTGGAGGAGGTTTAGGTTGGATATTAGGAAAAACTTTTTCACCAGGAGGGTGGTGAAGCACTGGAATGGGTTACCTAGGGAGGTGGTGGAATCTCCTTCCTTTGAGGTTTTTAAGGTCAGGCTTGACAAAGCCCTGGCTGGGATGATTTAGCTGGGGTTGGTCCTGCTTTGAGCAGGGGGTTGGACTAGATGACCTCCTGAGGGCCCTTCCAACCCTGATATTCTATGATTCTATAATAAATGTCAGGTTTCAGAGTAGCAGCTGTGTTAGTCTGTATTTGCAAAAAGAACAGGAGTATTTGTGGCACCTTAGAGACTAACCAATTTATTTGAGCATAGGCTTCCGATGAAGTGAGCTGTAGCTCACGAAAGCTTATGCTTAAATAAATTGGTTAGTCTCTAAGGTGCCACAAGTCCTCCTGTTCTTTTTATAATAAATGTGCACACTTTGCAAGTGTGATTCTAAACTTAATATGTTCATTAACCACCTATTGTACCATATATTCATTGGCTGGAAGGGACTGGGTCTGGCTGGTGGGTCTCCCCCACATGCTCAGCATCTAACTGATCACCACATTTGGTGCTGCAGAAGAATTTCCCCCCAGATCAGATTGGCAGACAACCCGGAGGGTTTTCGCCTTCCTCTACAGCATGGGGCATGGGTAACTTGTTGGTTTGAACTAGAGTACATGGTGGATTCTCTGTCACTTGAAGTCTTTTGACCAAAATTTGAGGACTCCAGTAACTCAGCCAGAGGTTATGGGCCTTTGCAGAAGCAGGTGGGTGAGGTTCTGTGGCCTGGAATATGCAGGAAGTCAGACTGGATGATCAGAATGGTCCCTTCTGGCTTTAAAGTCTATGAGCCTATGAGACTGTTATGATCACCTAGTGCGACAGGCCATAGAATCTCACCCCATAATTCTTGCATTAAACCCATATCTTTTGTGGTTGAACTAGAGCATATACCAAGGCACACGTGAGCTGGGAACATTCACTTTCACTACAGTGGCTAGACCTGGAGCCAAGAAATTAAAGGCAGAGTCTCTCTTTGTCACTCATTTATCAAATCTGCTGTGTTCTATTTAATTATGGGAGGCAGAATTATCTAGTAATTAAAGCACAGCACCAAGCGATACAGATCTGGGTGGTGTTCCTGGTTCCACCTCTGACTTTTGGCAAGTCATTTAACTTCTCTGTGCCTCAGTTTCCCCATATGTAAAATACCACTACAGGATTATGGTAAGACTTGTGGATTTTCAGATGAAAAGTGCCATGAAAGAACAAAATATTAATATTTACATCTCCACTAAATGTAATGCTCTTGTGAGCTCCCATATTGATAGCCCAGAAGACCAAAGTCCTCTGGTTCACCCCAGAATAGCTACAGCATGTGTGTGGCAGATTCTCTCGTGCTGTTCTTTTTTATTGTTCACAGATGATATGTCCTAATAAGGCATTATTCCACTCCATGCTTCCTAGGCCAGTACACCAGAGATCCCCTGTTTTTACACCCGAACAAACATCTGTTCAAACCTTGCACCTGGACCTAAACTCGGGATCCAAACAACACTCCTCAGGTTTTACGGAGGTTGAGATCTAAGTCCAAACTTTGTGGCATGATCCCATCTCCACTTAGGTAGCAAACTTTCTCCTTCTCCTTAATGGCATAACAAGTATCTAAACAAGACCCCCATCATATCCAACAACCTCCTGCTCAATGCATTGACGCTAGTGCGGGGCTGATTTTCTCAGCCCCCTTACAATCAGCACCATGCACACTTTCTTGCTAATTCTTACATGGGTTTGCTCCCATCCTTTGTGTACTTACATCCTTGTCTTTGTGGACAGAACAGCACGCTGCCTCTGTTGCTCTAGAAACCTTTCCAAATACCTTTCATATCTGGGGTAGGGACTGTCTCTTTGTTGTGTCCCTAGCACAGTGGGGTCCTGACCCATGTTAATACAATACTTCCTTTCTTCCCCACACTCTTTAGGGTTGCTCTAACAATGTATTACCTGGCCAAGGTTTTACGCTGTCCAGTATTGATTAAGGCCAGATCCTGATCTCATTAACACTGGTGTAAATCTGCAGTTCAACAGAGTTACTACACATTTATAACAGTCTAACAGATCAGAAATTGATTTCAATTCCTTCATTGAGTAAGAAAATATTCATTGCAGGAAACCTGGGTTCAGATGTATCTAAAGTTTCAGTTAAAAGGATTTTGGCTGTTTTGATCTAGTCTCTAGTTGACATTCATCTCACTCACTCACTCACTCACTCACTCACTCACTCACTCACACACACACACACACACACACACACACACACTTTGGCAACATGGCAATTTGTTATAGGCTTTTCAGCAGGTTCATCCTCAATTTTGTTACTCAGAGTTCGCTGTGATCGGCCGGTTGACTTGAGTGTAAGATTGGTGTGGATCATAACCTGCATGAAAAGGTGTTCATCTCCTAAATACCGAACTTAGGGACAGATTTTGCTATTTTGCGAATCTGATTATTAGTGATGAGAGGGATTTTTTGCCAACAGCTGCAATGTAACACTAGATGTCACTATTTTACCTATTTTCTACTCTTACCATATAATTCCCTCTCTTCTTCCCACAAAATGACAAAAATATCACCACCATCAGTCAGGATTTAAAAGATATTTCCCATCACTGTGTTGCAATCATGCTGTTACAATTCAAAAGTGCTGTAGCTTGGAGAAAATACATGATCGTATACTGGTCCTTAAATTATTTGCAAATAACAGCCAACTTGTGGAGAAGGGAAGCAATGAAAACTCAGGGTCTGCAAATATTTGCATGAAGCTTCTTCAGTTGCTCTCTGTTTGAGTCGTGCCACACTTACTCCTTTGCTACTACCCTGGTCATTCACAGATGCCGGTGTTTGACATTAAGGATAACATAAAAGGTAACAAACATGCTCTACCGGCTGAACTAATTTTTGGAAGCTGCTCTGTTGTAACACTAGGCTGAAATCCTCATGTACCAAAACTGAGGCACTTACTAGCCCTCACATAAGGTCACATGGGTCAGTGGCAGATTTGAGAATAGAATCCAGGAGTCTACTCCAGGTCCTATGGTCTAGAGATTAATAATATCGCCCCTTCTATAGCTGATAGTAAAAGGATGTAAAGTATTTTACAAGATACTAGAATATCCTATTAATATAGTCTGTTCATAACTGGAAGTTGGGTGACTTCTACATGACAGCGAGGGGGTTCATTTATTTGAAAGTCAAGAGCCAGGCCCTCTACTCTTTACTCTTGAAAGTGAATTTTGCCTGCGTGAGGACTGAAAAATTAGGATCTGCCCCAGTTGTGTGTCTTTTAATCACTGAATCACATGAGCTGTACTTCTGACAAACACAGAAGGCTCCTGTGTAAATGGGCTGTTAATTCTGTCCTGAATGTAGCTCTTGATATGAATCATCTTCTATGTTATATTAATAGTGTGCTGCAGTGAAAGGAGTGACCCGATGAGTGGCAGAGACTAATGTTGACTCATTTTCACTCTTCAGTGGAAATCATCTTTAGCTACCCAGCGTGGGGACCGATTTTCAAATGATGGCAGCACAGCACCCAACAGCTCCCATTTAGGCACCTACATGCGGTGGCTCGATTTTCCAACGGGCTCAGCATCCCGCAGCCCCTACCGAGGACACACACTTCAGTAAGTGCTGTAGATTGCTAAGCACTTTTGGAAACTTGTTTGGTAACCCTGCATGCACGGGCAGGCCGTATGTTGTTAGCAGTTCAGTCCGATATGGGTTACTGAGAGGACTTGGCGGCCTGCCCTCAATGATCCTGGCTTGGCAGAGATCCACACCATCCGCCTTATAGCCTGCTAATAAAAGATTAAGATAGAGTCCCCTGAGGGAGTGTTAGCTGGCAGTGGGCATCATGTGGAAGCTTTAGCTGTTCTGTTTGCCCTTGGAGATGCAAAAGCCTTTCATGGTGCTGGCACAGTTATTAGGGCAGGAACCATTGGGAAAGAGAGCGATTTGAAAACAGAAAGTATCATAGTGCCTCTATATAAATCCATGGTACACCCACACCTTGAATACTGCCTGCAGTTCTGGTCGCCTCATCGCAAAAAGGATCTATTAGAATTGGAAAAGGTACTGAGAAGGGCAACAAAAATTATTAGGGGAGCGGAAGAGCTTCTGTACGAGGAGAGATTAAAAGGGTTGGGACTGTTCATTTTAGGAAAGAGACATCAGCAGGGGATATGACAGAGGTCTATAACACCATGACTGGTGTGGGGAAAGTGAATAGGGAAGTATTATTTATCCCTCCACATAACAGGAGAACCAGGGGTCACATGATGACATTAATAGGCAGCAGGTTTAAAACAAACAGAAGGAAATATTTCTTCACATCGCGCACAGTCAACCTGTGGAACTCATTGCTGAGGGAATGTTGTGAAGGCCAAAAGTATAACTGGGTTCATAAAAGAATTAGCTAAGTTCTTGGAGGACAGGTCCATTGATGGCTAATAGCCAAGGTGGTCAGGGACACAACCCCATGCTCCGGGTGTCCCTAAACTCCTGACTGCCAGAAGCTGAAACTTGGCTACAGGAGATGGATCTCTTGAAAATTGCCCTATACTGGTCATTCCCTCTGGCCATTATTGGAAGACAGGATACTGGGCTAGATGGGCCATTAGACTGATCCACTATGGCCATTCTTATGTTCTTATGTTCACTGAAACCTGTGCTCAGGGTGGGATAGAAGATGGATATTGATTCCCATAGTACATGATCTCACTGATGTGATGGAAATACAAATAGTACCGTAGATGTCATAGGAAACAGGCTTCTTCTTGTTAGAGCAATGAAGGCTTCATAGAGAATTTGTTGAGGGTGAAATTCATCCCTGTGTGCAGAGGAGCAGCATAAGGTCATATGACCCATCTGATTGTTGTCAAGTGTCCTCTGAATGGAGAGTGACTCAGAGACCAACTCTCAGTGGATACGTGTCCATATCATAACAACAAAAATCATAACCACTGCTTATCCCAAACTAGCAGCTACCACAGAGAAGCCAAAGACTGAACTCTCCTCTAGCTCCTACAGAATGTCCCTGCAGGTGATGGTTAAGGAGCATTCCCAGGGCATTGTGGAACTCTTGCCCTGCTGGGCATGTTCTGTGATTTAATAAGAGGCTTCACACTCCAGGGAAGTTAAACCAAGGGCTTCACTAGCACAGGAATCACTGAAGATAAAAAACACTAAAGAAACTTAATGGAGCCAGATTTTGTTTCAAATTAAGGGATTACTGGAAGGAATGGGTCATAGGTGTATTTAGCCAACTCATGTGCTCAGATATGATTGCATATAGAATACAAACTGGATTTGCATTTTCTCTCAAAGTTAGATCAAAGAACGCAAGGCCCTTTCTACTCTATTTAGCGAGGATTATAATGGGAAGGCTTCCAAAAGGCTAATGAAAGCCATCTTTCCTCACCCCACTGATGACAGGTGGGAGTGTATTTCAAAGGATTCAGAGTGTTAGACTGTATCAGCAAAAAGAACGAGGAGTCCTTGTGGCACCTTAGAGACTAACACATTTATTTGAGCATAAGCTTTCGTGGGCTAAAGCCCACTTCATCAGATGCATGCAGTGGAAAATACAGTAGGAAGATATATATACCCAGAGAACATGAAACAATGGGGGTTGCCATACCAACTCTAACAAGACTAATCAATTAAGATGGGCTATTATCAGCAGGAGAAAAAAAACTTTTGTAGTGATAATCAGGGTGGCCTATTTCAAACAGTTGACAAGAAGGTGTGAGTAACAGCAGGGGGAAAATTAGCATGGGGAAATAGTTTTATTTCAAAGGAGTTGCTCAATTATCAGCGTTCCACCCCACGCATCCCTCTGTAACTTCCCCTCATGGTTGGCGAAGCTTCCCACATGCAAAGCCCTGGTCTACACTACAAACCCCTGAGTGACACGACTGAACTCCTGGTATAGACATTTCCCATTGACATAGGTACCGGGGGAGGTGAATTAACTACGCTGAGAGGTGAAGTTCTCCATTGGCGTAGGTAGTGTCTTCACAAAGAACCACAGAGGCACAGCTGCAGCACTATAAGTGAAAACAAGTCTCAGACTGCTAAGATCTGGCTTCCACACCCACTGAAGTCAATGGGTGTGTCTCCATTGGCTTCAATCGACTTGATGTCTGCTCCTAATGAAAGCATGAAGGAGAATCCCCTTGAGTGCTATTTAGGGCTAGAGCGGTGCTGGAACTGGAATTTCCATCTGATGGGAAATTCCGTGATTGTGAAACAGGTTTTTGTTCCAAAAGGTCACTTCAAAATTTCACCCAAACTTCATTTTGGGTGGACAAGAAGATAAAAAACAGTTTGTTTTGATTGCAACTTCTTATAGATTTTGAAGTGAAAGCACGGTTTGGAAATAAAATCTAACAATTCAACAGCGTCAAATTAGAACACTTTGAGCATACTGGAAACACTTCATTTAGATATTTTTGAAAACAAATTTTAATCAATGGCAACATGTTTCTGGGAACACTTTGACTAGGTCAGATCAACAGTTTTTGGACAGAAAACTGTTCTGATGCAAAACTTTATCCCAGCAAAACTTTATCCCAGCTCTATTCAGGAAGAGTATTAATATTGAGATACCTCAATGTTAGCCGTGCCACCTCCAACTAAAGAAGGGTGAACTGTTCTCCCTAGGAAGAAGTGTTTGCATTTAGCTCTGTGGAGATACAATCACAATCAAATAACTTATAATAGATTTATGCTGTGAGCCTATCAGATCCTACCAAATCAAAAGGGATGAGCACTTTTAAGGGAGCCTCTAAGGATACGTCCGCACTGCAAAAAAAAGACCTGCGGAACCGAGTCTCAGAACCCAGGCGAACTGACGCCAGCTCACAGGGTTCAGGCTGTGGGGCTAAATATAGCGGCACAGATGTTCCTGCTCCGTCAGGAGCCTGGGCTCTGAGATCCTGCCCCCCCTGCAAGATTTCAGAGCCCAGGCCCTAGTCTGAGCCCGAATGTCTCCACTGCTATTTTTAGCCCCTTAGCATAAGCCTGCATCAGCTCACCCGGGCTCTGAGAGTCACTGCTGTGGGGATGTTTTTGCAGTGCAGACATTCCCCAAGGAACATCTCTGCGTTGCTGGAAATGATGCTCGTGACTCAGCAGGTGGCAGTCTTCCATGAGTCAAGTTAGAGCCAGTGTCCCACCCTCGCACAAGAGAGTGCAAATGCTGGTGGTTTATTTTGGCTGAGATACAAAACTAGGGCCAAGGCTATCTGTTAACTAGCAACCCCAAACCTCTATTCGTGTGAAGAGGGGTATGAACCCAGTGTAATCACCAAAGCTGAACACTGCCTATGTCCCACCAGTTTGTTTCAGATGGATTCTGCGATGGTCTTACTTCCCGTCTTAAATGGTTAGGTCTGCCCTATGCTAGTGATTCACCAGGTGGTGGATGTTCATGAACCAAAACCTTTTCCATTGTTCGAACTGCCAGTGCTAGTCAAGGCCCCTGTATGCCCTTTACCCAGGTTCCATGTACTGAGATCATTAAAGAGCAAAAACTATTATTTGAGTAGCTCTGAGACTCATATCTGGACACCAGGGACCAAGTTAAGCATGACTGAATGTACCACTCAATACAGAACGTTGCCTCCTGAAACACTCTTTCCGAACAGCGGCTGCCTCACACACTTGGCCAGATTCTGATTGCCCTTGGTAGTTTCATACCAGATTAACTCCCCTGACTTCCAACAAGAAAAGGAGGACTTGTGGCACCTTAGAGACTAACCAATTTATTTGAGCATAAGCTTTTGTGAGCTACAGCTCACTTCATTGGATGCATTCAGTGGAAAATACAGTGGGGAGATTTATATACATAGAGAACATGAAACAATGGGTGTTACTATACACACTGTAACCAGAGTGATCACTTAAGGTGAGCTATTACCAGCAGGAGAGCGGGGGGGAGGGGGAGAGGGAGAAACCTTTTGTAGTGATAATCAAGGTGGGCCATTTCCAGCAGTTGACAAGAACATCTGAGGAACAGTGGGGGCGGGGAGGATAAACATGGAGAAATAGTTTTACTTTGTGTAATGACCCATCCACTCCCAGTCTCTATTCAAGCCTAAGTTAATTGTATCCAGTTTGCAAATTAATTCCAATTCAGCAGTCTCTCCTTGGAGTCTGTTTTTGATGTTTTTTTGTTGAAGAATTGCCACTTTTAGGTCTGTAATCGAGTGACCAAAGAGATTGAAGTGTTCTCCAACTGGTTTTTGAATGTTATAATTCTTGACATCTGATTTGTGTCCATTTATTCTTTTACGTAGAGACTGTCCAGTTTGACCAATGTACATGGCAGAGAGGCATTGCTGGCACATGATGATTTTCCAAATACAAACAGATGGACATCATACCAAAAGGACTGAAGGTAAAAAATCCATTACAATCTACATACCACACAGACTATGCTGTGGAGTGCTCCAAGGGTCAGTCCTGGGGCCGGTTTTGTTCAATATCTTCATAAATGATCTGGAGGATGGTGTGGATTGCACCCTCAGCAAGTTTGCAGAGGACACTAAACTGGGAGCAGAGGTAGGTACGCTGGAGGGTAGGGATAGGATACAGAGGGACCTAGACAAATTGGAGGATTGGGCCAAAAGAAATCTGATGAGGTTCAACAAGGACAAGTGCAGAATCCTGCACTTAGGACAGAAGAATCCAATGCACCGCTACAGACTAGGGACCGAATGGCTCGGCAGCAGTTCTGCAGAAAAGGACCTAGGGATTACAGTGAACGAGAAGCTGGATATGAGTCAACAGTATGCCCTTGTTGCCAAGAAGGCCAATGGCATTTTGGGATGTATAAGTAGGGGCATTGCCAGCAGATCGAGGGACGTGATCGTTCCCCTCTATTGACACTGGTGAGGCCTCATCTGGAGTACTGCGTCCAGTTTTGGGCCCCACACTACAAGAAGGATGTGGAAAAATTGGAAAGCGTCCAGCAGAGGGCAACAAAAATGATTAGGGGTCTGGAACATATGAGTTATGAGGAGAGGCTGAGGGAACTGGGGATGTTTATTCTACGGAAGAGAAGAATGAGGGGGGATTTGATAGCTGCTTTCAACTACCTGAAAGGGGGTTCCAAAGAGGATGGCTCTAGACTGTTCTCAGTGGTAGCAGATGACAGAACAAAGAGTAATGGTCTCAAGTTGCAGTGGGGGAGATTTAGGTTGGATATTAGGAAAAACTTTTTCACTAGGAGGGTGGTGAAACACTGGAATGCGTTACCTAGGGAGGTGGTGGAATCTCCTTCCTTAGAAGTTTTTAAGGTCAGGCTTGACAAAGCCCTGGCTGGGATGATTTAATTGGGGATCGATCCTGCTTTGAGCAGGGGGTTGGACTAGATGACCTCCTGAGGTCCCTTCCAACCCTGATATTCTATGATTCTATGACAGCTTGTGCCACACGCTCTCAAAGAAACTGCGGAACCACCTGATCAACATCCTCTACAGCAAACAGGGAAAGATTAAGAATGAGCTCTCAAAACTGGATACTCTCATAAAAAGCCAACCTTCCACACAAACTTCCTCGTGGCTGGACTTTACAAAAACTAGAGAAGCCATTTACAACACACACTTTGCTTCTCTACAAAAGAAAAAGGACACTAAACTATCTAAACTACTACATGCCACAAGGAGTCACAACAGTGGTTCCCTTAACCCACCCAGCAATATTGTTAATCTATCCAACTATACTCTTAGCCCGGCAGAAGAATCTGTCCTATATCGGGGCCTCTCCTTCTGCCACTCCACACCCACGAACATGATACATTCTGTGGTGACCTAGAATCCTATTTTTGACGCCTCCGACTCAAGGAATATTTCCAACACACCTCTGAACAACATACTAACCCACAGAGACCTTCCTACCAACACTACAAAAAGAAGGATTCTGGGTGGACTCCTCCTGAAGGTCGAAACAACAGACTGGACTTCTACATAGAGTGCTTCCGCCAACGTGCAAGGGCTGAAATTGTGGAAAAGAGGCATCATTTGCTCCATAACCTCAGCCGTGCAGAACACAATGCCATCCACAGCTTCAGAAACAACTCTGACATCATAATCAAAAAGGCTGACAAAGGAGGTGCTGTCGTCATCATGAATAGATCGGAATACGAACAAGAGGCTGTTAGGCAGCTCTCCAACACCACTTTCTACAAGCCATTACCCTCTGATCCCACTGAGGGTTACCAAAAGAAACTACAGCATTTGCTCAAGAAACTGCCTGAAAAAGCACAAGAACAAATCCGCACAGACACACCCTTGAAACCCCGACCTGGGGTATTCTATCTACTACCCAAGATCCATAAACCTGGAAATCCTGGGTGCCCCATCATCTCAGGCATTGGCATCCTGACAGCAGGATTGTCTGGCTATGTAGACTCCCTCCTCAGGCCCTACGCTACCAGCACTCCCAGCTATCTTCGAGACACCACTGACTTCCTGAGGAAACTACAATCCATCGGTGATCTTCCTGAAAACACCATCCTGGCCACTATGGATGTAGAAGCCCTCTACACCAACATTCCCCACAAAGAAGGACTACAAGCCGTCAGGAACACTATCCCCGATAATGTCACGGCAAACATGGTGGCTGAACTTTGTGACTTTGTCCTCACCCATAACTATTTCACATTTGGGGACAATGTATACCTTCAAATCAGTGGCACTGATATGGGTACCCGCAAGGCCCCACAGTATGACAACATTTTTATGGCTGACTTAGAACAACGCTTCCTCAGCTCTCGTCCCCTAATGCCCCTACTCTACTTGCGCTATATTGATGACATCTTCATCGTCTGGACCCATGGAAAAGAAGCCCTTGAGGAATTCCACCATGATTTCAACAATTTCCATCCCACCATCAGCCTCAGCCTGGACCAATCCACACAAGAGATCCACTTCCTGGACACTACGGTGCTAATAAGCGATGGTCACATAAACACCACCCTATACCGGAAACCTACTGACCGCTATTCCTACCTCCATGCCTCCAGCTTTCATCCAGACCACACCACACGATCCATTGTCTACAGCCAAGCTCTACGATACAACCGCATTTGCTCCAACCCCTCAGACAGAGACAAACACCTACAAGATCTCTATCAAGCATTCTTACAACTACAATACCCACCTGCTGAAGTGAAGAAACAGATTGACAGAGCCAGAAGAGTACCCAGAAGTCACCTACTACAGGACAGGCCCAACAAAGAAAATAACAGAACACCACTAGCCGTCACCTTCAGCCCCCAACTAAAACCCCTCCAACGCATTATTAAGGATCTACAACCTATCCTGAAGGATGACCCAACACTCACAAATCTTGGGAGACAGGTCAGTCCTTGCCTACAGACAGCCCCCCAGCCTGAAGCAAATACTCACCAGCAACCACACACCACACAACAGAACCGCTAACCCAGGAACCTATCCTTGCAACAAAGCCCGTTGCCAACTGTGTCCACGTATCTATTCAGGGGACACCATCATAGGGCTAATCACATCAGCCACACTATCAGAGGCTCGTTCACATGCACATCTACCAATGTGATATATGCCATCATGTGCCAGCAATGCCCCTCTGCCATGTACATTGGCCAAACTGGACAGTCTCTACGTAAAAGAATAAATGGATACAAATCAGACGTCAAGAATTATAACATTCAAAAACCAGTTGGAGAACACTTCAATCTCTCTGGTCACTCGATTACAGACCTAAAAGTGGCAATACTTCAAAAAAAAATTTCAAAAACAGACTCCAAGGAGAGACTGCTGAATTGGAATTAATTTGCAAACTGGATACAATTAACTTAGGCTTGAATAGAGACTGGGAGTGGATGGGTCATTACACAAAGTAAAACTATTGCCCCATGTTTATCTCCCCCCCCCCCCCGCCCCACTGTTCCTCAGATGTTCTTGTCAATTGCTGGAAATGGCCCACCTTGATTATCACTACAAAAGGTTCCCCCCCGCACCCCCACCCCCCCGCTCTCCTGCTGGTAATAGCTCACCTTAAGTGATCACTCTGGTTACAGTGTGTATGGTAACACCCATTGTTTCATGTTCTCTATGTATATAAATCTCCCCACTGTATTTTCCACTGAATGCATCCGATGAAGTGAGCTGTAGCTCACGAAAGCTTATGCTCAAATAAATTGGTTAGTCTCTAAGATGCCACAAGTCCTCCTGTTCTTTTTGCGGATACAGACTAACACGGCTGCTACTCTGAAACCTGACTTCCAACAGTTACTCTTGATTTATGTTGTGTACATAAGACGAGTGAGGCCCATGGATTTCTTCCAAACCACTGCCTGTCCTGGGGGCATAAATCCTGTGCCCCTTCATGAAACGTGATCTCTGCAGCCCTACGTTTTTGACTGCTTTCTACCAGTTCTATCCTTAGCCCATGTGAGACCTGTATTTATCAGGCAACTTCTGTGCCTGTGCAAGGAGTCTGGACAAAGAGCCCATGAGGCGTGAATCCTAACTGAACCCGGATCCTGTAGGTTTAGCTTGCTGCAGCTCAGATGGTCGGGCTAAGCTGCTGTGATCTGCTTGAATATTTAAGCGCATCTTTCAAATTTTATAAGATCTTATGTAACTGCTTTTGTTTCAGCTGGCATTAGGGGTTTCTAAATAGGGCCAGATTTGTCTCCTTAATTCTCTCAATTCACTGAATTTGTGAGGCATGCAGCTTTGCACGTCCTATAGAGCATACTACTTCTTTCTCTGGAGTGGGTGTGTGTGTGTTACTTTTCTTATGAATAGTTTCTCTTCTGCTTTCCACATGCTTTTCTCAGAGTCACTGAGTCGTGCACATGTTCCTGCCTTCTGCTCACTGGGTGGACTTTCTGGGAAACACTTGGTCATTGAATAAGAACCGAGCTGGCTGCTTGGAGAAAGGTGCACTATAGAAAGACTGCCTTTTATATGGAGTGGTTCTCTCTCTCTCTCTGCTCAGGGAAATGTTAACGTTTGACATTACAAAGCCATGCAGCTGCAAAACGGAGCTTGACTGTTCATCGCACAGATCTAACATTTAAACTGGTCTGGATAATTCTGACATCAGGGTGCAGAGTAATGTTAATAAAATTCAGCATGGCTGTCTTGATGAGAACTAGGTGCGGTTCTACGGAGCAGTAGCTGATGGCATTTGTTAGTAGGTACAGCATGGTCAGTATCCTTCTTGGTACAAACTCTATTCTGAGCTCGCATGTGTGCATATCTGTATATGCCTCAGTAGTTCCCCCTCAGTGTTACTTGGAGGGAAAATGAATCCCTGAGTCTACTTTTTATAACCACCACCACAGTCAGTCAGAGGATTAAAACTATGCAGAGGAGACAGAATGGTCTTGTGTTTGCAGCAGGGACTGGATCTTGGCTCTGTTCCTAACTCTGCCACTGGCCTGCTGGGTGCCCTTAGACAAGTCACATCCATGCTGTGTGCCTCGGTTTCCCTATATGTAAAGGAGGGTAAGGATAATTACATTCATAAAGTGATTTGAGATCTTGAGATGCAAAGTGTAAACCCCCAGGCAAGGCATTATCTTACTTTCGATCCACTAGGCTACCACAGTGATGGCGAAGTGTAAGCATTATCTTCGTGGCCAGAAACCTGCAGGTCTCAAACCCTGGCCCATTGAGGGTTCTGTTCAGGTTCTTCTACTTGAGTGAGAAAGTGCAACCTGCTGGACAGTGCTGCGACTCAGGAGGCCTGGGTTTTACTCCCAGCTCTGAGTTGCTGGGTCACGTTGCTTCTCTATGCCTCAGTTTCCACATCTGTAAAATGGGCACGATACCTTTCTTTGTAAAGTGGCTTGAGCTCTATGGATAAAAAGCATTCACTAAGAGCTGGGTCATGTCTGTGGATTCAGAAGAAAGGGCAGACCACCTTAATTTACACATTTTTAAACTCACCTGCTAGTCGCTTTTTCCTTCCAGCCCCTTGGGGTATGTGTAACACCAACTTAGACTCAAACGTCCTCACCCTGGGTTAGACTCACAGATGATGTGCATGTAACTCAAAGTAGGTATGAGACTCAGGCTATAACCGCACACTTACGGGGCTAAAAGGCATTGATTTATCCCAGCTTAGATTCTCCTGTGGATTGAGCCCTTCAAGTTGAGCCCTTTGGTTTTTTGCTGAGGAATCCCCACTTCATCTGAAGTCCCTGGGAGCTGCAGTCACTCACCACGCTTCGGTTCTTCAGCACAGGTCCACGCGCTTCCCAGCTCTGGTCCATTCTTGTCCTTGGAGAAGGAGCTGCACTGCTTTTATTGCTTTCACTCATTCTGAGGGCAACTCACCCCTGTGCAGAGGGCTATTGCAAGGCCTGTGTGAATGCTGAACATGGGGCTAAAGTCTGCCAGGCCTTGTTCTGGCCCCCTACCCTGGGGGGAAATGTGTCTCACAGGCAGAGCCCAGCTGAGGGTCTGTATCAGGAGCACTATGGCAAATGAGCTGCAAAGAGAGCAGAAGAGGAGGGGAAATTATCCACCAAGGCTTTTATGACCACCTTGCCACAGGACCCTGAAAATCTAAATTTCCTTTTTTAATCCACTGTAATGAGCTACTGTATCCAGCAGGCAGATCTGTGTAATCACATTATTGCTAACCTAATCAGGGCGGCATTCTGGAGAATTGATCTTACAAATTAAACTGAGGACAAGTGGCTTTAATTCCATCTCCGATGGAAGGCATCCTTACTGGAAAGTGAAGCGCTCAGATTTTCCAGGGGGACTGGATCCCTTGGGGAATTAATGCCCTATGAACCCCTTTGCTCCTTGGTCACTGGTTGGAATATAGGTTGGCAGATTGCTCTAGTTCACTGAAAACATTTGCTAATTTTCCTCTCACTAACAGAAGTTGGTCCATTAAAGATATTACCTCCTGCACCTCATTTTTCTGATATCCTGCGACCGACATGGCTACAACACCACTGCATAAAACAGGAAATTTGCCATTTTTCTGTTTCAGGTTTGGCATTTTTCACCCAGCTCTAGTCAGGAGCCACCAAAAGTTGTTACAGTTTAAAGTCTGATTCTTCTTCAGTGCAGATAGGGAGTTGCCCAGCTCACAATCATACGCACGAGGGAGGCTGATCACTGCTGTGAGGCTACCAAGTCATTCCTTCCAAGATGTAAGAGATGCACAAGCGTGCACAGCAAAATTCTTGTAGCAGCATGAGGGTTTTGCTTAAACTCACGTCTCTTCAGACATGCCCATGCCCTGCCCCTTCTCCAGCCTGGGCACTTGCAAGTGAGTGGCCTGTGATTCACTATTGCTCAGCGAAGAGGCCTATGCTTGCCATTTTGCTGTATTTGACTCTGCTTACGTTGGTACCATCGTGCACCATGCAAAGGCCAGCAGGATCGGCGATCATGGAAAATATGGGTCCTCCCAGTGGATAAATATCCACATAACACAAAGTCATCACAGCTGGCTTCTTTCTTGGCTTTGTCAGATGCCTGTGACGAACGGGGGTGTGAGTCCCTCCCAGCATCCAGAGGTGGCGGAAGCTTGCAGCGAATGGGGACTGGTAGGCGGAGGAATGGGGGGGAATGGGGAGCGATGGGAGATGAGACTCAGCAGGGGAAGCAGCCAGCTCCAGGCTGAGAAGGAGGAGTCCCGGTGGTTCCTATCTGGCTCTCGGGGCCAGTTCCGGAATCATGCATGAGTTTACAGGGAACGTTGGTTCCCAGCCGGGGCAGAAACATAGGTTAGCCCCCCAAAGGATTTCCACTGAAGGGTGCTCATCCCCACTGCTCTCCTGCCAGTATCTCTAACACAGAACTGGGTCTCCCTGAACTAACCACTGCATACTACTGCCCTGGGTTTTGTGCTTCTATCACATACTGTGAAATAGACTTTTCCAAAACATTGCTCTTGGGCTGAAACTCTGAATACAGGGTCTTGGGCCCTGATCCACGAAGGGATTTATGAAGTTAGGAGCCTAAATACCTTTGAAGATCTGCGGCTTGGCCGATAGCTAGGGTTGCCCACCCTCCAGGACTGTCCTGGAGTCTCCAGGAAGGTTAATTAAAGATTATGTCATGTGATGAAACCTCCAGGAATTCATCCAACCAAAGCTGGCATCCCTACCCATAGCTCATTCATACTTAACTCTTCAACCCCTCAAAGCAGTGGAATCAATGACAGACCCTTTACTGCATAGTGATGCTAATGCAAAATGCTGTAACTTACGAGAAATGACTAGACCTGCAGGCAGGGATGTACTGGGGCCACATCTCATCTTGCAGACTTAATTAGCTAGCAGCTTTCCTCTCTAGCTGAGGGACCAGCTCTAGCAACCGGTTGCTCAATTACCTTAATTAAGGAAGGGGTTGCAGACGGGCTGAGTGGCACATCACATCTCTATTACAAGCACCAGATCTTATTTCTCCAAGATGGAGAGTGCCTACGCCAGGCGCAGCACCCCCTATGCCTTCCACATGGCTGGCAGCACAGCAAACAAAGCTGAGACTCGGGGCAAATTTCAGAGGTGTCTCTGGAGACGGATGTCATCGAGAGCAGCAGAGAACAGGCAAAGCGCAGAACGGTTCTGCGTGCTATCCGGTAGTGCTTCCTGGATGCTCCTAATCTCTGACTTGGCAGAGGGAGAGGAAAGTTCAGTTACTTGCCTATCCCCAGCACTGAGCCACTCTCATCTTATGATTTGCACCTGTGTTCCTTTGAGATGGAAACAATCCCTAAAGAATCACCAGAAGAATGGTCTGTAGTTAGAGCAGGCGTTGGTGGGATGAGTTCTGTTCCCACATCTGTCACTGGCTTGCTGCAAACTGGGGAGAGACCCTAAGCGTATGTCTGTGCTCTGTACCTTAGACGCTTCCTACATCAATGGAAGGTTTTTTTCCACTGATGTACTTAATCCACCTCTCCGAGAGATGGTAGCTAGGTCAAGGGAAGAATCCTTCCATCCACCTAGCCCTAGGGTTATGTTGACTTAACTGGAGCTATAGGCATGACATTTTTCACAGCCCTGAGCATTGTAGCTAAGTCAGCCTAAGTTTTAGGTGGGAAACTGAGGCAAAGAGGAGAAAGGTCACATTAAGTCATGCCATAAACAAAAGGGGAGGGCCCCATTTGGTACCCCTGTCTTTAGCGTGGGAGTTAGGAATCGAAATACCCCGCTCAGCCCTAAGGGATTTATCCTGAATCGCAGAGCAAGCTAAAAGCAGGGCCAAGAATTAGACCTGACTCCCAATTTCCACTGGTTAGTAGGTCATGCTTCCCTCCCTCATATCTTTGATCTGAGGAGATCACAACGTGCTTGCAGTGACAAGTGAATGAGATCAGCTGACAGGCAATCAGCAAAACCACACATGCATGAATCAGTCACTAGCTAGCCTGGAGAAATCATTTAGGGAACGTAACTAAAAACACAAGCACCTAGCATTGGGATGGACAGAACACGCATGTAACGTGCCATCGCATGGTCCCAAGTCACGACAATGACAGTCCTACATGTTTAAACAACTTTGATATCCGAGGGGGTCCTTTGTGCCTGCTTCCCCAGTAGGTTTGTTTAAGCTGGCTGGGGTGAGCTCTCTTTGGGTACTAGACCGTGATAATATCTCTGGTCACTGCTGTCTGTTATCCATGTGCAGTTTGTCACGTTCTATGCAAGGATAAACTCTCTGCCTTTGGACGCAGCGGGAGTCCACTACCTCTAGTTTTTTCCCCGTTTGGTGCAGCACGAAGGCTAATATAAGTGCCGAAGCCTATTGGAGGTTACAAAGGAACGGTCCCTGGGAGCTAGCTAAAAGCTGAATGGTCTAAAGCCTGGGAAAGCTCTTTGGTTATTCCAGCCTGACACAAGATGCAGTCATCTTGGTTTGCAACAAAATAAATCACTATAAATAGCAATCGCCTGTTACAGCCCAAGGGGGAGAGATGAGAGGGGAAGTGAAAGGTGTTTAAAGATGCAAGAGGCAGCAAGCAGCTCCAGTTCTAAGCTGAGGGGGGTTTTGCTTTTCTTGACCTGTATGAAAATACCCTGGTTCTACAGCAGGTGTGGGCTGGATAGGGCACCTTGTAGGGATATGCAGTAAGGGATCATTTATCACTAAGATACCGCTGCATTAGGAATGGGAAGGAGGCAGTGAGACAGAAGGTGGTACTCCATTGCCAGCAGCATTATGCCTGCAGAGGCTAGAAGCCGGGATCAGCCCCCCTGTGGCTCGGGGGGCAGGGGATGCTCAATGGTGGCACATTGCTATTTCTGTAACTCGTCTCCCCACCGCAGCCCACTGTCGTGTCACAGGTCCACAGCGCTGCCACGGACCCCTTTGTACTTCCCAGCCACAACCAGCCAAAGCATGGCAGAGGTGTAAAGTGTACCCATCCCCTGTTCTTGGCAGCAGCTGTAAATTGGCCCTCTGGGATGCATCCTGGTTGCAGCACCCAGCCGGAGCAGCTGGCCCAGGCAGGCACACCCCGACATTCCCATTTGGTGGAACAGCTTCCTGCTTTTTCTGGCTTGCCCTTGTCCCACCCTTACTCCTTTCATGCTTCATCCCCCATCTGAGGGCACCCCGAGTCTTGAATTCCCTTGAGCAGCAGAATCGCACCAGTTTCTCCCCAAGGAAACTTCCCTTGCTGTGGTGGTGAAGACCAAGCCTTGCCCCCAAGAGTTAATTCAGAAACATCTACGCTACCCTGACCCTAAGGTGACTCTAAGGGTTTGTCTAAACAGTCTGTCTCTCCCCACTCCTTCTACCAATGTAACAAAATTGGTTTAGAATAGGTGTAGCTAAATCCGTGCAAAGAGCAGCCCCAGGAATACAGGAATCCTGGGGCTTCTGGATTTCAATCCGTTAACACACTGCCAGGGTTGTAACCGCTCCCAAGGCAAACCTGGCATTTTGATTTCTGAGTTGATAGGACCTGAGACCGACTTCCAGCTACATGACAACCAGGGCTTTGGAGCTGTGCTCCGGCTCCGCTCCAGCTCCAGGCAAAAACCTGCAGCTCCACTGCTCCGGAGCTGCTCCACGCTCCAGCTCTGGGCTCCGCTCCAAAGCCCCGATTACAACTGCCGGCGCCCATGTAAGGCCGGGCAGTAGATGGTCCGTGTGTGCAAAACACAGTGTAAGGGTCTGACTCCCTGCAGCCTTCGCCTGTGGAAGGCGGCACAATGACACTCGCAGTGTGATCTGACAGCATTTAACACCCATTCTGCATGGGTGTAAAGGAGAAAGTGGGTGGGGAATGGGGCTCCCAGCGTAGACAAGGACTATGAATGTGCCCTCTGCATTCTGATGCTGTGTGTGTGTGTATGGTGTGGTAGCTTTTTGCTTTCCCCAAAGCCAGGAGGGTTGGCATAGCTGACCTATGGGCCCCAGCTGATCCCAAGTGTGGACGTCATTCGTTAAACGAGGCATGAACTTGGCACATAGTATTCAGTACAATTTCTCTCGAGGACAGGAATTTAGGAAGCTTCCCGCACAGAATTATTGAAAAATGGCAAATGAGTGGTTCTGTTTAAAGGACCTATTGTCTCTGTGGATGGCCTCTCTTCATCTCTCTTTTAAAAATCCATAATTTCCATCACCCTTAAATACTGCTGCAACTTCCGCAGGTCTGATTTCCTTCCCTTGGAGTTTGCTGGCCGGAAAGGCACTTGAGATGGCTAAAGGAAAGGGGCCACCTTCAAGATCTGAGAACAGGCACCGGCGCATCTGAATATTTTGTTTTACTACTGTAGCTTCTCATGCCAGCTCAGAGCTTCCCCAAGGTCGTCTGCCAAAACACGTGACTTGGGATCTGACATGGCCTATTTCGTGAGGCAGCTGATGTGACTGGCTGCACAGTTCTCTTTCCCAGTCTTCAGTCACAAGGGGAGAGTCTGTGCTCCGTTGGCAAAGAGCAGTGCTAAATCTGTGCGTGGTTAAGGGCTCCCTCTTTAAAGCATAGGTTCAAAGAGCGCTCATTTCAGTCCCATTGGACTGCATGCAGGAGATACAGGTTTGACAGTGACCCTGTTTAGCACTTGGAACGTGGGTCGGTCTCATTATTCCCTCATTCACAAAGTGGGAAACTGAGGCAAAGAGGCATGAGGTTGACCAGCGAGTCACGCCATAACCAAAAGGGGAGGGCCCCATTTGACACCTCTGTCTTTAGGGTGAGGAACTTATTGGTATATGGGAAACAACACTTGTGCACGCTTCATGTTAAAGCACTCTTTGGACTACAGAGAGGGATGTTGGTGTTTCTCTAGTGCCCTCAATCCAAGGATCTTGGGTTGCTTTATAAGCTAAAGAATTGAGTGTTGAAATAATCCACTTTAGAGATGGGAAAACTGGAGGCTTCAGAGTCTGACCCTTTAGTGATGCTGAGCACCCACAATTTACAATGGAAACTGGAGCACTTCTGAAAATTAGGCACAAGGGCCCAGATCAGCAAAGGTATTTAAGTGCTTAATTCCTATTGAAATAATGGGAGTTAGGAACCTAAATACCTAGATCTGGGTGTAGGTGACAGGCCTAAGACCACACAGGGCATCTGTGACTGAGCTGAGAGATCTGAAAAGGGATCACCACGGAAGGTCCTAGTTCTTGCCCACAGGTATAATGTAATAGAATTCAGTCGTTCCTTCTGTACAGTTTACTGCTGGCACACAAAGGCATCTTAATAAATCTGAATTCAACTCACATTTTAGATAGGTTCCCCACGTGGCATTGCATACAATATCTTATCACATGCCACCTGTGGGTCTTTGAGTAAGTACACAGCTGCTTATCAACACCAGATACAGGCATGGGGCCAACCTGGTGGATAAAAGTGCTTGATTATATGACGCAGGAGGATACATCTGAGACTCTTGCTCATCGGGCTGTCTTGCACTGGCAGCGTTGTGTAGGAAAGAAATACCAGCAGCACTTTGCAAAGAGTGCAAGGGACACCAGGCTACTGGATGGATTTCAGTCTTGGGTCCCTCCCAGTGCAGGGTGAGTTCAGCAACTATCACTTCTACTAGGAGGGGGTGTTGTGCAGAGAGGAAGTGAGAGCTTTGGGCAGCTCATCCACAGCGGATCATTCTCTAAACAGGGTTGCATGAGCCCTTCTAAGTTTGCTTCCAAATGGGGTCACAAAATCCCACTCCTGCCACTGCACAAAAAACCCCTAAAGCCCTGGCCTGCCTGCCTTTTATTATGGCGTCACTGTATTCCTGGTGGACCCACAAAGGGCAAGCGCTGCATACACAAACCCCATAGGAAGACAGCCCCTACCCCACAGAGGTACAACCCATGGCTCAAGGTGACAGTTCCCCATGCAGGGGCCGAGCACAAGACCACTGCACCACTTGAGCCCTAATTTGTGGGTTTAAGGGTGCACTGGCTCTGTGCTATCTTAGATGGATAACTTTAAATAGGCCAGACCTACAGCTGGGTACACTGAGCAGTAACCGAATCTAAAGCTTCAGGGTGTAGAATCGCGCAGGGCCAGGACAAAATTATTTTCCACTTTATGGGCCTGACCCGAAAGCCCTGGAAGGAATCCCACTGACTGTAATGGGCCTGTCTGCAGCACTGGTGAAGACAGGTGCCTTACGGCAACTTATCGCCCTCCCTTGAAGCAACAGGTCTTGGCCAGTGCCAGAGGCAGGAAATGGGATGCCTTGGAATTTACTGTTCCTAATTTGCCTTGGCATTACTTAGGGAATTCTGGTCAGAATTCAGTGCAAGGGAGGGGTTAACGGCGGTAGCTGCTGAAGTGCTGGTTCATGATCAGATGAGGTTTGTCAGGTTTCCAGGGCTGCACATAAGCAGATTGACTCTGAGGATTGCCTTTATGTAAGAGAGTTTGCCGTGCTGCATTTTGTGTAGGTCATTTGCTTGTTGATTGGATTCCTTTTTATCCCCCTTAGCTGTGTGCTCGCTTGAGCCAGCTTTCAGAACGGAAACCTGCAGGTTATTTGCAGGGAGGTGCCACCTACATATGCAATGCGTGCATCCCAAGCCCCAGAATTCACAAAAGCCATAGTCCAGCCGGTGGCCCATGGACTGCTTCCGGACCCCAAACGCAGATTATAGAACAAAATGGCATCCTCTGCACGGCGCAACCTTGCACGCACCCTGCATGCAAGGCTGCCCCACCTGGAGAACGCCATTTCATGGAACGTCACTAGAAAGGTTGGAGGACCTAAGGCATGCAAGCGTAGAATGGATTCGTCTGTGATAGAACAGAGCTAGCGGCATGAACTCTTTGTCCAGATGGAAAATTTAGGGCAAAATTTGCTCACTACAAATGTTGCACTCCTTACTAAATATATCACAGCCTGGCACTGGTTATTTGATAAGCGTGCAATGGACTGACGGGGGAGGCCAGGCCCTGATGCAGCCTTGGAACTCTTGGGCCTGATTCTGCTCTTGCTTATACCAGGCTAAAGAGGAGTAACACCCCTAAAGCCAACAGAGTTTCACCAGTGTCAAACTAGTCTGAGAAGAACAGATCCCTTATTTTGATAACTGGGAATGTTTAGGTATGAGGGACTGATGCCATTGGACCTGCTGATGATGTCACACTGGTTTAAAGACAGGTTCATGCCACTGAAGTGAATAGAGTTACACTGTTGTTAATAGAACTGGGGCCAGACCCTCAGCTGGCAATGGATCTTTGCTCGCACCAGCCGAGGGTCTGGCCCTCATTGTCTAGCAGTTTTAGGCGGAGGATCAGATCCTGCTCTGTTGTGTCGATGTTAATCCGGAGTAACTTAAGCAAAGTTAAATTTATGCCTGTACTGGACACTCTGCTAGCTTCGGTTTGGCTGTGTTGGAGTAAGACTGTAAAACCACTCTTCCCAGCTGGGCCCTAATGATCTCAGTTCCCTGATCTCCCTGCATTACACCCCAGCCTGCTTATTTGCCTCATCCAGCTGCATCATGCCTCTTGGCTGGGGGAGGGACTGGCCTAGTAACTAAGGAACTGGCCTGGGACTGAAAGCTGGGGTCTATTCCTAGCTCTGCCACTGGCCTGCTGGATGACCTTTGGCAAGTCAGGGCAGCATACTGTTTTCCTAACACCGTATCTATCCAGTGACACACAACAAAGCACCCCTTTCCTCCAATACCTGGGTGCCTTCTCCCTATTCAAAAGTCAGACTGAGATGTCCCTGCTGAGCTGGTGTTAAGAAATAGGGACAGCAGCACAGTCATTCTCTGGTCAAGTCACTGTACTGATCTGCCTCAGTTTCCCCATTGTCAAATGGGGATAACGATACTGATTGCAAAGCACTTCAAGACCTACTGATGAAAAATGCTGTGTGAGAGTATTTATGTCTATTCACACACAAAGAGATATTATGGATATTATTTACTCATGGTTTGTACAGCACCTAGCACAATGGGGCACAACCTTGTTGTGGCGTTTATGTACTACTGCAACTTAAATGTTAATGCACTCTCTCCCCACTAGCCAAAGTACAAGGCCACTGAATTGATGTGGTCACATCACATCATTGCAGCTAGTTTTAAGAAACAAAACAACTCTATCTTCCAGAGGGAAACGTTTCAAATAGAGGCGGCTTTGCTTCGAAGTATATGTGGAGCGGGGAGATACTATTCTGTCTCTTCGCACTCTGAACCACATCCTCAGCTGATGTAAACTGGCTAAGAATCTAGCTCTGTGTTTGGACAGCAAATTTACGGCAGATATTATCTGATCTGTCTTTCAAGTGGAAATGGAACTCTGCCCCCTTAGTGGTGTGCTATTTTGTATCATATGGAACACTTAAATAAAGGCCCAGGGCTTGTCTACATGGAGACAGTCAGAAAAATTAATCTGAATTTAAAGAAGATTAGTTAAACCACATAAATCCCCCTCCCACTTCACACACACACACACACACACACACACACACACACGGATGGATACTCTCATTCAGAATTAAAATGGCCTTAATTTACTTTATCTCAATTCAGTTTCCTTGCTCTTGCTCATCCTGCTATAAAACAGAAGGAATTACACTCAAATCAGTTTCAGAGTAACAGCCGTGTTAGTCTGTATTCGCAAAAAGAACAGGAGGACTTGTGGCACCTCAGAGACTAACCAATTTATCTGCGCATAAGCTTTCGTGAGCTACAGCTCACATCATCGGATGCAAATCAGTGTAAACCTACTGCCAGGTCAGGATCAGGTGCAGAGATAGGGCCCTGTGTGTTACATGGCGTCTGCCCAGAATCAAGGCTGGTGAGCGTGAAGCTCCTTGTCAATAAGGTCACTAATTATTATTGTCAACTGAGGCGCAACTGGCAAGAACAGATAGTGTCTTGTGATGATCATCATGGGAGTGAGTCATGTGGGAAGCCCAAGTGACCAGCGAGGCATATCATAGACAAACAGGAGCTTGGGAGATCTGATGAGAAGGACGTTGTGGTGATTACTAATGCAGTCATGCTAGAGAAATGGGACCGATTGTCCTGTTGTCCTGGTGCAAATCTGAAGCAAATCCACCTGAAATCATCAGTGTCCTGGATTTACACCAGTGAAAATACAGACTTTGGTCCTTATCTATCTGTCAGCTTCTGCTTAGAATTACGAAGTGGACAGGGGCACGACGCTTCTCTTCACTGGCTCAGTTCCTCCAGAGGAAGATGTATGCATCCGATGAAGTGAGGTGTAGCTCACGAAAGCTTATGCTCAAATAAATTGGTTAGTCTCTAAGGTGCCACAAGTACTCCTTTTCTTTTTGCGAATACAGACTAACACGGCTGTTACTCTGAAACCAGGGGAAGACAGAATCCACTCCACAACAATGCTGGAGAGTTTTCTTCCTGACCCCAGAAAGGATCAGCTTATTCCCTGAAGCATGGATGTCCATGGAGGCTTTATAATTTTAACCTCCTTACTGTCATTCATACCTATGCTTAATCCCTTTGTCCGAACCACCCTGAGCTGTTTGCCTCAGTAGCGCTTGCAGTTGAAGGCTGGGCTTTGTAGCGAGTAATTAATGCAATCCCAAAGCGTTCACCTGGCTTGTGCCAATGGACTGGCTGGGCTATCTCTCAGCACAGTCCAACATTCAGTCCTCCCTTGTGTCTAGTCTTGTAGGCCTGTGAATGGCACCAGCTGATGCCCTGGAAGGTTTTGTGGCTTGAGTGACACTTGCACTTGGCCTGCGATTGGAAAATGATAGGGTGGATCATCATTTTTTATTGCAGTGACTTTTCTGGGAAGGTCAGCTGAGGTGCCTAGCGCCCGGGCTGCAGGATCATTCATACCCTGTAGCTCCGTGATTACTATTGCAATTGTCTTTCCTTGGACTGAAGCCAGACACGGTATCCGTGGACTAGAGAGGAGAAGCTTTGGGCAACGCCTTGAGTAGACGTGCACGTGGGGCCTGATCCTGCATGAGGCTGAGGGCCATAGTCTCCCTCTGCCTTCCAGGGTATTTGGGGTGTTCTGTGTCTCCCACGGGGAGCTTGGCATGTTGTGCATGCCCAGCAGGGATAGTCCTGATGATAGGTTGCCAAGCCCGGCCCCTTGCTCAGACCCAGACAAAATCACTCTAGCTTTCCCCCATTGCAGCCCTTAATCACGCGAGCGGTCCCACTGAACTCAACGGGGCTAGACTTATGCTATGAGTGGGATGCGAGGACACTGGTCTCTCCCATTGGAAGTGTGGCTGCAGGCAGCACTGAGGGGGGAAGGGAAGGGAGCTCAACTCTGGAAGGGCAGCTGTTACATCCTCTGAGGGAGCTCTGTAAAAAGCTGAGTTCTGCTTTTTACAGCTGAGGAGGGCAGGCTAGTCCTTCGATCGGTCCTATGCAAAGGCATTAGGTGGTTTCTTGGAGCCAACTGAGGGCAGAGCTGCAGAAGAAGGGTCAGACTGAATACACCCAAAGCCCCAGGGATGGCTAGAGCTGAGGTTTGGGTTTGGTTCAACATAGGTGTATGGGGAATTTGCACATTTCAGGCTGGGTTCCGATTCTGAGGGACAGGTCTTCCTTTTTTTTTTTTTGCACCTTTCCAGTAGCACAAAGATTTCATGCTGCCCTTGAAAGGCAAGATGAAATTCCTCAGGCGTAGAGAATTGTTGGTAGCATACAGGTGGAGTGAGGGGTGGGGACTGAGGCAGGAGGCCAGGGGTTTTGAGGAGACACTGGCAAGAGCCAGCCAGCGGAACAGTCCAAAGGGGTGCCTGCCAAGAGAATGTCCCTCGTGACCGGGACAGCTTGTGCTGGGAGCCAGACTGTCCCCGGCTGACTGCAGGATAACAGGGAGGTGGAAAGGGAGCGTGGTGCTTCTTCTGAGCTGCCTTCTCACCCAAGTGGCCCACTTGACAACCACTGTTATTCACATTTCTATAACATCCCCTTCCAGGATGATCTAAGGCCACAGAGAATTGCTCACCAAAGCATATGCCTGTTTTCCGAGTTACACACAGACCTTCAAGGATAGACGGCAGCTAGGGAGGCTCACTAGTTGTCTAGTGAGCTAATACATGAGGTCAAATTCAGTGGAGTACAGTGGGGTTATAACAGGGATAAATATAGAATCATAGAAATGTCGGGCTACAAGCGACCTCGAGATCATCAAGTCCAACTCCGGCATTGAGGCAGGACCCGGTCAACCTAGACCATGCCTGACAGGGGTTTGTCCAACCAGTTCTTAAAAACCTCCAATGACCAGGGGATTCTACAACCTCCCTGGAAGCCTATTCCAGAGCCTAACTCCCCTCAGAGTGAGAAAGTTTTTCCTGATATCTAACCTAAATCGCCCTTGCGGCAGATCAAGCCCATTGCTTCTTGTCCTACCCCATGGAGAACAATTGATCACTGTCCTCTTTATAACAGCCCTTAACATATTTGAAGACTGTCTCAGGTTCCCATCTTCAGTCTTCTTTTCTCAAGACTAAACACGTCCAGTTTTTTTAACCTTTCCTCCAAGGTCAGGTTTGATCATTTTTGTTGCTCTTCTCTGGACTCCCTCCAGTTTGTCTACATCTTTCCTAAAGTGTGACGCCCAGAACTGGACACAATACTCCTGCTGAGGCCTCACCAGTACCAAGTAGAGTGGGACAGTTACTTATGTGTCTGACAGACACCACTCCTGCTAATACACCCTGGAATATTAGCCTTTTTCACAACGGCATCCCATTGTTGACTCAAATTCAATTTGTGATCCATTCTCACCCCCCAGACCCTTTTCAGCAATGCTACCACTATGGTCCTCTGTGGCTATATGGCAGTCCGACCTTCCTTGAAGTCCAGCATTCCTTGAAGTCCCAGCAGCACAACCAAGAGGAGGCCACTGTGTAACGAGTCCCCTCTTCCTCGACTGCTAGGCCCATTCCTAAAGAGCAGAGTTGATCAAATATTTCCAACGCTTTTGCAGAAAATGTTCATATTGGATGAAATTTTCAGTGTGTTTTTCTACACACAGATCTCTTGGTTTTTCCCCTAGAGAACTTACAATCTAAATAGACAAGAGACATACAGGGTGGGAGAAAGCATGTGTTACCCTCATTTTCCATGCAGCAGAGAAAGGGGCCAGATTTTAAGCACTGAGCACTCCACTTTCTGAGCACTCTTTAAAACCTAGCCATAAATGACTTGCCCAAGGTCACAAGAAGCCTGCGGCAAAGCTAGGAACTGAACCCAGATCTTCTGCATCCCATTCCTTTCACACACACCCCTAAACATGTATCCCCTCTAGAGATTCTTCCTCGCTGGAGTCTTCAAGAGTCTAACCTCAAACGGCATTCCAGTTTCTCCTGACTTACAGTGATGTAATGGTGATCACAGCCTGGCTCGCTGAGGGATAAAACAGAGAATGGGCTTGTTTGTGGTACCATGTGGTTGATAAATTACAGAGAGGGACTGAAAGCAGCCCTCCTGGCTCATCCAGAAAGACACATGGAGGACTGTCTTGGAAGGTACCTTGGGAGACCATCACCTGAGGCTGAGAGCAGAGCAGAGGTGAGGACACATTTTCATTGTGTGTCACAATTGTGCAAGCGTTGCTCTGAACAATTCCTGACTTCCGACTCCCTTGCTCCAGCATGACCCAGGAAGATTTGCTTCTTTCAGGATCACCATCTTTCAAGTCCAGCCAATTACAAATTACCTGTGCAATTACACAAACACTGCCGGCCAAGTTTCCTGATCCACGCCTGGACATGCATGCACCCAGGGGGTACTGAGTGTGTTGCCTCATGAGAAGTCTGAAATCCGGGGTCTGCCTGTCCCAAGCAAGCTCAGAGCTAAATGTGCTATCAGACCTGTGTTGAAAGGAGTCGTAGGCTGATATACTAAGAGTCCATATGCTTTTGCAGGAGCAGCAAAGGCAAGTTGAGAGATGAACTGCTGGTACAGCACTCTGAAATCCTTGGCTGGATCCGGGCATATGGAAACACTTTGCTGAGGACATATTAAGTAAGAACAGTTGTGACACAGACTCTGTGTGGATCCAAAATATTCTTGGACCCTCTGGAGCAATGAGATTTCAGATGCACAGACAAGTGATGTAAAAAAGTCAAGCCCCTTGCAACAGCCTTACAAATGTCCCATCATCTACAGCAGTGCAGAGTGGGCCTGGGTTTCCTACTGCCTTGTGTTTTACGCAGTCCCTTTCCACCTGTGCAAAGTGGATGTACAACTGCAACGAATCAGCAGGGGACCATTTTACACCCACTCTACACTGGGATAAAGGATTGTACAGGGCGCAAGGCAGTAGCGAATCAGGCCCATGATGTTTCAGCTACCAGCTCTTCACAGAAGGGATTATTTTCATTTGGTGTCTCTTAGTTAACAAGCATGCTGGCCACACACCATTAATTACTACTTGCTTAGTGCTGACAGTCGTCACTTACCCAAACTCTGTCGTACTGTTTACCATGTAAAATATAACAGTTCCTTCCCTGCCTTTGACAATGAACATAAAGAAGCAAGTACACCCAGCTCCAGACAGGGTGACCAGACGGCAAGTGTGAAAAATCAGGACAGGGAGTGGTGGTGGGGGTGGGAATAAACACCTCTATAAGACAAAGCCCCGAATATTGGGACCGTCCCTCTAAAATCTGGACATCTGGTCACCCTAGCTCCAGACCATCTCAGAACAGTCAGTCAGCTGCAGTTTTTAGTACTGGGCCCTTGGCTGAAGGTGAGCCATTGACAAACATTAGAAGCTGGGAATGGACAACAGGGGATGAATCACTTGATGATGACCTGTTCTGTTCATTCCCTCTGGGGCACCTGGCACTGGCCACTGTCGGAAGACAGGATACTGGGCTAGATGGACCTTTGGTCTGACCCAGTCTGGCTGTTCTTATGTTCTTAAACATTCTGAAATTTAGCATGTCTCAGTGCAAAGCTATCCAAATGACTTGACTTCCTGGCTACGTATATAATGCAAGCATTTTACATCTAATATCGGGATAGGCCAATATGCTCTTTGGAGCCAGGGTCTGTTGGCTTGAATCTCAGGAGAGATCCTTTCTGAAAAGGCACTTATTGGATAAAGCCATGTCTGTGGAACAGGGATCTGGTTGAAAATTTTTATTAAGATGATGTTAAAATTAAAAGAAAATGGTACAGAGTTTAAGCATCGACGTTTCTGGTTATCAGGGAATAACGTACTACTGTTTAAGAAAGTAGCCCCTTCTTAAGGTTAGTGGCTTTTAATGAACCAGGCCTGATCTCTCTTTGAATGGATTAGTTATTCAAATAGCAAAGTTTTCCCTTATCATCTTATAGACTCTTAAAATCTTTTGAAGAGACAAGGTGGGGGAGGTAATATCTTTTATTGGACCTACTTCTGTTGGCGAAAGAGACAAGCTTTCGCGCTACACAGAGCTCTTCGTCAGGGACCTGTCTAAGCACAAAAGCTTCTCTCTTTCCCCAATAGAAATTTAGTCTAATAAAAAATATGACCTCACCTACCTTGTCTCTCTAACGTCCTGGGATCAATACAGCTACAAGAACACTGCAAACAATATTTTGAAAAGATTAATTGGGGAAAACATAGTATTTAAATACTGAGCTGCATGTTAAAATTTCAACAAAGCTGCTCTCCACATTCAGGGCCTGATCCTGTTTCCATTGAAATCAGTGGCCCATGGATTTCAGTTTCCCATTTGACTTCCAGACTCTGATCTTTAGTATCCCTGCTCTGCTTATGGTACCTAATCCCTGCATAATCGTGTGTTTTCTTGATTAAATACGCCTTAATCAAGTGCTGTAGGTGCCTTGTTGGCTGGATTAGCCTTGTTATCAGAATAAAGACGACAAAAATCCTCTTGTAATTAACACTTTAGTAGGATCAGTTGCATAGCCTGATTTAGCATGGCTAAGCGAGTTTCTCTTAAATTAAACCAAAAGACACAAAGCCAGGTTCCGATCTCAGTTAAGATGTGTAATTTGCAGAGTAACTCATACCAGTGTAAATCCATTGAACTAAGGTGAGAACGCAGTGTTGCCAACTCTCATGATTTTGTCATGAGTGTCATGATAATTATTGTTTTCCTTAAAGCCCCAGCTCCTGGAGTCATGGAGAAATGCGATGATTTCAGCCTTCTTTCTTAAAGAAAAAGTAAGTTTCTAGCCCTCACGGCTGTGAAGAAAGCTTCAAAATGGGATTCCCAATGCACCCTAAAGACGCAGAAGCAGAAGGCAAATAAAAAGAACACCAACTCTATTACTTTACATAATCTCATGATTGTTGGTGAGTTTGACTCAATATTTTTGAACATTTGCGATTGGCAATACTGATTCCTAGACGAATATCTGCCTTGTCTATTCCTGGTACCCATGCGAATATATAAAGAGTGAAGGCAGGTTCGAACAGACATCAGGAATGAGAATTTCAGATGAAAGCAACCAAGTCGTTAGACTAGAAACCTCAAGCCAATGAGCAATATGAGGACATTTCATTAGACACGTAGCAAATGTATGAGGAGCCTGGAAAGATTCCATAGAATCATAGAATATCAGGGCTGGAAGGGACCCCAGGAGGCCATCCAGTCCAACCCCTTGCTCAAAGCAGGACCGATCCCCAATTAAATCATCCCAGCCAGGGCTTTGTCAAGCCTGACCTTAAAAACTTCTAAGGAAGGAGATTCCACCACCCCCCTAGGTAACGCATTCCAGTGTTTCACCACCCTCCTAGTGAAAAAGTTTTTCCTAATATCCAACCTAAATCTCCCCCACTGCAACTTGAGACCATTACTCCTTGTTCTGTCATCTGCTACCACTGAGAACAGTCTAGAGCCATCCTCTTTGGAACCCCCTTTCAGGTAGTCTGTAAATATGAGGATGGAGCCCATGGAGGGAAGGAAACAAACAGCTCCCTGCTAAAATCTCAGGCAGGGTAGGGAATTGGGGTGGATTGGCTTTTGAAGTTTGCATTAGTGAAAAGGGAAAACTTTTCTTCTGCCCTTGGCTAGTTGCCCATTCACTGTACCTTTTGGTCTGCCATTGCACCTTTTGAGCCTTGTTCCGCTATCACTTACATTGGTGTAAAGCCAACATAACCTACCCCTATTTACACTACTCTGAGAGGAGACTAGTAGCAAACTGACTGCTACTCCCCATGCAGGTGGGTCAGGAATGCCTTTGTTTGGCTGTCTCTGAATTCTTATGCAAAAGCTTCACTATGTTCCAAATCCTGATCCCCCCCACATCTGCTCCCAGCCACTCATGGCAGAGATTTAACCCCTGGGGAGCTGCTGATTGCATCTCCAGTGGTGCCCTATAAAGTACATCCCCTTTAGAAGGCCTTCCTGCCAATGGAACCTGGCTGCTCATCTCTCCTTCCTTATTTATGTGCTACTAAGAGTGATCGCTTTGATGAGATACTCAGCCAAGGGGGCAACAAGCCAGATGTTTAACAGCAAACAGAAAAGGAGTACTAGTGGCACCTTAGAGACTAACCAATTTATTTGAGCATAAGCTTTCATGAGCTACAGCTCACTTCATCGGATGCATTCAGTGGATGCATAAGCTCACGAAAGCTTATGCTCAAATAAATTGGTTAGTCTCTAAGGTGCCACAAGTCCTCCTTTTCTTTCTGCAAATACAGACTAACACGGCTGCTACTCTGAAACATGTTTAACAGAGAGATTCAGGACCAAAATAACGTTGTGCTCCATAGATCTTAAAGGTATCTTCTGATAGCTGTTCTGTGGCCTGCTTTCAATCATAGAACCAGAGAATCATAGGACTGGAAGGGACCTTGAGAGGTGTTCTAGTCCAGTCCCCCGCACTCACGGCAGGACGAAATATTTTCAGAGTGTAGAGGATCCTCAGTCAGCCAGTTTCCAAGTGGAGGTGCCACACCACAGCCACACAACAGCTGGTATTAGTGGTGACCCTTGAAGGAAGGCCAAAATTTCAGTGGTTCATGGAGACCATACTGACCTTGCCCCTCGGGGGGTCTCCCACCAACACTGGTAGTTGCAGCCAAGGAATATTTTAATCCATTTGATTTCTTAAAGCTAGAAATTGGAACTCAGGTTCTAGTCCTGGCTCTCTCATTGACCCCAGGCAAGTCACTTAACTTCTCTGGGCTCAGTTGCCTCCCCTCTAAAATGGGGATGATATTCAAACCAACTCGGAGGGGCGAAATGGGGCTTTGGTTTTCTAAAACAAGTGAGGATTTTAGGGCCTAGAAGAGCCAAGATAATTGTCTGCTGTGACAAGATAATTGTCTGCTGTGTAATGGCTTGTAAAGGCACAGGCTTGTTCAAAAAAAAAAAAACAAAAAAAAAGTACAGGGTTTTTTTAAAGCCTAGCAATCAACATGGTACTTTGACTCACACTTCATGCAATTCCACTGGAGTCTCTCAGATGACCAGGGTAAAGAGAGCTCATCAGAAGGGGTTTGTTTGCTTTTAAAAATTCTTTACCATCTCCAAAATCAAAAATCAAAAAGGAGTTGATTTCAACAATTTCCCCAGTCTCCAGAAAACTTCAAACAGCCGTGGAGGTGGCTGAGTCCCCTGGAAATTTAACACAACTCCTATATGTCAGTAATTTTGATCAGCTCTGCTTGTAACTTGGGTCAGAAGCTAGTTCCAAGGGAGGTGAGCTGAAGGTTCATTCTGCAGGTCTTTACCACTGAGAGAGCTGTCATCTCATATGGGAACGTCAGGAGACCAGAGTTTTCTTGCCTGTCTCTGGGACTGACTAAAGTCATGTCAGTACACTGAGTCTACCTGTAAAATGGGGATAATGATAATGACCAACTCCTGAAGGCGGCCCTACAGATGAAATGCACAACAGAGCAATGCAAAGTAGTTGTATACCGTCTCACTGTTTCCTGGTTTGCTGTCTGAATCCACCTCTTACCTCCTCTTATGTTTAGATTGCTCTTGGGGCAGGGGTCATCTGTGTGTCTTGTCTTTTTTGTGCCGCACCTAGCACAAGGGGCCAAAGACTGGGGCCCCTAGTTGTTACTACAATACAAATAAATAATGATGACGGATGACCTCCTAGAAACCTGACTGGCTAATACAGATTCAGTGTCGGTGGAACAGGAGGGGCCAGGAGGCCATGGCTCCATCACCTTTTACCGGCGGTAAGGCTGAGTGATGCAGGGGAGGGGCAGAGAAGAGCGGGCAGGGGGCAGATTCTTTGGAGGAAGAGGTGGTGCGGGAGCGGGGCCTCAGGGGAAGGGGTGGTGCGAGGGTGGGAGTTAGGGTGACCAGACAGCAAGCGTGAAAAATCGGGACAGGGGGTGGGGGGTAATAGGTGCCTATATAAGAAAATGCCCCAAAAATCGGGACTGTCCCTATAAAATCGGGACATCTGGTCACCCTAGTAGGGGTTCAAGGAGAAGGGGCAGAGTGGGGGTGGGACCTCGAGAAGGGGCGGCCCAGGGGGCAGGGCCATGGTTTGGGCGCCAGTGGCCCCCCCACTTTTAGGGAGCTTCCACTCCTGCATAGACTATAACATAAAATTTCTCCACCACTTTAAATGTCAGGGTGAGGAGGAAGCAACTGGAGACTTACATCATCCGAGAATGCATGAGTCACCTGGCTCTACCTCGGCTGACATAGCTGAGGTTAACACGATGCGATACGACAGGTCAGGCTAGGCGGAGCTGGTACTGGCAAGAAGCTTCTTGGTCAGGTGCCGGCCACCGCCCAGAGACTTCTGGGCAGCTGCCAGATTGGGATTACCAGCCAGGATCGGGTGCTGATGTGTCATTGGCACATAAACCCGGGGAAGGGCAGGCCCCTTCTTGAAGCAGTTCGTTAATGCTGTAGTCTACGAGCCGAGACATTAACAGGGTGTAAAAATCAGCAGGCACCAGTTTGGTAACTTCGTTCCAAAGGTACACGGAAAATCTCCTGGAGCGTTCGTATTTCTCCAGGGTGCCCCAGCGTGCGGCCCTGCTCTGGCTGTGACTCTAGCTGTTGGGAAGCGTGTTACTGCTCCCCCAACGACTTGGACCGGCTGAAACGGTTTTGGTTTAGTATAATGAAAATTAGAAGTAAGGGCCATTTTGGGGGGCCTGGCTACAGAGCCATGGGGCTGCTATTCCCCCTTCTGCTTGGGTGGATGGAACGCTGGCTGTGCCACCCCACTTCTGTGCTAGCCAATGCAACTATGCTCTACCTCCCAGGATACATGAGGGGGGGTTGTGTACTCCTGGCTCCCACCCCCAAAGCACTGGTCAGCACAGCTGTGCTGGGGGACAAACACTGCACCAGGTGTAGGGCTGGCACAGAGTACAGCCCGCTGGGCAGTAGCAGAGGATGGTGACTCTTCATCTATCTGCTCCTGGGCTACACACTGCCCCCAGGTGCGGCTTGGGACAGAGGCATAACTGACCCCAATGGGAGTACTTGTAAAGTAAGGTACTGCCCAGGCTCCGTGTATGTAGGGTGGCGGAATCTGGCTTTAGGCAAATCAATGCTGTAGCAGACTGAAATTCTGGTGACCTGGGTTCCAGTCCCAGCTCTGCTGCTGGGTGACTTTGGGCAAGTCACTTCCCCTCTCTGTGCCTCACTTTCCCCATCTGTAAAATGGGGACAACGATACTGCCCTTCTTAGTAAAGTGCTCTGAGATCTGCAGAGGAAAAGTGCCACCTGAGAGCGGGGCGTGATTGCACTTTTACTCTGATAGATGGATAAACTGAGCCTTACAATGATCTCTCCTAAAATGGTGTAAACCCAGAGCAGCTCCAGCTGGCTCAACACTGTTATGATGGTGTGAGCAAGGTCACAATCAGGCCCTCATTTGCCCAGAGAGGTTCCGGGCAGGCTCATGCCATCCTTGCACTCAGGGTACCCCTACTGAGTCACTTCTACCACCCTCAAACACCAGGCACGGCACCTTACTCTGCAAGCGGTGAGTACTGTAAAGATGGCAGAATCCAGTGACTTCAGTGGAGTGACTGCTGTGACTTCAGTGGGCTTTGGATCAGGTCTTAATGGACCTGCTTGAGTCTTCATGCGGCAGTGAGCAGGTGGGGAATAAAGCCCAGCACCCTTAGCCCCTCTGCTCAAACCAGGAAACTACACTGCTGCTCTGGAAAGTTGGGACATGATATTGTGAGATGCTGAACACACGCGCTCAGCTCCTCTTGACTTTACAAGGGCTCAGCACCTTGCAGGATGAGGCCCTTAACTGGGTTGCTTTGTCTCTCTCAGTCGTGTCTCCATTCACTGGAATCTGCTGCCTTAAGCCGGGAGGTGGCTGCATTCCAGAGACTCTCCAAATTCCTGAAGCATCCCAGTGGGAAGCACCAGGGCAGTTGTTCTCAGGCGTACTTGCACCCCGGGGGTATGCAGAGGCCTTGCAGGGGGTACATCAACTCTAGATATTTGCCTAGTTTTACAACAGGCTACAGACAAAGCACTAGCGAAGTCAGTTCAAACTAAAATTTCATACAATGACTTGTTTATACCACTCTATATACTATACACACTGAGATGTAAGTACAATAAATATTCCAATTGATTGATTTTATAATTATATGGTAAAAATGAGAAAGGAAGCAATTTTTCAGTAAGAGCGTGCTGGGACACTTGTGTATTTTTAGGTCTGATTTTGTAAACAAGTCCTTTATAAGTGACGTGTAACTTGTGGGTACGCAAGACAACTCAGACTCCTGAAAGGGGTACAGTTGTCTGGAAAGGTTGAGAGCCACTGACCTAGGGTGATGGTGGATTATCAGTGTCAGGGACTTCTGGAGTTATGGAATCTGCTACTGCTTTGTTTGGAGGAGCTGGGGCTTTTCTATCTTTGCTTCCTTCCCTGTGTCACCTTGGTGCTTTGGTTTTACACTAGCGGGAGATGGCTTTGAATGAAAGACACTAAATATTAAAGCTGTTACCGGGGCTGGCTCTGCTCGGAAGAGGCATGCTCCAAAAAGCAGCGTCTGGAAGGTTTACTGATGCAGCTGCTCAGCCGGGGGCTGACGCTCTGATGCTCTCCCTTGCTCTCTCTCTCTCTTCCTCTCCCTCCCTCAGGGTCAGTCTTGTCCTGAAACGACCGTTCAATTCTGGCATTTGTGTCCAGGAATTTGCTGCGGTCAGATGCTCCTGGTTTCGAGCTGGGATTCCTGAGCTGAGTGTGGTTGAAATTCCACTGGCTGTTGCCCGCAGGGATTTCATACCTGACACTGGCCTGCAAGAATATAGGATACCCTGCAGCAGTAAAGAGGGAGTCTTGAATCCTGAACCCTAATGTCCCTGTACTTTGAGGTAATTCTGACCTGAGCTGAGACATTAGGAGCCGTTCTCAGTAACACTCAAAAGGAAAGTGCATCCAGGGTTTAGAGAAGATGCTGTGGAAAATCAGGTAGCACTAGCTGTGTTAGGGAGACCTTCACAGTGGGGGAGGTTTAGGTTGGATATTAGGAAAAACTTTTTCACCAAGAGGGTGGTGAAACACTGGAATGTGTTACCTAGGGAGGTGGTAGAATCTCCTTCCTTAGAAGTTTTTAAGGTCAGACTTGACAAAGCCCTGGCTGGGATGATTTAGTTGGGGATCGGTCCTGCTTTGAGCAGGGGGTTGGACTAGAGGACCTCCTGAGGTCCCCTCCAACCCTGATATTCTATGATTCTATGATTCTATGATTCTCTACCCTAGGAAGGTTTAGGTGGTATCATACCAGTATATATCAGCAAAACCCTGCAGTGGGGATGCAGTTATAGTGGTTTTAAAGTGCCTTCTATACTGGTATAGTTTATGCTGGTTCCCCCAGCTGGCATAAGCTATACCAGCATAACTGCATCTGCCCTGGGGCTTTTACCCTCAAAGCACTATCAGTAACATAAGACACCTCTAAGCGAGCGAGCTATGCTGATAAAACTTAAGTGTAGACCAGGCCTCAGTCTGGGAGCCAGAGAGAACCACAGGGTGTGTCTGTGTCCAGCAGCCTCAAAGTCCCCTTTGTATTGTAACAGAGGTCAGTGCCTTGTCTACCACAAGGGACGTTACATAGCTGATATCTGAATACTTATGTGTTAAGGAAAGTCCAGATAGCGTTTTCATACTGATGTAACTCCATTGACTTCAGCTGTGTTACACCTGACTTAAAACAGAGATCGGAATTGGACTCCTAACATCAAACTCATATAAATCAAAGTAATTCCTGGTGCCCCAGCAGAACACACATGATTGTTCCATCTCTCCTTCAGCATCTCAGTCCTTGTCATCCTCCACAGTGCGCCACAGATCTACAGGTGGCATATTAGCCTTTGTGATGAGAAAGTGCGAGCCAGTCTTCAAAGAAGACGGCAGGATGTTGAACAGCTGGCTTCCATTCCTGGCTGTGCAACTCACTGCAACCTTGGGTAGCTCACTGCACTATATACCGTATCTTTTTGTAAGCTTCTCCAAGTATTTTTTCTTTTTACAGTGGGGAAACTGAGGCACAGAATGTTCTCTTTGACTAAAATGGGGGTTTTAAAAATGGCTGTGGGAAACACATAGTGAACATTAAAAGAAAAGGAGTACTTGTGGCACCTTAGAGACTAACCAGTTTATTTGAGCATGAGCTTTCGTGAGCTACAGCTCACTTCATCGGATGAAGTGAGCTGTAGCTCACGAAAGCTCATGCTCAAATAAACTGGTTAGTCTCTAAGGTGCCACAAGTACTCCTTTTCTTTTTACGAATACAGACTAACACGGCTGTTACTCTGAAATAGTGAACATTGTGTCAAAGGGATTCACCAGATCCTAGCTCTCCCTCCTTGTGAGGGTTTTGCAACTGACCAGCTCTGTCTAGTATTCTGTAGCATCGTAGTACATTTCTCAGTACTGACTATTTCCAGAGACATCTCTCAACAGGAGCAGGGCTAAAAATGCCTAGTTCCTGCTTGGTAGATCAGAGGGGCTTTCAACCCACAATACGTTATATTACCCTTATGAATGATATATGTTCAGGAAGCACAATGGGACTCATTAAGTGCAGCATACCTAGGAAAAATGCAATTGTTAAGCTGATATGCCTGGTTTTCAAATATTTTCTAACAATGAGGACCCGCTAGCCACATTTTCTTTGTTCTGGAAGCTGTTAACATCAGGGTGGGGACAGCTTAGTGGTTTAAGCCACAGATTTAACATATCTTGACTCCTTCCCCTTTCTAGCGACACACACACACACACCCCCACTGCCAGCAACGGTACAGTCATTTCAGTGGTTTTGTATTGGCCTAATTTTCAGAGGCTCTGAGCACTTGTAGCTCCCACTGTCGCAGTGCGAGTTGCGGATACTCAGCACCTGTGAAATTCAGGCCCCCATGTTTATAGCATAGGTGGGTTGGAAATCCCTTGGCATAAAAGGGGATACAGATAAGTACAGTACAAATAGATATTTGCATTCATTAAACATTAAAGAATCAAGCCACTCAGTACCCATGTCTGCATTTCACAGATGGGGGCACACGGCAGAAACAGAAGTTAAGTGACTTGCCCGTGGTCACACAGTGGGTCTGTGGCAGAGCAGGAAGTCAAATTTAGGAGTCTGACTTTCCTGACGCATACCTTGGTGTAAATCAGGAGGTGTTCCACTCTAAACAAGGGATTTTCACTGGTATAAATGAGGAAGAATTAGATTCTATCTCTGTACTCCATTTTGTCCAGATTCTGGGCACTGTGTCCATCACCCTGATATCTGTCTCGTACCTCCCAATCCTGTGCTTGTCTGAAGACCCTCCAGGACACCGAGACGGGCCCACTGGTGCCAACTGGCAAAGGGTTCACTGTTCTTTACAAGCAACTCCTGTCTCAGAACTGACAAACTCACTTCAACTAACAAACTGCTTTCATAGTATTTATACATAAAGGATGGCATGTGAGGTCTCTACTGGAAGTGTGAAACTTGTTGATACTCATAATCATTGCGAGATATGCATACAGGGACTATTTAAGGAATAATGTAACTATATTGACATTATGACCTTATTATCTTGGAGTAAAATGGAGCCACCAGCTAATAATATGGTGATAGCCCATTCAAGCAGGAGGAAGTTGTCATCCCTCCCTGGCTAGCCAATTATAATGTCTTGCTCAACTGTGTACCTTGGCACGAAACCCGAAAAGTCAAGGGAAAACCATCAAAGATAAACTATAAACATCCAAACCACTTGGAAGTGAAATATAGCAGTCTGTGAATAAAGACAAAAGTCTGATTCAGTGTATCACAGGGTGGAGGAGGACAGTCTGGATCCTTTCACTGAGGAGATACTTTGATGGGGGTGCTTCATGAATGACTAGGGATGAATTTTGGGGTGAGAATTTAGTTTATCAGATAGAAAAAATCCCTATTAATAAGTGTAGGCTGCGGTTCACATTTTGTGATTTTCTTTGGTACGTAACCATTTGTTTCTATCACTCACACTTGCTTCTGTTTGAATCTCTATTCTTTCCTCAATAAAACTGAATTCAAGGGCCGTGGGTGATACAAGAGTGGTATCTAAAGTAAAGCTGGTAAACTGGGGTACACTGTTCCTTGGGGAACAGCGGATCTGGGATTTCTGTGGGTATCCAGTGATCCAGGGCTGGACACCACTTTTGAAGGGACTTAGGGACTAAGGTGCACTTACCATCAACCCGCAGGGCAAAGGTGAGGCTGCTGTCACCAGAGGAGAAGGGCTGAGCATCTGACAGGCTGGTTGTGTTAGGGCACGAACACCCAGCTGGCACAGGCTAGATTCCCGCACACTGGAGACAGGTGATGACTCTCAGCCCGGTATGCCAAAGACAAGTCACACCCTCCAGATGTCTATGACTAGGCAAGATTTATGAGTCTGCATACTGCTTATTGTGCCTAAATGGAGCCCTTGGATGGAATTGTTTGCGGGAGTGAATTTAGATCCTGCAGATGGGTCACACAACTAGCCTGATTTTCAAGGGAAGGAAATCCAAGCTTGGGCCTCTTCTTCCAAGTTAACCTGCCCCGAGCTAAAGTACAGAAACAGCACCAGACACTAAGCGGAGTGGCGCGATATAAGGCGGGTAAAAAAAGCCTCCAGCAACAACCTAATGGTGACCCTAACCAGCGTTTCATTTCTCACTTCGGACCAGCTCCGGTGGTCTTGAAGTTTTATGACATATGGTTGCATTCTACAATCATGTACCCTTCCTACGCTGATTAATTCGGACTAGGTCTGAGCCCAGCCTGCCGCTCCATCACAGATCTTTCTCTTCGCAGCACTGATTGTTATATAACTGTCACATTTTTTTTCCTGGTATGATCTAAATGCAGACATGTCAGAAGATATACCCTCAATCACCCACCATGCAGCACTTTGTCTCCTGTTCAAGCAGTAGCAGGGGGGAGTAAACAAAGCCCTCTCTGTTCTCTCCGCTTGGCCGGTGTTTCATATTTCAGTGATTTTAAAGACTAGCTTTCCCTAAGATGTTCAGGTGGTGGAAGCCCGTTGGGTGAGGGGAAGCAATGTCAGGCTATAGCTGTTCGAATCAGCAGCACGCTTCTTTCCTAAGTGCTTTAGCTGTGTTGGAGCTTGCAGAGATAAATGTTTTCAAATAACAGAAAGTGTCTCCAAAAAAACAGCATGAGCCAAACTGCTGGCCTGGAGCAAGCAGGCAACAACTGCCCTCAAAATCAAGGGATCAAAGTTACATTGGTGTCAATCTGGAGGAACTGCAGGCCACGCTTTGGTCCAGGAACTCCTGGTTAGGTTTGTTTTATTCCCATTCTTCCCCATCAAGTAGTGGGGAGGTTTCATGGTCCACTAGAGCAGTGGCTCTCAACCTTTCCAGACTACGTACCCCTTTCAAGAGTCTGATTTGTCCTGTGTAACCCCAAGTTTTACCTCACTTAAAAACTTAAAAAATCAAACATAAAAATACAAAAGTGCCACAGCACATTATAACTGAAAAATTGCTCACTTCCTCATTTTACCATATAATTATCAAATAAACCAACTGGAATATAAATATTGTACTTACATTGCAGTGTATAGTATACAGAGCAGTATAAATAAATCATTGTCTATGAAATTTTAGTTGGTAGTGACTTCGCTAGTGCTTTTTACGTAGCCTGTTGTAAAACTAGGCACATATCTAGATGAGTTGATGTACCCCTGCAAGACCTCTGAGTACCCTCACAGATACACGTAACCCTGGTTGAGAACCGCTGCACTAGACTAGGAGCTAAGAACCCTGAGTTCTAGACCCAGGGCTTCCACTTATGTGCTGTGAAACCTTGAATTCTTCCTATGTCTGTACCTCCCTTTGCCTGTCCGTTAAATGGGGATAATCGTGGTACAATATCTGAGAGAACAGGATAATGGTGCAGTAGCTGAGAGAAAGGATGGCCTTGTGGTTATGGCAGTGGATAGAGACTTGAGGTTTAATCTGGGGTTTAATCCAGTTGGATCTTGGGCAAGTGACTTAATCTCTGGGCTTTAACTTCCAATCTGCAAACTGGAGATACCATTTCCTTTTCACACTCTGTCTTAGCTTGTAATATTTTAGTGCAGGGACTCTAAGCATTTTGTATCACACTTTGTTTTGTTTTTAAATGTTAAACTAAATACCAGCAACTTTTGTTTCCTGATTTTTGAGCTTTTAGGGTCAACCTCGGATCACATTGTTAAAGCTTTTCCTGCAACACTGAGGGCTAAAAGCTGTCTTGGAAATGAAAGCTGAGATTCTCACATAATCGCATGAATCTGGCAGCTAGGGTCTAAAAAATGCACCAAATCTTGCAAGACGCAAGATAAAATCACAGGGGGTTGGAAACCCACTCACTGTAACCCAACCAGGGGGCAGGAACCATTTTGTTCTGATCGCACAGCGCCCACATCGGGAGTCATGATCCATGACTTGGGCTCTAGGTGCTGTTATAACAACATGTACCAGCTGAAGATCTGTGTGAATGTGTACAAGTCAAAGGAGCTGAGCTGACTTACCTCAGCTGAGAATTAAGCCCACAGTGGAGAGTGGTTGCAGACTTAATGGTAAGTACAATAGGAATGAACTTAGATACACTCCCAGAGACTTACAATTGCTCTTGTGAATTACACTGAGTTTCTGTGAAGGAGACCCTCCCTGTCTGCAGGCAGGTGGAAATTTAAGACTCCAAGGCTGTAGGCGGAATGATTTTTAAACTCAGTGATATCCAAGACTGTGGCAAGGAAGAATTTGGCAAAACTTTCAGTGCTATTACATTTTCCATGGAATTTCTTGCACAGAACAAAATTCTACCTGACCACAACAAAAAAATAACTCTCTCTTTCATGCCTCTTTTGTCGTAAACCTTCTGAATGTGAACTGAAAAGCAAACATTCCCAACTGGACTAATCAGTATTATTTGCGGATTAGATTATTGCCTCAAGTAATCATGACGTGATTACAATAAAAGCTTGCCCATTAAGGGAAACATACACTGATTAAATCATCATAAAAGGCTTAGTTAAAAGGTCCTGGAGTGCAGGTATTTTGTATAATTTTCAAAATGTATGTAAGCTTCCAGAGGGTTTATCTAAAGCACAACACTAAAATCCATTTTCTGTATCTTTCCTCCTCTAACATACACACGTTTGTTTTCATTCATTTATTTATTTGTTAGATTGCTTTCTTTGCCCAGTAAACGTGGGGCCTTCCCCCTGCAGGACTGGGTCCATAGCGCTTAGAAATGTAGCAAAGTGAAGGTACAAAGGGGGTATTGTCTGCTGCGATGAGCACAGTACAGTGATCAGAGCCATGGGCTGCGTGCTGGCAGCGGTGAGTTATAATCCCAGCTCTGGGACTCGCTGTGTGATTGGGAGCATCAGTTTTCTCCTCAGGCTGCTTCGTGGAGGGACTTTCTCCTCTGGGCCTGGCCTACGCTGTGGAAATCTCCCTAAAAATGATAACCAGGCTTGTCATTTATTTGTATTCCCATGCTGCCTCAGGGCCTCATTGTGCCAGGCGTGGTGCAAACACAACGATGGCCCCTGCCCCAAGGAGCTCCATCAGACTCCACGTGGCTAGAAGCAGTTCTGGAGGGAGGACTTTCCCTACACTGATCTGGCCTCAGAGCTACAATGACGCTAGCTAGGCACAGCTCGAAGCAACAAGCTGTGCTGGGCCCCCAGGGGTCCCTAGCTGTACCAGGGGGCGGTGAGGCAGGAATAACTCTTAATCCGCCCCCCCCCCTTTTTTTTGCAGTGGTTAAAGTAAAATGAACTGAGGGTGGGCGAGAGGGGAGATCTCACTGCACAGCCAAGGATCAGAGGGAGATGGGGTGGGGGTGCACTGGGGGAGTGCTGCTCCCTCAAGGCAGGCAGAGGAGGGGGAGCTCCCCGCTTCTGCTTTCAGCAGAGCTGGGGGAGGTGTCTGTGCTTTTTCCTGCTCCCTCTTACTTTAACCTTGGCATCAGACCCATCCCCATGGGCCAGCCAGCTCTGCTGACCGGCATGTCGGGGCCAGGGCTCCGTTCAGTTGCTCCTTGGAAGGCATGTGTGCAAAGGTGGTACGTGAACCCCCCATTCGGGGAGGCTATCCCCCCTGCCCTGCCCCTTCTGAATATCTGGGTGTGGAGGGCATCCTTCCCAGCATCCCTCTGTGGCAGTGCAAGGCAAGAGAACAGTCTAGCTGTTAAGGTCTCTCAAGTGCTTTGAGATCCCTCAGATGGGAGATGCGCTATCTGTCTCTTGGGTCTTTCTGTAGCGCCTATAACTATTAACACTTGCACTGTCTAGTGCCCTAGCTAGAATGATACTCTGAGAGGCTTTTTCTTTCCTCTGGTTATATCGGTTGTAGGGTTCAGAAATGTGGGGTTTAGCAGAGTCGTGGTTTGGCCATAGAATGGGATAGGTGCATTGGGAGAAAGCCAAGAAATAATTAATTGGTGGCTCTCAATAATCCCATGCTATCCTCACCATATTAGCCCAGGGATTACTTTGACCAAAGGCTAATGCATCTTGGTGACACCAAATTATACCAGCAGCACTGAGACCAGGATCTGGATCCTGGTCTTATGGTAAGATTTGGATTTAAGTAAACCCATTTCCCCCTGCAAATTCAACTGGAGGAGCTTTTTTTTCCTTTTCTAACACATGCTGCCAGGACAGTTAACGTAGGTCTCTCATATGGGCCAGTGATGCGCTACCAATATTTTAAACACCAATTGCTCCCTTGTGACCAACCCTTGGAGCAGGGATTCATTTGTTGATAGACTAGGGACGTTGTTCCTTTGTTTTCCCATCTAAAGGAAGAACAATACTTGGCAAACTTGCATGAAGTTGCTGGAAACATTTATCCTGGATGCCTGGGAGGTATATACAGTAACTTGATAATATTCTGCTTGGGGAACTGCAACTGGGGGGGGTGAAGACCTTGAAGGATCTGTAGACAGCTTCCCTTGGGATGTTTTATTTTAATGGCTACAATTTGTCACAATTCAGTTAATCTTGAAGGCAAAAACCAGTTGCTTTGTGAGGATCAGTTGTCTCTGCCAGGCAGAGGGGAGGGCAGGAGAGAGAGGTGACCCCTTCTCAAACGTCTCCCTCCATCTTATTTTCAGAGCTATAGCAAGGGGCTCTGGTTCCCGCTGTCAGACACTGCCTAGCTTGCCCATTGCACCATGAGACCAGAGAATTGGGTCAGACCTGATTGCTGAGGCCAGGTCATTCCAGGGGAAGAGCTTGTTTCGGGCGCTGATGCGATGGCATGCTCTCAAACCTATATAATCTAAATGTGATTGAATTAATTGTGCCTCTGCTTAAAGCTCATAAACTCTCATCCCATGACACGGGCGAGGAAAAGTCGCCCCAGCCTGCATGCCTGAGATCACGTACCGGGAAGGCTGATTCAGCCGTGGAGACGGGCTTTGATGGCATGTTGCCATGGTGCTCAGGCAGGCAGCTCTTTCCTTCCATCGCTGCCAGGTCCTCGCCTCCCTTTATTTCTCTGTGTCTCTTTGTTTCAGTGATATTCATGCATCGCTTTCCCCCCTGCCCCTCCCCTTTTGCTTCTTGGGGTGGGGTGGAGGGGGGTCCCTTCAGACTGCTCTGAATAAGCACAGAAGCTGTTCTCACATGATGCGGCACCAGATGCCCGCAGCTGCTGAGCTGATTAAGCACTTCAGAGGGCATCCATTTAAAAGCCATGTGAATGAACACATGCCGCACACACCCCCTCCACTCCCCTTGCTGCACGTCTGCTAGGAGAGAGGCTCTTCTAGGCCGATCAAGGCTTTCCTTCGGCCAGGATGAGCTCATGTGAATGGGTGGGGTCGTGTGTGGGCGCAGCACAAAAGGGGGGGTTAGGAGGGGGAAAGGGATTATAATAATCCTCTGTATTTCTGCAGCTCCTTTCATCTGAGCATCTCGAAGCCCTTGCCATACATTTAATGAATTAAGATTCCCAACACCCTGGGGAGGAAAAGAAGGGACATTCTTCCCCCTTTTTCAATCAAAGCCTAAAACGAGGCAGAGGTAAAGGCCCAAATTCTAAGGGCCGCTGGGTGTGCTCAGCTCTGAATAGACGGGCTGAATTCTGATCTCTTTTAACCACTGTGAATCAGGAGTAACTGTGTTGAAGTCAATGCAGTTACAGTAGTATGGGTGAGTTTGCTATCAGGTCCACCTATTTCAATCATCTGTCTCACTTGGCATCTTTTAACCATGCTCATCTTTGTTGGTAGAATTTGGCTCCAAGGCCGTAGTGTGAGTGACTGGGTTTGATTCTGCTTTCATGGGCCACTGCTATAACTCCATTGACTTTAGAGAGTAACTTCTCTTTCACTCTGGCACAGATGAGGTCAGAATGGCCCCCACCATGCTGGAGATTAGACTCCCACCTTCTGCTGGAACCCCCGTTGGAGGGCAGCCAAGGATCTGTCAGTGAGACAAGATGTTCTGAAATTGTTGCAACCCAGATGCTACAGGAAAGGAAGACAGTTGAGCCAATGCCCCAAGAGTGAATTCCCAAGGATGCAGGACAGCAGAAAGGTCTCCTTACCATGCCTCTAGCTCCAGCCTCAAGTGCTGGACAGCCCCCGCCCCAAAACTAATCACTAGCACTCACCAGTAGATCTTAAAGAGCTTTATGCAGGAGGTCAGCATTTTAATTCCCATCTTGCAGATGGATAAACTGAGGGACTTGCTCATGGTGACCCAGCAGGCCAATGGCCAAGCCAGGAATGGAACCCAGGTCTCCCAAATCCAGTGTCTATCCACACTAGGCAACACTGCCTCCCTTACCAACTGCAAAAGAGAACTGAATGCAACTTTTCTGTCAGGGTTATCCGCCTGAGTGTTCTTAAAATGTCCTCCAGCAGCATGAGAGGCTGTGACAAAATGAATGTACCTTTTGATCTAAAAGATGCATTGTGGACTGGTTCTCAAACTGGGGGCTGTGACCCCTCAGGGGGTCGCAAGGTGGTTACATGGGGGTCACAGACTGTCAGCTCTGTTGGGCTGACAGCCCCAAGCCCTCATTAAATTAACACCCCCCCCCCATTTTTAATTTATAAGGGGGGGGTGTCACGCTCAGAGGCTTGCTGTGTGAAAGGGGTCATCACCAATACAAAAAAATTGAAAACCAGAAGGATCCCATCCAAAATGCAAAGTGAGCTCTTAACCACAGAGCACTGTGGATGCTTTGTTTTGTCAAATCCCAATAAAATCCCACCCTTAGCCGCCTTAGGCCTCCACTGCCTTCAAAAGGAGGAAGACTCAGCCCAGGACTTTGGACATCCTGCTGTCTCAGACTGGGATAGGAGAGTGCATGCCAGGGGAAAGGGACCATCCTAATGAACTCTCTGCCAGCAGCCCCCTTTTCCTACAGGGGTTTCCCACTCACCCACCCCTTCTGATCTCAACTGCAGCAGTAGTTCATGGGCTGAGAGGCAGATGCCGAGGCAGGAAGATCCTAGGCTACTGATAGCTTCATAAGGCCAGAAGGGACCATTAGGATCATCTGGTCTGACCTGTGGAACACCACTCGTTGGATGGCTCTCAGTAAATCCCGAGGTAAGCCCGTATCCTGTGGACGAACTAGAGCATCTTCTTTTCTAGAAAGGGACGTCTTATCTTGATCTACAGCTTAATAGCTTAAAAACAACACTTTGAACTCCGCTGGAGAGCCAACGGAGAGCCCATGCAGACCCGGGAATACAGTTTCTCATGTGCTCAGGGCAAGAAACTCCCTCTCTCAAGCTGGCTTTGGAGCCTTTCCCTTGACTCCACTGGGCTTTGGATCTTTAAACACAGTGGCTCCGGCAGGGTTCATGCTGCCTTCAGATGTTCTAATGAATGTCAGGAAGATTGGTAGAAAGAGGGGTCTTGATCCTCCACCTGCTATAAATTGTAATGCGCCAGGGCAGGATTCAAAGACAAATGTCAGCTGAGAGACTCCAGTAGTCTAAAGGGAGGGATAGCTCAGCAGTTTGTGCATTGGCCTGCTAAAACCAGGGTTGTGAGTTCAATCCTTGTGGGGGCCATTTAGGGATCTGGGGCAAAAATTGGGGATTGGTCCTGCTTTGAGCAGGGGGTTGGACTAGATGACCTCCTGAGGCCCCTTCCAACCCTGATATTCTATGATTCTAAAGGCCACTGAATGGGTTTTTGGGCCAGGCCCCAGCAGAGAATCTGATCCAATGTATCTGAAGCCAGAATAGTCTCCTATACATGAATTTGGAGTCACAATGGAAACCTGATTTTTATGCTCATCCCATTAGGGAACAGAAACATCATCATGAGCTTGTGGTGTTAGGGACTGTGCTTTTAAGGGCAGAGCTTCCCATCAGACGGAGTCTGGGTAGGACACTGTGAAGCTCTTGTTATGCAAAGCCAACTGGCACCGGACAAAAGACAGCAGAGGTCAGCGCCTGCAAACACAGGGTCCCTAAGCATGGAGCGATCACCGAAGAACACCATGTGGTACCAGGAGTAAACTGAACTGCCTGCCCCTGGGATATCAGGAGCTCTCACTGCATCAGGAAATGAAGGGTTCCTGTGTTAGTTTATGATCTGTGCTAGTCTTATAAGGATACATAAGGAGCTTCCGAAGAGATTTTCCTAGGGAAGGACACAGGTGACGGAAGCTTATAGGCTGAGATGGATTAGTATAAGCAGCAGGACTCCTAACCTTTTTGCCCCCAGGGGTTAAGTAAGTGACCCTAAAATCAGGAAGCAAGTTGCTAGCCATGGCCATTTTTAGCCCCTTCCTCCCCCCTGGAACTTTTTATGCCTCTCCTGAGTGCCAAGCCTTCCAGCATTTCCAGACAGGCCACTGTTTGGTTCTTATATGGTTCATCTGGAAAAGCACTGGTGGGTAAAGTTTAAACAGAAGATACAAATGGCCATACTGGGTCACATCAACGGTCCATCTAGCCTGTATCCTGTCTTCCGACAGTCGCCAATGCCCGATTCTTCAGAGGCAGTGCACAGAACAGGGCAACTTATCAAGTGATAGTCTGTCGTCCAGCCCCAGCTTCTAGCAGTCAGAGGTTTTGGGACACCCAGAGCAAGGGGTTGCATCCCTGACCATCTTGGCTAATAACCATGGATGGACCTGTCCTCCAGGAACTTAGCTAATTCTTTTTTGAACCCAGTTATACTTTTGGTGTTCAAAACACCTGGCGGGGAAGTTCTGTGTCAGGGATGTTTTATGACCTGTGTTATGCAGGAGGTGAGACTAGATAATCACAGTAGTCCTTTCTGTCCTTAGAATCTATGAAGTTTCATACACTTCAGTCCACAGTAACTGTACTCACAAGCCCTCTCGCTCACACTGCAAATAATAGAGGGATCTGAGGGTGTCCCTACACCTGGCCCTGGGGCTTGGATCGCACTGCTCCTATCACAAGGCTGAGCTCACGTTACAGCCACTGAAATACAAGTGGAAGGAGTCACCCTGAAAAGGCAGTATTCAAGGGACGCAAGGGAATATTCTTGCACAGCTTGGTCAGAGCAGTCCCTGGGGGCACAGGAACACAAAGACTGCCATTGTGCCAAGCCACTTCCTGCAGGAAGGATGGAGAGGAAGGCTCCTGTGCCTCTTTCCCACTCAAGCCCCCTGCACGCCTCTCCCACAGCCAAGCACAATCAGTGTGAATGCTAAGGGCCCAGTCCACTGTGCTTGGAAGTTAATGGGATTCTCTTTCATTGGATCAAGCCCTAGGTTTGCATCGTGGTACGTTTTTCTAATAGCTTCCATGTCTCCCTAGTTATTATTTGCATTCCTAATGCTAACACTTTCCAGTGCAGAGTGTTGGGAATACCTGTGATGTGGGTTTCAGACACCCCCTGGGCAGCTGTTTCCTTTCGCACATCTGCCTTGCTCTGGATCTCATGGCAGGTGCCCTGGGGGAAGGGTTATAAATCATCCCCATTTCTTCGTCACAACCCTCCTCAATCACCTTCCACCCAATTGAAAATAGGTTGCGTAGAACCGTGCTCACTGACTGGTTCAATTACATGCTCTGTGTGCTTCGGCGCTTTGGTCCCTGCTTGACTTCCGCTCTCGGGGGAAGCTCTTGCAAAGTGTAACTTTCATACAGTTGTGATTCATCGACACAAACTCACAGACGGGGAAAGATCACGGAGGTTATCCTGTCCTTCTCCCAGTCAGTGTATTAATAGCAGTATAACTGTAGTGCCTTAGGGTGCCAGCAAAGATCTGGGCCCCATTGTGCTTGGAACCGTCTGTACGAACACCTGGTGAGAGCCTCTGCCCTCAAGAGCTTACATTTTAAAGAGACAAGAGACAAAGGGAGGGGAAACAGAGGGATGTAGAGGGGAGGTCCAAGCCCAAGGTCACGCTGTGAATTATTGGCAGAGGTGGAAATAGAATCCATGTCTTCTAAGTCAATTGCTAAAGCCACTGGACCATGTTGCCTCTCAAGGCAGGACTGTCCACTAGAGTATGATCCATCATATCTAATCTAGAGGCCAGATCTTCAGCTCCTCCTAAATCCTCTACCCTAGGGGGACAGGCTGAAGACATGCCAGGGTAGGACTGCAATGTGAACAGAGAACACTCTGCGTCTTGCAGAAACTGCTCAGCTCTTCACAGGATTAGGCCCATTGGCTGGAACAGGATTGGGCCTTAAAGGCAGAGTGGAGCCCCAGTCCATTCTCAAGTCCCACTGACCTCAGAGCTCCACACTACGGGGGCGGGGGGGGGGGTAAACAAGTTGGCAATGATTCATTTAGTCCTTTATTTTCATGGCTCTTCATTTGTCCACAAACAGCTTGCAAAATTCCAATCTAGTCCAAAAATGTTGTGGGTTTTTCTTCCCAGGTTGATTCTTAGACTGGACATACTTCTTGAAGGATGCGTTGTAAAGACTTGCTGTTCGCTGCTGGTAGGTTGTGTAAGTCCCCCTCTTTTCCATGATTGGATGGTGGTTGCTGTTCGTATATTTTCATTGCAGTGACTAATAGGAGCCCGAGTAATGGCCCAGCACCCGTTGTGTTACATGCTGTACAAATATAGAAAAAAAGACAATCCCAAAGAGCTTCTAGTCTTAAGTAGTAAATACCTAGCCAACAAAACACAGATTTCAAAAGCCATATGCGTACTGCATTGGGCTAGTTGTGCAATTTTAGATGATTTTCTTAACTTATCATTCGCTCTTCATAAGTATTTATATCAATACATCTTGATGGCTGGAATATTAACTTCAATATGGAAAGAGATCAGCACCATTCAGGCTCATAAGAGACACAAAATCCTTTAAAAACAAACTCCTGTGCTAGCCGGGGCTTTTTCCCCACCCGCTTCTAACTTCTCCTTACTGATATTAAGTCCAGTAGATTCTAATAGGGATGAAACCAAGTAGAGTTGTGTAGAAATTATTCTAAAAACCTATAGATAGAATTTAATAGCAAATGAGATCCTTTATATAGAATTTTTAAAACAGTCTTATAAATTTGCACATTGAATTGATATAGGACTCTATAGGTTGTTTTTAAAAACTTCTTCGGGGAATCTAAATTGGCTGTTAACCACTTTACTTTCACTCCTCATGAAAAAGGCTAAACAAGGGCTGCTTCTTGATTTCCTTCTTTAGTTTCTCAATACAAAGTAGAATTAAAAATCTGATGCTGTAGTAGAATGATGGGGACTGGAGGAAAAGTGCCAGGTTTCCGGAGGAATCTACTTCAGTATAATACCATCCATAGGAACACCTGGTGATAGCCTCTGCCCCCAAGAGCTTACATTCTGAAGAGAGAAGAGACAAAGGGAGAGGAAACAGAGGGATGTAGAGGGGAGAATCGTAGAAGATTAGAGTTGGAAGAGACATCAGGAGGTCATCTAGTCCAACCCCCTGCTCAAAGCAGGACTAACACCAACTAAGGTCCAAGACTATCTAAGGTCATGCTGTGAATCATTGGCAGAGATGGCTGGAAATAGAATCCAGGTCTTCTGCTCTTCAGGGGCCAGGCCTGGCTGTAGAGACCTTTGAAGGTATGCCTATACTGCAAGTAGACACGCACGGCTGGCCCGTGCCAGCTGACTCAGGCTTGAAGAATAGGTGCTGGAACAAGGGTTGCTGGGGAGGTGGGGGTGGACTGCCGCACCTCCTGGCCTGAAGTGGTTTCCATCATATACAGAGTTTATAGTTTGGTTCAGTGGCTCTCAGCACCTCCCTTCACAGGGCTGGATTAAGGTTATGAGGGGCCTAAGGCTAATGGGAATGGGCCTAAGGCTAATGGGTTATGAGGGGCCTAATGGGAGGGAAGAACCTAAGTATGAATTACATATTGCAAAAAAAAAAATTATAAAGTCAAATATTTATCTATATGCATAGTTACATATTATTTATGTCAAATTAACTAGTTTATTCTACTCTCACTACACTTAACTTTTCAAACAAACCATTCCCCCCCTCCCAGCTTTAGCTGTGGCAAAGTCATGAATGATGTCATCGTAATTCAAAGACCCGACTATTTCATTCTCAGTGCTCAAGTGGGACAAAGCACTGAGATGCTCTTGAGTCATGGTGGATCGGAGGACATTTTTGGCCCTTGTTAGAAGAGAGAAGGGAGGATGGAGAGGATAAATTGAATTTGCAGCCATAAATTGAATTTGCAATCTTGAGGGATTAATTTATACAAAGCAATATGTAACGAGACAAAAAATTTCTGATGGCCCCGCTCAGCTGTAACTTCAGTATGGAATGGAGGACCTACAGTAGGGCCTAAAAATTAGGGACTGAAAATTGGAGGGCCTAAGGCTACAGCCTTATTAGCCTACGGGTTAATCCGGCCCTGCCCCCCTATACAAATTGTTCCAGCACCCCTGCTTGCAGGGCTTGGGCTGCGGGGCTGTTTAGTTGTGGTGTAGACATTCTGAGCACTGGGACCCTCCCATCTCACAGGGTCCTAGAGGCCAAGCCCAAGCCTGAACATTTCAACCTCTCAGCATTAGCCCTGGCCTCTATGTCCGCTTAGTAAAGATCTTTCCTACAATAATCTGCTTGCCTGCTGCATCGCTTATTGCTAACAAAACAGCTGCAGCTGCCAATGAACATTGTAATGCTTTAGCTGTGGCTGACAGGCTAAAAAGTGAAACTGCCCTGGGCTCAGTCTGGAAGGAAACTGGGGTGGAACTGAATTCCCCTCATGAAAATGAATTACTTGCAAATTATGATCCTAATGCTCTCTGCTTCTGTAGTGAATAACAATACTCAGCAGGAAGCATTGTCAAAGTGCTTAGCAAATTTAATAATTTTATTAAGATGATGTTGAAGTAAAAAAAAACGGTACAGAGTTTAAGCATAGAAGTTTCTGGTTATCAGGGAATAAGGTACAGATTATCAAGGGGTGCGAAATTCGGTTTAGGAACGGTTGGCGTAAGGAATACATAATCTGCAGTCTCCCCAGTTGGGGGTAAAAGTTTAACGGGTCAAAGTACAGACATCGAGATATGGGGGTATGTTGTTCATATAATGGCTATGTTCAGGTGTGGAGTATAATGAGTAGATACGATGAGGAGGATGGATTTACCCTCATTTGGTGGGATTTAATGTTCAGTGAGTTTATGGTTCCAGTTCATATGGTCCATACTAATCAGCCTCACAACACCCTGGCGAGGTAGGTCAAAGAATACGGAGCCTGATTCCGATCTGAGTTATGCTAGAAGGAATAACTCCACCAAAATTAATGGAATATCACACCCGGCACGAGTGAGATCAGACTTGGCGCCAGGCTATTTTGTGCACGAATTGTTACGGACACGTTTCTGTAGCGCGGGTTGCTTATAAAAATAATGAACACTAAGGCCTGATGCTGCAAGTACTTCCTATTAGTAGTGCATACGGCTGGGTGTAGCTCTACCGAAGTCAATAGGAGCCACTGAAGTCAATGGGACGCCTCTCAGTACTGACAGCTGTAACTGGTAGTAAGCATTTGTAGGCTCACGTAATATACAAACAGATGAACTAACTCGATGCAGCTTAAGCCAGTGGTTCTCAACCAGGGGTACTCAGAGGTCTTCCAGGGGGTACATCAGCTCGTCTAGATATTTGCCTAGTTTTACAACCGGCTACATAAAAAGCCCTAGGAAAGTCAGTGCAAACTAAAAATTTCATACAGACATTGACTTATTTATATGGCTCTATATACTATGCACTGAAATGTAGGTGTAATATTTATATTCTAATGGATTTATTTTATAGTTATATGGTAGAAATGAGAAAGTCAGCCATTTTTCAGTTTGTAAGCAAGTGGTTTTTAAGTGCGGTGAAACTTGGGGGTACGAAAGACAAATCAGACTCCTGAAAGGGGTACGGTAGTTTGCAAAGGTTGAGAGCCACTGGCTTAAGCAGTAAGAAAAGGAGGACTTGTGGCACCTTAGAGACTAACCAATTTATTTGAGCATAAGCTTTCGTGAGCTACAGCTCACTTCATCGGATGCATACTGTGGAAAGTGTAGAAGATCTTTTATACACACAAAGCATGAAAAAATACCTCCCCCCACCCCACTCTCCTGCTGGCAATAGCTTATCTAAAGTGACCATTGGAAATGGCCCAACTTGATTATCATACACATTGTAAGGAGAGTGATCACTTTAGATAAGCTATTGCCAGCAGGAGAGTGGGGTGGGGGGAGGTATTTTTTCATGCTTTGTGTGTATAAAAGATTTTCTACATTTTCCACAGTATGCATCCGATGAAGTGAGCTGTAGCTCACGAAAGCTTATGCTCAAATAAACTGGTTAGTCTCTAAGGTGCCACAAGTACTCCTTTTCTTTTTGTGAATACAGACTAACACGGCTGTTACTCTGAAACCTGGCTTAAGCAGTGTTTCTCAAACCTGTTTGGTACCAGGGACCGGCTTGGAGCCTTCCTAAACAGTGTCAGGGAGAGCTCAGGGACCGGCGCCCGTCCATGGACTGGTCCTTGAAAAACACTGGCTTAGAGGATCTTGACTCTTTCCACATCCAGCTGGGGTTTTTTGTTTTGTTTTATAAAAAACCCTTCAAATTCTTTCCCATTTATTTTACGCTTAGCTGTGTCCCACTGTCATGCAGTGAAACATTCTATTTATATTTATACTACAAATTACATCACAGATTATGCAAGGTGGGAAGATCAGTTCCACTTTGCTTGAAGTTACAAATACAATTCAAAGATTTAAATTCAACCACCTCCCTTAATCATGTCTGCTTCATGGGCATGAATACTAGCAGAAGCCTGTTCTCAATCTGCTAGCGGGTAGAGGCATTTCTGCAGGTTTTTTCCTTGTTGCCTGTTGATGTCTTTTAGAACCCCTTGCCAGTGATGCAGTTTACTCAAGTGCTTCTGAATTAGTGCTACTTTCTTCTGTAATGCATTTTTTGGTTAGGAGGCATCCTCTTTAATAACGAGCCCTGGTTTCGGTTGCTCTGAGCAGCACGTTTACAAAGGTAGAGAATGCTTCTCTCTTGTGTGGATTAGTGTCTGCAAAGTGCTTTCAGAGCCCCAAACACAAGACACTATAGACGTGTGTGGTATTATTGTTTTTGTGCTATGGATTTAGGGGGCATCATGCTGTAAAGGAGACCGTGTAATATCACACATGGTGAGTGTAACCAGGCTGGCCACCTCCCAGCCTCCTCCTGATTTAGAGTCACACTAATGGCAGTCTGCCTCAGTTTCCCCTCTTGGACTGTTTAATAAACTCTTCTGTCCGTTCCCATCCCTTCTCAGATCGTGCTTTATTAAAGCAACAAACATTCACAACAAAGTTTTCAAAGTCCATCCGAAAGTCCACATGCAACAAAGGTTTCTCTTCCTTCTTGGGACCTTTCCTGCTTTGGCAAACCACCCCCGAGACAACACCTGGCTGGAGTCCTAACTCCCAGGACTGTCTAATGGACCCTGCTCACTCCTAGTCATCTCTGATCCCTGAGTGTTCTCCCCTTTGTTTTCTTTCCTTTTTCTTCTTTTTAATGGTGAAGCAGACTTAACTGAATAGTCTATATCTGCCAGTCATTTATAGTCTCTTGCTCTGCCCTGTGTCCTTCAGGTAATGTAACAATCCTAATACAACCCCATTTCCCTGATTTTGCTAAATAACATAATGTAACTTTTTTTATTACCTTAGGATGTTTGAATTCCTCAGCAAGCTTTTCCCTTTCTTTATCAAAGCCGTTACCGACCCATCAAAGGTGCTCAGTCGTTTCTTCCGCCTTACAGAGTGGACTGGTCCATCTTTGTGTCTATTTATTTAAAAAAAGATTTTTGTTTAAGCCACAATGGCACTTCATTTTTCCTATCCAGGCCCAGAAGTATGTCATTATCCTCAACTCTAGGGCACAATTCAAAAAAATTTTTCCTCTTTTTCTGTTAGTGCAAGTTTTTCACCATTTCTCTTTTACATTTTTCTGTACTAGGCTTTTGAATAGGGTATTTCTATGTCAATCTTTCCATTTCTTATGCATGTTTAGCTACTTTGTCCATCATTTCATTCCGGTACCCCAATATGCACGGAGATCCAAGCTAATGTTAAATCTGACCCCATCTGCACTCGTTCTGTTATTAGAAATAGAATTTCATTGGTTAAATCACTCTTACTTCTTGAGACACCCTTTTTTATTGCCAAAAAGCTGGAGATCAAATAAAAAAAGAAAAGACTGTCGCTACTGGGCATACATCCCAGATGCCATTATTGCTAGCATTATTTCTACCAGTTTGGCTGTCGTGACGGCTACAAAATTGAATATTCTTTTAGATATACTAATTCCAAATTGTGGTATACAAATATGTTCTCCTTGCACGTCCTGTTTTTCTTTTATGGACCCATCAGCATATATTTGACAAAACTGACTCCACTTTTCATCTTTTTTTTTCATTTTTAATACCTACGGTCTCTTTTTACTCTTAAGTTTATAAGATAAATCCGAATTCATGTTGGAACATGTGACTGCATCCAGAACACATTTCCCCATGTCTAAAAGTTCTGATATCGTTTCGCTTTTCCCTGTCTTTCAAATTCTGCATCCACGCTGTCACTCGAGTGGCATGTGGGGTTCAAACGTCACGTGCAATAGTCCGCCTATGGAACTCCCAACCATCCTCATATATTTGGTACTTTCATTGTTGCAGTTCCCATTAAATTTGGCTCAGAAGGTTAGAGTCAGTCGTTTCATTCATAGTGTAACTGGCATTTCACTAGACGCTATCTGTAGCATGCATATAAGTGTTGTAATAAACGCACCTCATGCTGTTTGTAGTACCTGGGCTTGTATTAAATCTAATTTTGTAAGTTCTAATTTTGATGTCGATCCGAAACCAGTCTGAATAAGGCTCTGGATACTATCAGCAGTGTTTTCTTGTCTACCGCCCCCGTCCCAATCAATCCCAGCAAGACTTTTAAGAAGGTTAATCCTTCCTCTACATTTATCTTTAATAAACTTTATATGATCTTCCCAAAGTAATGTAGTATAAAATATTACCCCGAGGAATTTAAATCTTTTAACTATAAGTATTTGTTTTCCATACAGATACAGTTTACACTCCTTTGTCATTTTCCTTTTTGTAAAGATCAGTCCTTTGGTTTTGGCAATGGAGAACTTGAAACCCCATGCGTTTGCCCAGTCAGAAGTGTCTCGTAACGCTTTTTTGATTCTCTTTTTCTGCCACCTCAGTATTCCTGTTCCTAACCCACAGTGCACAATCATTTGTGAACAGAGTGACGCTCACTTGGCACTCACTCACTTGAGTCATTTTGAGAGATCATTTATTGTAATACTAAATAAGGCCAGGCTAATAACACTTCCGTGCGGTGTACCATTTTTAATATTATATATAGTCAACATAACTTGCCTAACTCTGACCTGCACGGTCCTTTTACTCAAAAAAGTTTCTGATCCCTCCATACATTTATGCCCTTATCCCTAGTGCACCTATTTTGAACAAGCCTTCCCTCTGTAGCATGTCATGCACCTTTTCAGCATCGAGAAAGACAGCTGTCATGAAAGCTTTGTGCCTCACATGGTTTTGTATTTCAGTTTCTAATTTAACAATGTGATCAGTGGGGCTGCTTCATCTCCACCAACCACTCTGCACCTTATCTATAATGCCATTGTTTTCCAACTAGGCAACCTATCTTCCATTCACCACTCTTTCCATAATTTTACCCAGCCAGGATGTAAGGGCAGCAGGTCCATCAACATCCACTTCTGTGGATAGTTTGCCTGGTTTCCGTATTGGAATTACTAGTGCGTGTATCACTCCTTTTTCCCCATACAATATCTGAAAGTTCTCTTGGAACTATGTAACTGCTTTCAGAGAAAGAGTTAAACATTATGTTGCGTATATAATTAGGGCCCTACCAAATTCACAGCTGTGAAAAACTCATTACGGACTGTGAAATCTGATCTTCCCTGTGAAATCTGATCACGGGGAAGACCAGCATTTCTCAAACTGGGGGTCCTGATCCAAAAGAGGGTTGGGGGGGCTTTGCAAGGTTCTTGTAGGGGGGGTCACGGTATTGCCACCCTTACTTCTGTGCTGCCTTCAGAGCTGGGTGGCAGAGAGCAGTGGCTGTTGGCCAGGTGCCCAGCTCTGAAGTCAGCGCCCCACCAGCAGCAGCAGGGGAGAAGTAAGGGTGGCAAAACCATACTGTGCCACCCTTACTTCTGCGCTGCTGCCTTCAGAGTTGAGTCAGGACCCCTACAGTTACAACACCATGAAATTTCAGATTTAAATAATGGAAATCATGAAATTTACTATTTTAAAAATCCTATGACATTAAATTGACCAAAATGGACCATGAATTTGGTAGGGCCCTATATATAATTTTTCCTGGGGGGTGTATTCTTACTGATAGCAATAGCTAGCTCAAGTTCCAGCCTACAAAACTATTTGTTCAGTATAGTGTCTTCACGTTTACTCCCCCTATGTAATAGTTCATGATTTTCTTCAATGAATTGACTTCTAATCTGCACTTTGATGATTGTCCCTCAGAAAGTTTCTGCTCAAACTTCTGCTTTCTTGTTATTAGAACTGACAAAACAGAAGTACTGATAAGACCCAGGATGTGACTGCTCTTAGTCTGAATTCCATTCATTCTTCTAATTTGCCTGTATATTTGTGATGTCTTGGTATCCTTATCTGCCCACAATACTTCTACCAACTCACTTTCTTTGATATTTTTATAAGTCTTTGTGCTATTGCCTTATTTCTTTTATAGTTCACTAGCAAAAAAAAAAAAAATACAATGAATAGCAAAAAGCTCTTTTATAGGCTTTGTTCCTTTCTTTAATTACCATTTGCATTCCAGCATGTGGTACTTGAATATCTTAGGTATGGCTGCTGTAGCTGCTGCTATTAATCCCTTGAATGCACGGTCATTGAAATTCTCTATGTCATCACTCACACAATGAACATTCACAAATTCAGTATCTTTACAAGCTCACAAATTCAGCTCCCAGTTGGAAAATTACCCACCTGATACTTTAAAAAAATCTAAAAGAGTACTTGTGGCACCTTAGAGACTAACAAATTTATTTGAGCATAAGCTTTCGTGAGCTACTGCTCACTTTACCTTTAACCTTACTTTTGACTTGAAAAGTAGTAAGTATAGAGAAGTTATCACTCCCCAGTCCTTCTTCCTTATTTATTTCCAGTTGTATCTACTTGCAATATTTGGTGTTATAATTGCCAGGTCTAACAAGAAGAACTACCTACCATCTGTTGCATTAAATATAATTGGGGGTGCCACTAGATTGTTTTCAACAATTAACTTCTCTAAGCATGTGCCCTTGTTATCAGTTGTCTTACATTGTGGGGATGTCTGATGACTATTTAGGTCACCACATATCATATAGGGTCTTTTAGCATTCTTCACTATTTCCTGTAACCCCGAGCTTTCTAATTTCCTACCCGGGTTATAGATATTATAAGTCCTTAAAGGACAATTTCTTTTCTGCATTGGGATTTCATCAGCATTATATTCAAGACTTACTTCTTTATTCTCTACTACCGTGTAGTTTAAGCTTTCCCTTATGAAAGTACAAATGCCTGGTCCTCTTCCTAGCTTTTGGTCTTGTCTAAAGGCCCTGTACCCTGGAATTTTAAAAGCAAGCTTTTTAACCCGCGATGTTTACTGCATACAGATGGCATCTGATTTCGCTTTCATACCCAAGAGATTTTCTTTTGGTTCCTGACCATGTGCGATCAAACTATGTGCAGCCCACTTGCATGGCCACCTCTTGCTGCTCTTTATAGGGCAATCACCATGATCTCTCCCAGATGTTGCTCATTCTGTGGTCAGGGTTGGCTAGCCCCAGCCCTTAAGGGGCAAGCCATGCAGTGAGTTCTTCTAAGGGTTTGCCTACATGGTGCTGTATGTGGACTACAAAGATGTGAACTGTAGAGCACACTAACACATTGTGCTTTAACTGCCATGTGTAGACCTGCTGGCATGAACTAAAAAGCTTACGTTGATGTAAACAGGGCTGCATTAACCTGCACTGGGTACCTTTTAGTTTGTGCCAGCCAGGTCTACCCAGGGCAACGTTAGCACACACTACAGTTCACACACCTGTTGTCCACCCTGCAGCAGCATGTAGGCAAGCCCTAAGTGAAGGCTTTTGAGGAATCGTATGAATGGTGTTATCTGTGTTAGAAACAATAGCTGCCTTTTACATTTTACTCTGCGGAATTTGCACGGGTACAGCTACGCAGATTATTTGCTACTTTGATTCGTGTAGTACCAAAGGGTTGACTGTAATGACACTAATACATCGCTACCCTAGGGCCTGATTCTTTGTTGCCCTGTACCTTCGACAGTCATCTACGCTCGTGGATGTAAAAACACTTCTATTCTGGTAGCATTTGATGCCCACGGTGCACTGATGGAAGCACATGCGCAAAGCAATGCGAGTCAGGCCCATTAGCCCTGGCGTGCTGCATGCGTGACTTCATAGTAATACTTAGCTTTTATATAGTGCTCTTCATGAGATCTCACAGCCCTTTATAAATGAGGTCAGTATCTTTACTCTCATTTTACAGATGGGGAAACTGAGCCACAGACTGGGGGAGTCACCAAAGTCCTCCAGCAAAACAGTGGCAGAGGCAGGAATAGAACCCAAGTCTCCTGAAGCTGTCGAGTGTTCTAGGCAATCTGCACTAGGCAACACTGCCTCCTTTGGTGCAGTTAACCCAGGTGCAAGTCACTCTTTTCACTAATACAGTGCAACTACCCTGGTGGTTCTCCCTGTTGCAGCATCAGTGCAAAAACTGCAGCACAAACAAGTCCTTGGTTATCCCAGTGAATTCCAGTGCCTTCAGTTGAATTGCTCTGGATTTACACAGACGTCAGAGTGAGCAGAATTTGGCCTGGAGTTAATTTCCCATCCTTCCAAGGTTGCTTTGGTTTTTAGTTTTTTAACCTAGGCCTCTTTCTTTCTCCAGAGGAATGAATTATTTGTGCTCATCACAATCTCTGGGATTAAATCACTGGCTGCTGAAATCCGTATTTAGCTCTACTTTGCCCAGCCAGTGACCTCAGGCCTGACGTTCAGGGCCTCCCTCTGCGAGGATCCGAGATGATAAAGCTGTCTCTACGCTAACTTCCTCAGTTCTGAACCTCTCCTGGGCAGGGGATCCTGACACCACCACTAGCCCACATTGTCTCCAGAAGTAGAAGATGTCGGCTGAAAGCTCAGTGAACGTGAAGGATGGGGCTGGCTTCCCTCAGGTACAGGGATTTTATTGTCTAACCGCCTATTCTCATCCTCCTAGCTAGGAGCTAGTAATAGGTTGTAGTGCACTTGCTCCATCCCAGTGTAACCTGAAGGCTCCCCAGACAGGACACATGGGTATTCAATTGATTGCAGATTTGCTACCTAGGGTAGGAAGTGACCTGGATACCAGCTACATCTCGGCTTGACCTGGATATCAGGAGATCATTTGACTGGTCCTGGCGAACTAATAGCAAATGATTACTTAAGGGTGTTAAATGACTTCTTTAAAATCCATAGGATTGCGTCATGTTGGGAATTATCAAAGCCTTTTTCTAATGGGCAAATTTCCGGTGTAGATTTCAATGTCGTTTCTGCATGGTCTTTTCTTACAGCAGCCTTACAGGAAACCAATGGGAGCAAAAGGTGCAATTGAAGGGAGACAGAAGGAAAGTTTTTGTTTAGTGGGTTGAAACTCTTGGCTGAGCTTTGTGGGCGCGGTACATGAGATTGGCAGGTGTGTGATATTGACAGACACTCACCCTCACTGCTGTTGTTTAGCTATACTATCCAGCGGAGATTCAGACTTTCGTTCAGGGAAACTTTGACAAGTGGCCTGATGCAATGATTTCAGATTCTGGTTCAGGGTCAAAGTTGCTTTTTGCCAGATCTGGCAAAGAAAACAGCAGCATCTCTTTGGTAGCAAAAATGACCTACTATCTCTGAGCAAAAGCTAGGAATATTGATGATATTGAATATTTTACTCAGATGTCTATTTGCCAGCTTTTGGAGACAATTTATTTATTCCCCTTACTCCCCAGCAGGATGGCACTTCTGTCTGTCTGTGTAAACTGCTTTGTTTTTGCAAAAGACAAGAAAACAGAGAAATATTTTTTCATTAAGCCATAAAATTATGATTCCCACTCCCATACCAGCCCAGAGAATTTTCAATGCAGCAATTTCTTCTGGGATAGGACAGCAGAGCTGTGGCTAAATTATTCATGCTGATAAGCAGCATGTGTGTCAGTTGCAAGAGACAAGTGCGAGTCAGGACTCCTGGCTTCTGTCTCCTCTTGAGCCATTGACTCACTGTATACATGGCTGTCACTTTGCCTCTGTGCTCCAGATTCCCCACTCGTGCAGTGATGATCCTGACTCACCTTGCAGGCGTGTTGTGAGAATGAATTAACGTTTGTAAAGCACGAGGAGACCCTCAAACGAAAGGGTTGCCCATGTGCACTGTATTATTACAACTCTGTGGAAACACACACACTCATTCGCTCCCTGGTAGACAAGCTTAGTCATTAACATACTTTCAAACACTTTAACCAACTTCTTTGGGGGCCTCATGTCCTGAAACACCACCGTTCTTAGCCGAGGAGTGAAATTAGATTTAAACTCTCCCGCCCCTTAACCTTCTTATGGTGTGGTGAGAGAGCAGGAAAATCTGTCAAAGCAAAGGGCCCAGTGCTACTTTCAGTTAAGTCAATGGCAGTTGTGAGGATGGCAGGGTTTGGGGCCTGATCCAAAGCCCATTGAAGTCAAAGGAAAGACTCCCACAGACTGTCCCTCCGCTGGATGCTGGATCAGGCCCGTGACTCCTGTAGGAAGTCAATGGGAGTTTTGCCTCTGTCTTCAGCAAAGCAGGCTAAGGCTGGCTCTTGAATGCAGCTGAAAGGCAGAAATGTGGCCCTTTGTAACTGAGCTTTTATGACCTAAATGCACTGGCTCTTTTGTAGCCTGCTGAATTGCTCTAAGAGCTGTGAGCACTTGGGAGAGCACAGTCTTAGCTGGCAAGAGTCGGCCTTGCTCCACTGCAGTCACGCTGCGAATCTGGCCCTGGATGTTTAATGCCTTCAGTTTGTTTTGGAGTCAAAACACAAACGGAAGTTATTAAAATGACAGATGCAATCACATCAGAGACATATTTTAAAACTACATCAGAGGTCTCTGTTAATGCTTGTTTTAAAAAAGAACCGGTTTGTCTTTTTAAATTCCTTTACAACCGTCCAGCAGAATTACAGATTTAGCGAAGTAGCCAGGGAAATCCTTGGGAGGATTTATTTGCCACAGCTATAACTCAATCATAATAAAAATGAGCAACACATCTATCGTGACAGACATCTGTGCCCTTCAGAAGATGCTGGCATATAGAAAGTAAGTCTGTCCTTGGCAAGAGCAGATGAGCTTCATGCAACAACATGCCAAATAACCATCAGTTATGCATGAAGAAGGTGTTTCTTTATGCCCAAGTTGGATTTCTTCTGTGTTCAACTAAAATCTTATCTAAGCCCCTCTCCTGGCTGTGGGGCATTTCTCTTAGTCCTCCATTAGGTTTCACCTCAGTGGACCCTGACTTTACATAACTATGGCATAATATTAAAAGGATGTGTAGACTTTGGCAGTGCATTTCCTATGAGGATCTCAAAGCAGCCTGTAGGCACTCAGCCTCACAGACCCTCCCTGTGAAGTCAGTACCGCTATCCCTATTTTACTGATCTGGATCAGAGCGGCTGAGGAGCCAAGCCCGCGAGAGCCAAATTGCGCCCTGCAAGGGGCTCGACAACTTGTAGGATCAGTAACTTTCTCAAGGCTGCACACTGAGCTGGTGGTAGAACTGGGAGTACAACTCAGGGATTTCCAGCTCCCACCTGCGGGGTGATCAATTACAGTTTATTCTGATGCAGCCATGCTTTTAAAGGCCTGGTCCAGTATCCTGCCCTGCTGAAGTTCCGAGACATTTCTCTCCCACTCACAAAGTACAATAAAGCTCCCATTCAGTTTGTTGGTTGTTGTGTGTGGGTTTATTGAAGGTGTTGGGCTAGTGAGCCTTGGGACCGAATTCCTTGTGTTTCATAGAATCATAGAACTGGAAAGGACCTCGAGAGGTCATCTAGTCCAGTCCCCTGCATTCGTGGCAGGACTAAGTATTATCTAGACCATCCCTGGCAGGTGTTTGTCTAACCTGCTCTTAAAAATCCCCAAGGATGGAGATTCCACAACCTCCCTAGGCAATTTATTCCAGTGCTTAACCACCCTGACAGTTAGGCAGTTTTTCCTAATGTTCAACCTAAACCTCCCTTGCTGCCATTTAAGCCCATTGCTTCTTGTCCTATCCTCAGAAGTTAAGAAGAACAATTTTTCTTCCTCCTCGTAACAACCTTTTACATACTTGAAAACTGTTATCATGTCCCCTCTCAGTCTTCTCTTTTCCAGACTCAACAAACCCAATTTTTTAAATCTTCCCCCATAGGTCGTGCTTTCTAGACCTTTAATCTATTTTGTTGCTCTTCTCTGGGCTCTCTCCAATTTGTCCACATCCTTCCTGAAATGTGGCACCCAGAACTGGACACAATACTCCAGTTGAGGCCTAATCAGTGCAGAGTACAGCGGAAGAATTACTTCTCGTGTCTTGCTTACAACACTCCTGCTAATACATCCCAGAATGATGTTGGCTTTTTCTGCAACAGTGTTACACTGTTGACTCATATTTAGCTTGTGATCCGCTATGACCCCCAGAACCCTTTCTTCAGTACTCCTTCCTAGGCAGTCATTTCCCATTTTGTATGTGTGCAACTGATTGTTCCTTCCTAAGTGGAGTACTTTGCCTTTGTCCTTCTTGAATTTCATCCTAGTGACTTCAGACCATTTCTCCAGTTTGTCCAGATCGTTTTGAATTGTAATCCTATCCTCCAAAGCACTTGCCACCCCTCCCAGCTTGGTATCATCCACAAACTTTATAAGTGTACTCTCTCTGCCATTATCTCAATCATTGATGAAGATATTGAGCAGAACCGGACCCAGAACTGATCCCTGCTGGACCCCACTCATTATGCCCTTCCATCTTGACTGTGAACCTCTGATAACTACTCTCTGGGAACGGTTTTCCAGATAGCAGATAAGTTGCCTCAAATCTGACTCATAGGGCTCACCTCAAGAAAGGGAGCAGAGTCCACAACAGGCACCAACCTCTCCTGGAGTGGCTGCCACTTAGTGCCTATTGGGTTCTGGACATGTGGCCACTGACTGCATATTTAGACAATGTTTACAATGTTGGCAAAGTAAGCCAACAAAAGTACATACAACTTCAGCCATTCCTCAGGGAACAGAGGGGATTTTCTACTGGTGTCAGGCTTCCTATGAGACTATCCTTTTTATGTGTCTTTGAAAATCCTGTCCTGAGCTGTCCTGCCTCCTTTATTGAGCATCCAAGGGAAATGCCTCGGGGTTCAGGTTTCCAACCAACCAGTCGCCGGTTGCTTTGCGACACTAAAGAATCTGGGGTGGGTGTTGCCACGACCACCCGGGGCCCATTTTGGCTCCTGAGGGGTCTTTACCATTCGTCATGCTCAGACAAAGCTGTAGCCGGAATTTCTGAGGGAAACCTGATAGGGAAATTGGAGTGATTGCCCTCTGGTCTAGACTATTTCCTTTATTCTCTTCTGCACTTCCAGTAGCAGAACTTTCCTTCATCCTCACCTGCAGAGCCTGATAGATAAGGCCCTAGTTGAGGGGTCCAGAGGTGACACAAAGGCTAAAATGAAGGGGGCCTGTAGCGAAGTGAAGACTCACCAGTGCGGCGCCTCCTGCTGGTCATCTGGGAATTAGCTCTTTTCCTGCGTACGGCGCACCCTCTGCCCGTGTCTTGCCTGCCGCTGGCCCCGTGTCCCTCCCGGACCCCGCTGCCCTTTACCTCGAGGTTCTGCCCCAGCAGTACCCACGCTCTGGGTCTCCCCTCCCAGGGGAACCCCCAACCCTCTAAGCCCACCTTGCCACAGTGGCTACTGCCGGTCGTCATCTAGCCCCCGCTCACTGGGGCAGACTGCAGTCTGTAATGGCCACTCATCACTGGCAAAGGGTTCGGACCTGCTGCCTTTGCCTATCCCCAGATTCTGCCCCTCTGCAGCCCCAGTACCTTTCAAAGGCCTTCCACAAGGCCTGCAGGCTGGGGGGCTACCAGGCTGGAGCTCCCCAGCACTGCCCTGCTTCGGTACCTTGCTCCCAGGCAGCTACCCCTTCCCACTCCGGGGCTAGAGCGACATGCCTCCAGCTCCCAGTCCCCAGCCCTCTTATAAGGGCCAGCTGGGGCCTAATTGAGCTGGCCACAGCTGTGGCTGCTTCCCCAATCAGCCTATCTTGGCTGCTTTCAATCCCTCTTCTCCAGGAGTGGGGTTGCCACCCCACTACAGGGCCTATCTGATCTAAATCGAGATCTAAAACACAGATGGCTGTCCCCCACTCAGAACCGTCACGCTCCCCCGGGCCTGCAGGTCTTCCAGATGACTAAGGATTTGCAGGTAAACAGGAAGTGAGGTCGCCATGTCTCACAGGATGGGTAACAGCTGCTTGGTGTGGTGCCGGGTCAGGAAAGTGCCTGGGATATTCTGAAAATCTCTCCTTTCCATGGCACCAGTAGAGTTTAAAGAGCAGTTTACCTTGAATGGGAAGTGATTGAACGGCAGATGCTGCTAAAGCAAGGCTCTGTCATTTGTGGCACTTGTGTGCTGGTGTGGGAGTGGCACTATTTGTGAAAGGAAGCGAAGAGTCAAATATAGTAAAAATCTTCGAACTGTACCATCGAATCTCAATGGATAGAAATTCCATGCTTGACCAACAAGAGGATAGCAGTAGGAATAGGCTACCGACGACCTGACCAGGATGGTGACAGGTGATTGTGAAATGCTGAGGAAGATTAGAGAGGCTGTAAAGGCAGAAAACGCAGTAATAATGGGGGATTTCAACTATCCTTACACTCACTGGGTCTGTCACCTCAAGAAGGGATGCAGAGATAAAATTTCTAGACACCATTATGAATGCTTCTTGGAGCAACTTGTCTTGGAACCCACGCAGGGTGGAGGCAATTCTTGATTTAGACCGAAGTGGAGCACAAGGATCTGATCCCAGAGGTGAATATAGTTGATCTGCTCAGTAATAGTGACCGAAGTGTAATTAAATTTAACATCCTTGTAGGGGGCAAAATGCCAAAGAAACTCACCATAGTAGCATTTAACTTCCAAAAGGGGAACTATACAAAAATGAGGAAGCTAGTTAAACCAAAATTAATTAGGTACAGTCACAAGGGTAAAATGCCTGCAAAGTGCATGGAAGCTATTTAAAAACACCATAATAGATGGTCAAACTAAACGTATACCCCAAATTATTTATAATATATAAGCAGCAAGAGGACCAAAAATATGCCACCGTGGCTAGACAGCAGAGTGAAAGAGGTAGTTAGTTGCAAGAAGGCATCCTTTAAAATAGGAAGTCAAATCCTAGTGAAGAAAATTGAAAGGAGCACAAACTCTGACAAGTCACGTGTGAAAGTGTAATAAGGCAGGCCAAGCAAGAATGTGAAGAGTAATCAGCTAAAGACACAAAGAATAACAGCAATTTATTTTTAGTACATCAGAAGCAGGAAGCCTGCCAAACAGTCATTGGGTCACTGGACAATCAAGGTGCGAAAGGAGCACTCAAAGAAGACAAGGCCATTGTGGAGAAGCTAAATGAATTCTTTGTATCAGTCTTCACTGCAGAGGATATGGTCTACATCCCTACACCCACGCCATTCTTTTTAGACGACAAATTTGAGGAACTATCCCAGATTGAGGTATCAGTAGAGGAGGTTTTGGAACAAATTGATAAATTAAACAGTAATAAGTCACTAGGACCAGTTAGTATTCACCCAAGAGTTCTGAAGAAACTCAAATATGAAATTACAGAACTTTGGTATGTAAACGATTGCTTAAATCAGCACCTGGCATTGGCCACTGTCGGAAGACAGGATGCTGGGTTAGATGGACCTTTGGTCTGACCCAGTATGGGCCTTCTTATGCACCAGGTGATTGGAGGGTAGCTAATGTAATGCCTATTTTTAAAAATGGCTCTAGAGGTGATCCTGGCAACTACAGGCCAGTAAGCTTGACTTCAGTAGGAGGCAAACTGGTTGAAGCTCTGGTACAGAACAGAATTATCAGACACGTAGATTAACATAGTCTGTTGGGGTGGATTAACTACAGTGACAGAAAAACCACTACAGGGTCCACACTGTAGTGACCCAGAAGCTGCACCGCTGTCGCGTCTGTAGTGTAGACAAGCCCTTAGGAATCTGGAGGGGACATTGTGCTGAGTGGGGATTGTGTGATGAGTCATTCCTGAGTCACCTCTGAGCCTGAGCCAGAAAGTGTGATGAGTCAGAGACAGTGACCTCTTTTGATAGGCCCCACCCCATTCAGCCAGGGTTCTTCAGCCAGTCCACAGGCAAGGATCCACCCAGGTGATCCCAAGGCTGCTATATAGGACCCTAAGGGAAGCAGTCTTCCTTTCTGGTCGGCTTAGTATCATTATCTGACTGGGAACTCTTCCATTGCCTAGTAGAGGCGCTGGAACCATTTGTATACTAGGGGTGCTGTTACGCATGTATATATATTATAAACCCTGTATATAATGGAAACCACTTCAAGCCCAGGGGTGCTGCAGCACCCCTAGTTCCAGCCTAGTTGTGTTGCCTAGTGGTGCTGACAAACTTCTCCTGCTCCTGCCAGCCCTTGCTCCCACTCCTGCTCTAATCCCACGCCTGTTTCCATGCCAGCTAGTCCAGAAGCAATGTGTGTGTGGGGGGGGGCGGCACCCCCCTCAGATTTAACTGCTTGGCTTGTACTGAGCATGATCACACAGACTGAGCATGCTCAGTAACATCTGCTGAAGCTTCTGCCCTCACTCTGCCCTTCCTTGTGCCCCCTCCCCGCCCACTATCGGCAGGTACGGGTCGTCCTAGCAGAGTGGCTGGTAGGTCAGCAGGATCTTGGATTTATGCCTTCCAGCACAGCTGAGGGGTGGATATGTTCCATTGCTTTGTCTTACATCTGCCCGAGAAACAAAAGTAACCAGGCCAGTTTTCTATTTCAAACAATGAAACATGAGCCAGCTGGGCATTGAATTAAAGGTTTCTGGTACATGTGTGAGAAAATGCAATGTAAAGAAGTGGTTGTTTTAAATTCAGGGTGTGTGTGGATGTGGGCTTAATGAGATGTTGTCAGAAAGTATCTGGTGCAGCTGTGGGTAGATGTGTCAATGGCAGGTGCCTGAACACAAGTAAATCATAGAATCATGGACGTGTCAGGCTTGAAGGAACCTCAAGAAGTCTTCAAGTCCAGGCCCCTACACTGAAGCAGGACCAAATAAACCTAAATCATCCTTGACAGGTGTTTGTCCAACCTGTTCTTAGAAACCTCCAGTGATGGGGATTCTACAACTTCCATTGGAAGCCTATTCCGGAGTTCAACTACTCGTACAGCTGGAAAATATTTCCTAATATCTCACCTAAATTATTTCTTGTCCTACCTTCAGTGGACATAGAGAGCAATTGATCACAGTCCTCTTTCTAAGAGCCCTTAATGTATTTGCAAAAAGAAAAGGAGGACTTGTGGCACCTTAGAGACTTACAAATTTATTTGAGCATAAGCTTTCGTGAGCTACAGCTCACTTCATCGGACGCATCCCTTACCTCATGGAGGGGGACTGCAGGCTTCCTTTGTAGAAGTCCCATTTGTTCCCTCACAGGTGAGCTTCGTCCTAATCAGCTTCCCCTAGCCTAAGTCTCCCCCATTTGCAGCCTACATGGTTGATTGGGCCCACTTGGTCCTTGTGCCCCATAGTCCCTACAGGTACCCTAACACGGATATGCTCGTGACATTGGACTCAGGTCAGTCAGCATCAGGACTTCCTGCTGCCCACTCGGCTGGACAAAGGTGCCATGCCTATGATTTCTCTTTTATACATTGATACAAACGAGTTCTGTATAACACTCCTGACGTAGTTCCCAACCCAACACCTTGTACCTGCTGGTTCGAACAAAACGTCTCCATCCATCATCCTGTCCTCCCATCCTTGTCTTGCTCCGGGTCAGTGTGTTCCTGAGCCATCCCCCAGGAATGTGTTTACATGAATATCGCCTACTTAGGCGTGCCTGTGTTTTAGCAATGCTTGCCATACCTTTGCCAAGTTCATGTGCCAGACATTAAGACAGAAAATATCATATTGCCTCTATATAGATCCATGGTACGCCCACATCGTGAATACTGCATACAGATGTGGTTGCCCCATCTCAAAAAAGATATATTGGACTTGGAAAAGGTTCAGAAAAGGGCAACAAAAATGATTAGGGGGATGGAAAGGCTGCCGTATGAGGAGAGATTAATAAGACTGGGACTGGAAAAGAGACGACTAAGGGGGGAAACGATAGAGGTCTATAAAATCATGACTTGTGTGGAGAAAGTAAATAAGGAAGTGTTATTTACTTCTTCTCATAACACAAGAACTAGGGGCCACCAAATGAAATGAATTGGCAGCAGGTTTAAAACAATCAAAAGGAAGCATTTTTTCACACAATGCACAGTTAACCTGTGGAACTCCTTGCCAAAGGATGTTATGAAGGCCAAGACTACAACGGGGTTCAAAAAAGAACTAGATAAATTCATGGAGGCTAGGTCCATCAATGGTATTAGCCAGGATGAGCAGGGATGGTGTTCCTAGCTTCTGTTTGCCAGAAGCTGGGAATGAGCAACAGGGGATGGATCACTTGATGATGACCTGTTCTGTTCATTCCCTCTGGGGCACCTGGCATTCGACACTGTCAGAAAACAGGATACTGTGCTAGATGGACCTTTGGTCTGACTCAATATGGGTGTTCTTATGTTCTTATTTGTTCTTGACAAATCCATGCTGGCTATTCCTTATAATCCTATTATTCTCTAAGTGCTTACAAACTGATGTTTAATAATTTGTTCCAGTATCTTTCCAGGTATCAAAGTTATGCTGACTGGGATCTAATTCCCTGGGTCCTCTTTGTTCCCCCTTTTAAAATATAGGGACTATGTCAGCCCTTCTCCAGTCCCCTGGGACCTTACTTGTCCTCCATAAGTTCTCAAAGATAATTGCTAATGGTTCCAAGATTTCTTCAGCTTGTTCTTTAAGAGCCCAAGGATGAATTTCATCAGGCCCTGCTGATTTGAATATGTCTAACTTAGCTAAATATTCTTTAGCCTGTTCTTTCCCTATTTTGGCTTATGTTCCTTCCCCCTTGTTAATATTAATTGTGTTGAGGATTTGGTCACCATTAACCTTTTTAGTGAAGACCGAAGCAAAATAGGCATTAAACAGCTTAGCCTTCTTGATGTCATCAGTTATTAGCTCTCCTCCCCACACAAGTAGTAGACCTACACTTTCCTTCGTCTTTCTTTTACTCCTAATGTATTTAAACAATCTCTTCTTCTTGCCTTTTATGTCCCCTGCTAGGCGTCATTAATTTTGTGCTGTAGCCTTTCTGATTTTGTCCCTACATACTTGTGCTGGTCTTTTGTACTCCTCCTTAGCAATTTGTCCATGTTTCCACGTTTTGTAGGATTCCTTTCGGTTTTCAAGTCATTGAAAGCTCCTGATGGAGCCATATTGGCTTCTAACTATTCTTCCTGTCTTTCCTTTGCATCGGGATAGTTGGCAGTTGTGCCTTTAATATTATCTTCTTGAGAAACTGCCAGTTTTCCTTAATTCCTTCTTCCGTTAGATTTTCTTCCCATGGACCTTACCTACCAGTTCTCTGAATTTGTTAAGGTCCATTTTTTGATGTCCATTGTCCTTACTCTGGTAGTCTTACTTCTTCCTTTCCTTAGAAACAGGTAATCTATCATTTCATGGTCATTTGCACCCAAATTGCCTTCCTCCTTCAGAGTCACAATTCCTCCCTGTTAGTCAGAATCAGGTCGCAAATGGCTGTCTTCCTGATTACTTTCTCCACTTTCTGAAACAAAAAGTTGTCCCCAATACACCCCAAGAATTTACTGGGTGCAGCTTCTGAAATTCCTCCAGCTTTGAGATAATCCCAAGTATCTACCACACTCAGCCAAGTGGGTTTTAGAGCTAGTTCATTACATGAATAGCACATAAATACCTCTGAACGGGATGCCTACAGCACTGCAGAAAAGAGGTGCAACAAACAATGGCCATTGGCTCCCCAAATACCTAGATTCTGTTCTAGTCACTCCACCTCTCTGTGCCTTCATTTCTCCCTCTGTAAAATGGGGATAATGATACCGACTGCTTTGAGATGTATGGATGAAAAGTGCTATGTAAGAACTATGTATTAATATGTCTGCTTCGTGGGGTGCTGAATTTGGTCCAATATGTTCTGTTTGGTTGGAGAGCAACGGTGAGGGACATTGGCGCAGTTGAAAGTTGTATTTGCTCTTGTCATGTGATCTCCAAGATTCCTTCAGGCAAATTAGTATAGCTGGGTGGAGAATTATAAGAGGGCCTGATCCTTTGATGGGAAAAACCAGTGTAACTCCATGACTACACCAATTTACCCTAGCTCAGAATCTGGCCCATGGTTTGCTCTTCTAGGGCATCTTGTACTCAAGGACCTCAAACATTAGTTAATGAACCTCTATTTTACAGATAGGGAAAATGAGGTTCAGAGGTACAGTGAGTCAATCCAAAGCCCATTGGGAGTCTTTTTCATTGACTTCAGCATGCTTTGGATTAGGCCCAGTTTGCCTCTGGCTCCCACAGTGTGTCAGTGGTGGTTGTAGATAGGACCAAGGATTCCTGATTCCCAAACCCGTGCTCTGATCATTAGACAACACTCCCTTCTTGAAAGCTAAGGAGAAGCTATTGTCACTATAATAAGACAGCTCTGCATCTGCAATTGTCTTTAAAAAAAATCTGTGTCAATGGAAATAGCTCTTTTATTAATATTATCCAATTTCATGAACCATCCCCCAAATTAAATAATTTTCTTCTCTGCTTCCAGCGTTTTGGTGAAGTGTGCAGCTTGAAATGCCTTTGAATCATTGTTCACTCTATTCTGGGTTTATTGGCATGATTGCCAGTCTCTTTGTACAGCTGAGAAGTGCCGTTTTGTGTGAAAGGAATTCTAAAATAATTTATTTGAAGATATAGTTTGAAAATGGGATTATTTAGAATGTCATAAAGCAATCTAATACCAGATTATATTACCTTTACTTACACTGAGTAATCTCTTACTCTGCAAATAATCCCGCTGGTTTCAGTGGGGCTACGCCCGAAGAAGAATGGGGAGTAAGGGTAGCAGAATCAAGGGCAAAGGAAATGGAAGAGCTTGTGCCATGAAATAAAGATAACGTATTGCATGCATTGAAACCCAAGATCATTGTGTTAGACATTGTGGATACACATAGCAAGAGACAATCCCTGCTCTGAAGAGTTTACAGGCTAAATACATAAGTCAAACATAGGGAAGGAGAAAGAAAAGGAGTACTTGTGGCACCTTAGAGACTAACCAATTTATTTGAGCATAAGCAATAAATTGGTTAGTCTCTAAGGTGCCACAAGTACTCCTTTTCTTTTTGCGAATACAGACTAACACAGCTGTTACTCTGAAACCTGTCATAGGGAAGGAGGGAAACGAAAAGGCAAAGGGATTTGCCAAAGGTCACCCAGTAGGTCAGTGGCAGAGGTGGGAATAGACTCCAGGTCTCCTGACTCCCTGTCTAGTGCCCAATCCACTCCATCACAGACCCAAATATATTGATTCACAGATGGTGAAACCGAGGAACAGAAACGTTAAGTGAGGCACTGACCAGGCAAAGCAAGGAAAGAATAAGATCTAGAAGAGGAGTCCTGGCTTCAAGGCTCCTGTTCTAACCTCCAGAAGACACATGTTCCCTTTGTAATTCAAACCCCAGCATAGGGAGAAAAGGGACAGATGTGCTGTGTTATTTTTATCCAACACTATGTTTTAATTTTGCCCTCACTACAAAGAGTTTGGTACTTAGCAAAAGCTGGATGAGGGGGCCAATGAAATGGAGTCACGCTGAAAAGATTATATGGAATCATCGCTTGACGTAACTCTCCCCAGCGTTAAGAGGCACACGCCTAGCTCTAACTTTTGCATGATGAAATAAGGTCAGCCAAGGCCTGGTTTACTCACAAAAAAACCAAAAAGGATGGAGTTTGGCTGAGGAAAGCAGGCTTTGTTGGCTGCATTGGACAAGCTCCATGCTTTTTTTGAAATCCTGAATTTCATTGGTAGAAGGGTTTGAAATGGAACTTGACTCTATATCCTCCCAAAGTAATCACTCTACGACACATCTGCTGACTGTTGGAATTTCTTAAAACTGTTTGAAAGGACGGCTTCCACAGAAGAGGTCAGAGCATCTATAATGGTTAAATAAGCACTGCACACACACACACACACATACACAAATCTCCAGGCATGAAGGAAAGAGGCTGCTAAAACCCGTCTGATGGGTAGAAACGATACAGGCAGCGGAGGCTGACTCCTGTCGAATTAGCAGGAGAGAGAGGCGCGTAAGACGTGTTCCGAGGAGAACTCGCAGCCCCCTGCTATCCTGTGTTGCACATGACATCCCTGTGTGTCCATGTGTTTGTGTGTGTGAGTGCTCATGCCCTGTTAGCAATTCTGTGAGTCACTCTCAGTTTTACTGTGAGACTAGTAGGGGCTCTGCTGTTGTCTATCTTGTGTTGTAACAGGATGATCCTCCTGCTCTGGGGAAGGGAGCAGCTTCCTCCCTCCCCTCCCCTTGAATAACCTTGCTGGGGGCTTCCAAAACCCTAAAGCCAGCTCTGACAAACAGACTCACTCAATAACTGACACACACACACATTCCTATGCACAGACCCGTTGGCTGAGAGGTCCGTGCAGTGATTGATCCACAGGCAGATGACCCGTGCACAGACAGCCATACAAACTAGACCCACGCAGCACAAACAGCCCGGCCCTCCGACAGACCCTATGCTCAGCCTAGACACACGGCCCTATGCTCAGACAGGCAGACCCATGTATAGACACATGCAGTGCGGACTGACACACGGCGCTGTGCTCAGATAGACAGACCCATGCGTATGCAGTGTTGTAGCTGTGTCGGTCCCAGGATATTAGAAAGACAAGGTGGGTGAGGGGTAATATCTTTTATTGGACCAACTGCGGTTGGTAAGAGAAACAAGTTTTCGAGCTTCCACAAACCTCTTCTGGGGCTGGGAAATATATGTCATGCACAACTCCCCTCCACACACACACACGCACACTACACACACAAATGTAGACATTGAAATCTCACACAGATACAAAACATGCACATCACACACATACAAAATATTCTTGGGAAATGTAGTCAGAGGCCAGGTCTACACTACGTAGCTACATCAATACAATTACATCGCTCAGGGGTGTGAACCCATACTCCTGTGTGATGTAGTTACACCGACCTAATGCATGGTGCAGACATAACTACCATCTCTCGGGGAGAGGGATTAAGTGTGCGGACGGGAGAAGCTCTCCCATGGTCATAGGAGCGTCTTCACTAAAGTACCACGGTGGTGCTGGTGCAGCGCTGTACATGAAGACAAGCCCAGAGTGTCACAGCTAAATAGGAAGTGGAGCGGATTGTTTAGCATAAGTAGTTAGGACATTTTTCAAGGGACCCTTCAAAATGAAGTGGACCGTTAACACCTCTCAGTCATAGGGAGGGCAGGGGGAAAGCTGGTGGTGTGGGGCAACTGGAGGGGTTAGAGATTGTTGCAATAAGCCATAAATCCAGTGTCTCTATTCAATCCATGATTTTTAGTGTCAAGCAAAGTTATAAATGTAAGCTTCCAGGCTCATCTTTTGGAGGTGCTGTGCAGGTTTCCTTTGAGGATGGGGACGGAGAGGTCAGAGATAGAGTGATTGTTTTGTGAACATTGTTCACCCACAGGTGATAGGGTGTTTTTGTATTTTATCATTTCTCTGTGTGAGTTTTATTCAAGAGTGTAGCGACTGTCTGGTTTGACCCAAATAGTTGTTATTGGGGCACTGTTATTGAGTGCACTGGATGAGGTACACCACATGTTGTGATAGGCATGTGTAGGACCCATGGATCTTGAAAGCGTTGTTGTGGGGGGATGTTGATGATTGTAACAATGGAGATGTGTCTACAGGTTTTGCATCTGTTGTTCTGACATGGTCCGGTGCCACTTTTAAGTTTTAAGCTATGCATCCGATGAAGTGAGCTGTGGCTCACGAAAGCTCATGCTCAAATAAACTGGTTAGTCTCTAAGGTGCCACAAGTACTCCTTTACTTTTAAGTTGGTGTGTTCTGGTCTACGGGGAGCTTGCTTATGATGATGAGCTTGGAGAGGCTAGAGGGTTGTTTGAAGGCCAGAAGAGGGGGTTCAGGAAAGATTTCTTTCAGGATGTGGTCTCCATCGAGTGTGGGCTGTAATTGTTTGATGATACCTAATATGGGCTTTGGTGTCCGTTGGCAGGTGACAACTAGGGGCTGGAAGGGGTTTTATTTCTATATTGAAGCAGGTTGTCTGGTGGCCTATTTCACGATGTGATCTACTTCTCTGGTGGAGTGTCCTTGTTTGGTGAAGGCAGTTTTTAGTGTGTTCATGTATCGATCCTGGACTTTCTTCTCAGAGCATATTCTATGGTATCTGAGAGCCTGGCTGTAGAGAACACATTTCTTGGTGTGTTTGGGGTGATTGCTGGATCTGTGAAGGTAGGTGTGGCAATCCGTGGGTTTCTTGTATATACGTAGTTGTCTGTAAGGTTTCTTTATTCAAGCCGATCATGCATAGACCCGTGCAGCACGGACAGATGCATAGTTCTGTGCTCAGATGGACTGACCCACACCTAGATACATGCGGTGCACAGACAGAGACACAGCCCTGTCTGTGCTCAGACACGCTGGTATAATGCAAGATATTACCTCCCCCAAGTTGCCTCTCTAACATGTAGTGCAGAGAGGCACCCGTGCTCCGACAGACGCAGGCATAGCCACATGCAGTGCGTGCAGACACACTGCCCTGTGCTTAGACAGGCAGACTCATGCACAGACACATGAAGGGCACATAGAGACATCTGTGCTCAGACAGACAGACCCATGCACAGGGCCAACAAGAAGACACACATCCCTGGGCTCAGACAGACTAATGCATATCCACATTCCGTGCAGACAGACAGACCACGGCATAGAGGGGCCATGCAGACAGACCCATGTGCATATCCACATTCAGTGCAGACAGACAGACCCGCGCCCAGACCCATGCTGGGCGGACAGACCCATGCATAGAGGGGCCGTGCAGACAGACCCATGTGCATATCCACATTCAGTGCAGACAGACAGACCTGTGCCCAGACCCGTGCATAGAGTGGCCGTGCAGACAGACCCGTGTGCATATCCACATTCAGTGCAGACAGACAGACCCGTGCCCAGACCCATGCATAGAGGGGCCGTGCAGACAGACCCGTGTGCATATCCACATTCAGTGCAGACAGACTCATGCATAGAGTGGCCGTGCAGACAGACCCATGTGCATCTCCACATTCAGTGCAGACACACAGACCTGTGCCCAGACCCGTGCATAGAGTGGCCGTGCAGACAGACCCGTGTGCATATCCACATTCAGTGCAGACAGACAGACCCGTGCCCAGACCCATGTATAGAGGGGCCGTGCAGACAGACCCGTGTGCATATCCACATTCAGTGCAGACAGACAGACCCGTGCTCAGACCCATGCATAGAGGGGCCATGCAGACAGACCCATGTGCATATCCACATTCAGTGCAGACACACAGACCCGTGCTCAGACCCATGCATAGAGGGGCCGTGCAGACAGACCCGTGTGCATCTCCACATTCAGTGCAGACAGACAGACCCATGTTCAGACCCATGCATAGAGGGGCCGTGCAGACAGACCCGTGTGCATATCCACATTCGGTGCAGACAGACAGACCCGCGCCCAGACCCATGCATAGAGGGGCCGTGCAGACAGACCAATGTGCATATCCACATTCAGTGCAGACAGACAGACCTGCGCCCAGACCCACGCTGGGCGGACAGACCCATGCATAGAGGGGCCGTGCAGACAGACTCGTGCATATCCACATTCAGTGCAGACAGACAGACCCGTGCTCAGACCTATGTGGGCGGACAGACCCATGCATAGAGGGGCCGTGCAGACAGACCCATGTGCATATCCACATTCAGTGCAGACAGACAGACCTGCGCCCAGACCCATGCATAGAGGGGCCGTGCAGACTGCCCCTTGTGCATATCCACATTCAGTGCAGACAGACAGACCCGTGCTCAGACCCATGCATAGAGGGGCCGTGCAGACAGACCCATGTGCATATCCACATTCAGTGCAGACAGACAGACCCGTGCTCAGACCTATGTGGGCGGACAGACCCATGCATAGAGGGGCCGTGCAGACAGACCCATGTGCATATCCACATTCAGTGCAGACAGACAGACCCGTGCTCAGACCTATGTGGGCGGACAGACCCATGCATAGAGGGGCCGTGCAGACAGACCCATGTGCATATCCACATTCAGTGCAGACAGACAGACCTGCGCCCAGACCCATGCATAGAGGGGCCGTGCAGACTGCCCCTTGTGCATATCCACATTCAGTGCAGACAGACAGACCCGTGCTCAGACCCATGCATAGAGGGGCCGTGCAGACTGCCCCTTGTGCATATCCACATTCAGTGCAGACAGACAGACCCGTGCTCAGACCCATGCATAGAGTGGCCGTGCAGACACACCCGTGTGCATATCCACATTCAGTGCAGACACACAGACCCGTGCTGAGACCCATGCATAGAGGGGCCGTGCCGACAGACCCGTGTGCATATCCACATTCAGTGCAGACACACAGACCCGTGCTCAGACCCATGCATAGAGGGGCCATGCAGACAGACCCATGTGCATATCCACATTCAGTGCAGACAGACAGACCCGTGCTCAGACCCATGCATAGAGGGTCCGTGCAGACTGCCCCTTGTGCATATCCACATTCAGTGCAGACAGACAGACCCATGCATAGAGGGGCCGTGCAGACAGACCCATGTGCATATCCACATTCAGTGCAGACACACAGACCCGTGCTCAGACCCATGCATAGAGGGGCCGTGCAGACTGCCCCTTGTGCATATCCACATTCAGTGCAGACAGACAGACCCGTGCTCAGACCCATGCATAGAGGGGCCGTGCAGACTGCCCCTTGTGCATATCCACATTCAGTGCAGACAGACAGACCCGTGCTCAGACCCATGCATAGAGTGGCCGTGCAGACACACCCGTGTGCATATCCACATTCAGTGCAGACACACAGACCCGTGCTGAGACCCATGCATAGAGGGGCCATGCAGACAGACCCATGTGCATATCCACATTCAGTGCAGACACACAGACCCGTGCTCAGACCCATGCATAGAGGGGCCGTGCAGACAGACCCGTGTTCATCTCCACATTCAGTGCAGACAGACAGACCCGTGTTCAGACCCATGCATAGAGGGGCCGTGCAGACAGACCCGTGTGCATATCCACATTCGGTGCAGACAGACAGACCCGCGCCCAGACCCATGCATAGAGGGGCCGTGCAGACAGACCAATGTGCATTTCCACATTCAGTGCAGACAGACAGACCTGCGCCCAGACCCACGCTGGGCGGACAGACCCATGCATAGAGGGGCCGTGCAGACAGACTCGTGCATATCCACATTCAGTGCAGACAGACAGACCCGTGCTCAGACCTATGTGGGCGGACAGACCCATGCATAGAGGGGCCGTGCAGACAGACCCATGTGCATATCCACATTCAGTGCAGACAGACAGACCTGCGCCCAGACCCATGCATAGAGGGGCCGTGCAGACTGCCCCTTGTGCATATCCACATTCAGTGCAGACAGACAGACCCGTGCTCAGACCCATGCATAGAGGGGCCCTGCAGACAGACCCGTGTGCATATCCACATTCGGTGCAGACAGACAGACCCGTGCCCAGACCCATGCATAGAGGGGCCGTGCAGACAGACCCGTGTGCATATCCACATTCAGTGCGGACACACAGACCCGCGCCCAGACCCAAGCTGGGAGGACAGGCCCCCAGCTCGCCCAGACAGAGGCGCGCGCCCCGCCCCCCGCGGAGCACACACCCTCCCGCCCTGGCCAATGGGAGCCGGGCGGCGGGGGCGCGTCACTCCCGGGCCGGGGGAATCTCTTGAATGAGCCACATTGTTGCAGCGGAAAGTGACTAACGTGCCGGCTGCTGCCCGCTCGCTCGCTCCTGCGCCGCCGGGGCCGGGCTGATCGAGACCGGCGTCGGCTCCCGCCCGCCGCGGAAGATGATCGCGTCCCACCTGCTCGCCTACTTCTTCACCGAGCTCAGCCATGACCAAGGGCAGAAGGTGGGCGCAGCCCCCCCCCCATCGATACTTGAGTGCTCGATACCTCGTGTGTGTGCGTGTGCAAGGGTGTGTGCGTGTGCAAGGGTGTGCAAGGGTGTGTGTGTGTGTAAGTAAGGGGGTGAGTGAGGCTCGGAGCGGGACCCGGGGCTGGAGGAGGGATCGAGGCGGGCTTTGCAGGCTATAACCGATGCCCCCATCCCCGGGCGGACTGGGCGCGGAGGCCGTTCCCGAGCCGGCTCGCTCTGCGGTGGGTATCGATCCCGAGCCGGGGGTGAGCGAAACGTGGGGCATGTGCCTGTCCGGTCGGGGAGAACTCACCGGTCCGGGGACTGGAGCGGGCGATACCTGGCTCCGGGTGGGGGGGGAGGGTGTTTCCGTCCCCCGTCCCCCCCCCGGATTCCCTTGTGGGGGAGCTGCAGCGCCTCCCCGCTACCCCCCCATCCCCTTGTGGGGGAGCTGCAGCGCTCCCCCCCCCCCCAGGTCAGGTTGAATTGCTGACCCGTGTTCGGCTGTGCGTCCCTCTCGATTTATTTTTTGGCTGGGGTGAATAGTGGGAGTGTGAAGTGGGCTTCTCCCCCCCCCCCCGCCCCCGGCAGTACCGGGGGGCTGGGAGCCCGGGCGGCGGGTGGACGGGGCAGCTCAGGGTCCCTCCTAGGAGGTCCCATTCTGGGAAACTCCGAGCATACCTCACGTCCTGTGTCTCGCTTTGCAAACCCGGCAAGTGGGGGGGAGGGCTGGGGAGGGGGGTGCCCTAACCCCCTGGGCCGCAGCTGCAGGGGGGGCCGGTCTTCCCACTGCCTTGCTTTTATCGTGAGAATAGGGGGGGGGTCCCCGGCCCCAGGGGGTCTTGCCTTGACTTCATGTCTCCACTCCACCCCCCCTGGGCCGTGGGGAGAAGTGGCTCTGGTTTGGGGGGTTCTGCCCACCGGGCTAGGGGTGGGTGGAAGGATGTGACCTGATCCTGGAAGGGGCCGATTCTGCAGGCGTTTTCCCCTCCCCGGGGGTTTAGTTCCAACACACGGATGTGCTTGGAAAGGAAGCGGCTGCAAAGTGTCTGTGGGGAGGGAAGTCTGTTCTGGCTCCCCTTGTCTTGCCTGGCCCAGCAGGATGGATGGGGGCGCCCCTGGGATTAATTTCCTGGCAGTTTGGGAATGCAGATCCCACTCCTGCTGTTGGGTTTTACAGGACCCATGTCCCTGTCCGCCAGACCCTTTCAGTGCCTGCTAAATCTCCCCCCCTCCCAGCCCTGGGGTAGGTGGGGCGGCTGGGAAATCAGGGGGGCGCTTTCCCGTCAGCCAACAAAACTGTTCCTTTTAAAGCATCCCAAAGTTCCTCGCTCCGTGGATTTGAGATTTTGCTTTGGCCCATTATAGAAAATAACCTTCCTGTAGCTTGTTCCAGCCAGGGCTCTTACCCCCAGTCACAGAAGGTTGTAAGTATTGTCCCCCAGTTTATAGCTGGGGGCTAGGGGAGGTGAGGGACAGGTTATAACTTACCCAAGGTCCCATAGGAAGGCCAAGGCAGAGCTCAGGTGAACCCAGATTTCCTGATCCCCAGGCCTAGCTTGAGCCACATGGTTAGAGCGCCCCCCTCACCCCCCCAGGGCGCCAGTGGTGAAATATAAATCCTTGTTTGGGTTCCAATATTGTTCTCTCCCCTTGGCCTGCTCCATGGTGGGCGGGGACCTTGCGATTTAAAGTTTTGCTTTAGGGTTAGGCTCCCTGTCTATAAGAGTGAGGGTTATTTTAGGACGTGTCGGAGTGGGATGCTTAGATTTATGTGAAAACCTTCCCTGGAGGGTTCCTCCCTGCAAGCCCAAACAGGGTTTTTCAGTGATGCCATGTGTCAAAACCCTGCAGTTCAATGCTTTTCCTTTCCCCCTCGTCTTGTGGGGTAGGGGAGTTTAACTGGGGACACACTGAGCGTCAGCATTAGCAGGATGGTGACACAGTGTGGATATATGCTGAATGTCCGGTTTGGGTAACAGAGCAGGGTTGAGGAGATAGTCTAGGTCACTCAGGATTTGCAAACCAAATAAATGGCTTTTTGATGAAGTTGAGAGGGGGAGGCAGTGAATTATGTTGTGACTGGGAGCTTTGAACCCAATTTTAGTCCCCACCAAACCTGTGTTACATCATGAATGTGTTTTTTGATACCAGTTAGAAAACAAAAAAATTAACTCTGCCTCCTGCTTTGTCTGGAAAGTGAACGGCAAATATATCAACGGTGCTTTTAAAAAAAAAAAAGAAAAATTAATACAAAAAACCTATGCATAACTTGAGCAAACCACGGTCTCAGTCCTTGGATTGAAAATGCAAATCAACAAATTGTGTGATCTCACTCTATTATTGTATAGTTACAATTTTCACAAGTAATTATGTATTCAGAATGTGGACATACTGAAATGTACTAGTGTTCGTTTAGCTTATTTGAGTAAGCGAAATGCATTTGTCCTGCTTTGAACAGAACCAGCTGTTGGTCTCTGAAAATGAACAGTTAGGTGAATCCTCCCCCCACTTTTTTTTTTTTGGCCGGGGGTGGGGGGGGAAAGAAGCACTCTGGTGGTGAAACTTTATCTGAAAATGGATTCTGAATTCTCCAGCTAGTTTGGTGAATGTCCTTAAATTAGATCTTAGAGACGGACCAGCTTTTTGTTACATATATGGACACCCAGTAAAGCTCAATTCTAAGTGCTACGGTCATACGCTGCTGTACACACATGCACACAGATGCTGTAGCTCATCTGAAGCTGCTGATCAGGATTTCGAAATTCCAATTAATGCTTCCTTTTTAGCGGGGGGAAAAAAAAATCACTTCCTCATTTTAGTACCATATGTTCCCTTTGTAGCAAGAGTGACACAGATAAGAACCCGCTCGCCAGGGAGACCAGATGTAAAACCAAGAAATGCTACCATGTCTGTGATGTCCCTGGTGGTGGTTGCATTAAATTGGAAGTAAAAATACCGAGCAAAAATCAAGTTGATATGTAAAGAAATATAGTTTAGGCTTCCGTCTTGTTCCATTGCATTTAGATATAATGGGGCTTGTGTAACAGTGGAATCAGCTCCTATGATATATGTAATGTAACAAGACACAGGAGGTAGGCAAATAGTGTTGGTGCCTTAGCTCTGGGTTTTCTTGCTGTTCTCAGTTTGCTATGCCCTTATCAGTAACTTAGCATAAAGTTCTTTCTTAAGGAATTTCACTTGGTTCCAAACCAGGAACGTGGTGTGCAAAGCATGGTCTGTCCCTCTGTTTCAGTAACTACTCTTGCTAGGGAGAGCAAACAAAGGTTATTGTTCGGATGTGGGAAAAAGTTGCAAGCAATAATTGGCCCTGTTAGTCTCTAAGGTGCCCCAAGTCCTTTTCACTCGACAGAAGGTTCAGCTACACTGGCTGCATTTATGTATGATGAAATAGGTTAACAGATACTTTCCCCGAATAACTGCTTCCAGACTTCGGATTTCTTTCAGAATTGTTTATTAAATAAGCTTCTGTAAGCCCTCTTATTTAAAAAAAAAAACCAAAATCTTTAGCTAATGGCCATGCTACTTTGAACGCCGAGTGTGCTGTTTCTTTGTCAAGACAGTGGATTGTGTTTGGCTGTCTCTTGCGATGTGGCTGCCATGGGCCTGCCATTGTTACTTGGGGGCCTCTGGACACCATAAAATCAAACAATAATAACGCATAGGTGCTCTAGCTTTTTCAGTGTGGACTGCATCACGTCTCCCCTTTGCAGTTGCATGCACGGGAAAGTAATATTCGGAAAGTAGTGAATGTATCTCTTCGCTGTTTCTAATGCACCTTAGCAGTTGGAAACAAGGAGATCCAGGTAGGCAGCCCACCCTCTGCAAACCACAGTTGGAGAACCACCAATAACCTTGGCTGACTGATTTAGTGAAATGACACTTCATTAACTTGCATCTTCATGGAACTGACCGGGGAAGAACAGAGTATTTACATATTAAAAAAAAAAAAATCAAAAAAAATCTGAGCAGGTTATGGATCCTGTTGCTCCAACCACGGCTGATGGAAACCGTTCCTGATCACAATCCTGTTCAAGGGGTCATGTTGTCTCTTGATTAGAGCTTGAGTCCCTGAGCTTGCACTCCTGGATTCTGTTCCCCACTTACTGAGTTGCCAGGACGTAGCATAAGTAGGGCCCTACCAAATTCACGGGCATAAAAAATGCATCACGGACCGTGAAATCTGGTCTCGTGCTTTTACCCTATACTATACAGATTTCATGGGGGAGACCAGTGTTTCTCAAATTGGGGGTCCTGATCCAAAAAGGAGTTGCAGGGGGGTTGCAAGGTTATTTTTTTGCAAGGGGGGGTCACGGTATTGCCACCCTTACTTCTGTGCCGCCTTCAGAGCTGGGTGGTCAGAAAGCAGTAGCTGTTGGCCAGGCGCCCGGCTCTAAACACAGCGCCCCTCCAGCAGCAGAGCAGAAGTAAGGTTGGCAATACCATGCCATCCTTACTTCTGCCCTGCTGCCTGCAGAGCTGGACCCTCAGCCAGCAGCCGCCACTCTCCGGCCACCCAGCTCTGCAGGCAGCAGTGCAGAAGTAAGGGTGGCAGGGTACGGGATTGCCACGCTTACTTCTGCGCTGCTGCTGGTGAGGTGTTGCCTTCAGAGCTGGGCTCCTGGCCAGCAGCCGCCGCTCTCCAGCTGCCCAGCTCTGAAAGCAGGACTGCTGGCAGGAGTAGTGCAGAAAGAAGGGCAGAAGTACTGCAGCCCCCCCTACAATAAGCTTGCAACCCCCCCACAACTCCTTTTTGGGTCAGGATCCCGACAATTACAACCCTGTGAAATCTAAATAGCTGAAATCATGAAATTTACGATTTTTTTTTAAATCCCATGAAATTGACAAAATGGACTGTGAATTTGGCAGGGTCCTAGTCATACCTCACTTAACCTTCAGTTTGCCCAGTTGTAGACTGGGTCGAAGTAACACTTGTCAAACCTCAAAGGGATTGTGTAAACTTAATGAATGTTTGCAGAGCACTTTGAAATCCACAGATGAAAGGTGCTTTAAAAACACTAAGACTATTAATATTTGAATGTGGCACATTCACTGGGTCGGTGCTGTGTGTCTCATACATTAATGTTGATTGAACCATTATGTTTTAACTGCTGTCATTTGTGGCAGAAATAATGCTAGGAAAAGTACTAACTGCATGTGGACACTTGTGATTCAGAGCTGAAAAATTGGGCTGGTCTGTTTTTCTTTTCCTTCTAGCTAAAGGTACTAATTAGGGATAATAGCTAAGTTTAAGTTATTTAATTTTACTTTCATAATGAGGCCGCCCTTTCAGTACAGTGTCTCTGTCTGTCTCTTCAAGTCAAGTCGGCTATGTGGAAGTCATCAACCTTCCATCTTCTGCAGAGTTGTAAAACTTCCACTTTCCTTTGGATACCAGTCCACCTGACCATTTTCTGACGTGACTGGCTCTTTCTTTCGCTTGCTTAGAGGAAGGATTTAAGTGTCTTCTTCCCCTTGTCACTTGGAGTCATTCTTAAATCTCAGTGTCATTGTCTTTCTTTTAAACTGTGACTGTCGTTATGCTGGGGAAGGATGGTGGGTGGATGGTTCCCTGGACACTGGCAACTTCCAGCCACTGAACGAGTCCAGCAGTGTCTGTGGCAGACAAGCTTTCTCAAAATACCCAGCCAATCACCTTCACTTTTGCCCTGCAGGCAGCTCTTCTAAGGGCCTCTCTGCTCAGCATCCCATTGTGGTGGTTTCTGCATTGTGGATACCTGCCATTGAGGGACTGGATAAAGTCCCACCACCACACTCCGGTGGAGGGGCCTGGGGGCACAATGAGCCAGCTGGACAATAGTATTGTGTCAAGGTGGAGGGACTCTGGTGGGGTCCTCCTGCTGTCCATTTTGTTTTCTGGCTGGATAAGATGTAAACCTTCAGGGCTGTCGATTTAGCACTTGGTTCATTTTCTGTCTTGTTATATAGCATGGCCTACTGGATAAAGCACTGGGCTAGGGCTCAGAATACCTGGGTTCTATTCCCAGCTCTGCTACCTGCTGGGTGACCTTGGGCAAGTCACTTCCCCTCCCCGAACCTCAGTTTCCTCATCTGTAAAATGGGCACAATGATATTGCCCTCCTTTGCAAAGCGCGTTGAGATCTACTGATGAAGAGCGTTAGGTATAGTTATTACTTTATTAATACACACTTATATTATCTTAGCACCTAATAGCTCCAATCAGATCAGGGCTAGGTGCTGCACAAACACGTAATAAAAGACATTCCCTGGCTTTAAGAGTTCGCAATATAAAGTTAATGGGGGCGGGGGGGTGGAAATGAGGTAACAAAACCCAGAGGCTGTTTTATCACAGTTCATCTCTGTCTGGCCTCTCTTGTCCTGTGGCAACAGCAGTAGCTGATAGCAGCTGAATGGAAGCTTGGCTGGAATACACAGTAGCTTTTGGTTTCTGTGCTTCGAGCCACAAGCGTCAAATGCTCCCTGCGCTGGGGTGGGGGTTTTCCTGGGGGCTGCACTTAGGCTGCTGCGAACAGCAGCTGGTTTCTCGTAAAACGCTCGGTGAGGGCAAGACTGAGTATGTCGGTCCTTGATGATGCACTGTAGCATGACTTCTCTTAGTAATTGGTTCCTTACTCCCCACCCCTCGAGGCGTCCCGTTCGCATGCTTTGTCCTGTAAAATGAGACTCCTGAGGGAGGGGGGTGGGGAGGAAACTGGCTGTACAGGAAATTGTCTGACTCAGGCTGTAGTGTGCTGCAATAGGATCCGGGAGGAGTGTCAGGCTTTGCTGCTCTCGTAAAGTCACAATGGGGTTTATTTCTGCAAAGTGACGAGTTCTTCCAGGGCAGTCGGTTGGGGGTGAGGGCCGGCAGCATCTTCCTGCAAAACGCTGAGCAATTCCTGGATCAGTGTCAATACTAGCAATCCGTACCCAAAACACAGTCACGCAGCATATCGTGACTTGTAATTTAGTAGCTGGCAGAATTTCTTCCTTCTGTCCCTAAGATTTTAAGCTCTGTGTGTGTGTGTGTGTGTGTGTGTGTGGGTTGTGTTAGGCCACCCCTTGATGCTCACCCGTGTGATCACATTTGCCGACCTAAATTTACCAGTATGTTTGGAGATGGTCTTAGCTGTGGCAATAGGCCAAAGCTGGGAAATGGTTTCTGTTTCCTGCACTTCTGCTGCTTCAGAATGTGACCTAGGGCAAGTCGCTCTCACCTCATCGTGCCTCAGTTTCCCCCTCTGTAAAATGGGGATAAAAACACCAATTTTGCAAAGCACTTTGAAATCCACTGATGATACAAAGTGCTAGATGGGTGTTTATTTGCTTCCTGTCCTAAACTGGGAGCAGTGTCACTCTGTGCTGTTAAACGCTTGCTGCATTCCCCACCAAAGTGACTGCATTTTAGTGGCGGGTCCGGTGATCTATCTGCCAGCCTCTTAGGGATGTTTTGAGAATTGCTTAATGTTTGTACAGTGTCTTTCATCAGAGGACCTCAAAGTATTATTTTGTGCTTCAGAATTTGAGAAACTTTCATTTTTTAATTACATTTTTACTAATCCGTAGGTGGGATGGGGAGTAAAAATGAAAACCTACTGGGGCCACCATCCTGTGGGACTTGGGAAGAAGTTCCTGATACCAAGCAGAACTTCTATGCAGAGATCAGGCCTAAACTAAACCCCTGAACTTCAAGGGTATTTCACATCCTGATTTGTGGCTGGCTATTGTAAATGGCTTGTCAGTGGAGCAGGTCAAACCAAAATCCCAGATTTGAACTGATCACCATGGGGCTGTTAAATCCGGATCCAAACTTTGCAGCTTAAACACAAGCTCTTTCTAACACACACCGAACTTTCAGTCCACCACCACAAAAAAAAAAGGCCTTTAATGTTTTTTAACATTAAATTCTCTCAGTGCTTCTAAAATGCACAAGCAGATCTAAGAACTAGAGAGAGAAAACACTGTAGAGCCGGACACATTTATTCTGAATTTAATTCTTGCCATGTCTGTGGAGCTGAACAAATCAGCCAAAAAATGAAGTGATGATTCATAGAAAAAGGCAAATGGCATTGCTCTCCTTCAGAGGGCCAGCACGCAAAAATAATTTAAGACAAGCATGTGCCCGGGTTCTTTTGCATTAAAATAAACAGCTCTGTAGTACTTCCCATGCTGCATTATCTTTGTTATGCAGGAAGTGTTTGTACTTAACAGGAAGCTACTATCATGCTATGATTTACAAAACATTCAGATGTAGTCAGATAAGTGTTGCCACTCGATTGGGGAAACAAAAGCAAGACAAAAGATCCACATAACTGGAGTACTGCTTTAATCCATACAATGTCACCCTTAATCTTTAACCATTAGGTTGATTCTTCATTCCTTTTGCTCCTAGTACTGTTACTAACTCCATGGGAGTTGCTGATTCTTCAAGCACTTGTGTGCTTTTACCCCTGAGTGATTTTACTCCTACAAGTGGCTGCATTGAGGGGACCAATCTTGCAAGCACTCGAGCATGGGGTTTAACTCTTTCCACATGAAAACATTGAACTGAATTTGAACAAAACTCCTCACACGCTTAAATGTTTGTAGCATCAGGTCCTTAAGGTGTACACTTTATATTGTGAGCTCTTAAAGCCAGGGAATGTCTTTTATTACGTGTTTAGAGAAAAGGAGGACTTGTGGCACCTTAGAGACTAACCAATTTATTTGAGCATAAGCTTTCGTGAGCTACAGCTCACGTCATCGGATGCATATACAGTATGCATCCGATGACGTGAGCTGTAGCTCACGAAAGCTTATGCTCAAATAAATTGGTTAGTCTCTAAGGTGCCACAAGTCCTCCTTTTCTTTTTGCGAATAGAGACTAACACGGCTGTTACTCTGAAACCTGTTATTACATGTTTGTACAGCACCTAGCCCTGATCTGATCGGAGCTATTAGGTGCTAAGATAATATAAGTGTGTATTAATAAAGTAATAACTATACCTAACGCTCTTCATCAGTAGATCTCAATGTGCTTTACAAAGGAGGGCAATATCATTATGCCCATTTTACAGATGAGGAAACTGAGGTTCAGGGAGGGGAAGTGACTTGCCCAAGGTCACCCAGCAGGTAGCAGAGCTGGGAATAGAACCCAGGTATTCTGAGCCCTAGCCCAGTGCTCTATCCAGTAGGCCATGCTACATAACAAGACAGAAAATGAACCAAGTGCTAAATTGACAGCCCTGAAGGTTTACATCTTATCCAGCCAGAAAACAAAATGGACATAAATACAGAATCAAGCCCCTTGCTAACCTCATGTGCTCAAGAGGAGGGAGACAAGTTTGCAGGAAAAGGAGAAACCTCACAACTTGACCATTGAGGAAGGTACATCTGTCCTGTCCTTTGCTGCTGCACAAATTGTTCCCAAGTGCCCACCCAAAATTAGCTGAGACTTGTTCTTCAGCCATGAGCACCCTTGTTTTGTGTCAATCATTCTTCACTTCCTACCCTCAAAAAGTCCAACCATTATCTAAAGGTGAAATAAGTATGTATTTAAAATATTCATTTCCCTTTTCTCTATAATTTGATGGAGGCTTCAGTCATAACATATTGGCAATAACAGTAGACTTTGCACAGGGTTTCTGTAACCAGTCCCCATGTTACAGGAATGCAGCTGTGTGCACACAGAGATGGGCCCGAGCTGCAGAATTTGGATGTGGATCTGAATTTAAAGTTTGGGGCTGCTTTCGCTCTGGGGTTGTGGTTTCAGGGCCATCTCCACTTTATTTCTCCCAAAGCTACGCTGCCAACAGAGATCATGCGGGATGGTAAAAGATGTGTAATTTCAGTTTCTTCCCTTCTTTGGTTTAATTCCACAAATAGGGATTGCAGTTATTCATAATCACTGCTTAGGTCTCTTACAATTTCTGTCAGCTGAGCATCTCAAAAACGCTTCTCTAATATGAACTACATAAGCCTCTTAACACACCTGTGAAGTAAGGGCTATGTAGGGATCCTGTCACCCCCGGGTGAAATGCAGCGACCTCTGGGGTGAAACACGGCAGCTGTTCAGTTTAGGAAAAGAAGCGGACTACCCCATAGTCAGTTTTTCAAGGACTTAGTTTTTAGACTTTGATTTTCTGCTTTATACAGAATATGCTTGGAGGTATTTTTAAATAGCTGGTAGCTATTTTAAATTGCCCCCTACTCATTACACCTGCTTTAGTCTATATCTCTAATTGTGATTCAGGGTTTGCTTTTACAGTGTCTGGACAATTGCTAATAGGAGAATAAGGAACAGGAAATGAATCTTTTAGGTGTCTTTCCGTAGCTCATTCCAGATTGTTCGTGTCTCATTCTGCTGGAATCTTAACAATTCTTGAGGTTTGAACTAAACTTCTGCCCAAGTGTAACGTTTTTCTCTGCTGTGTGTGCTATAAATATGTATAACACATGCCATCTTAAACTCAGTACTACAACTTTGTGCCACCTACCTGGTTTTGATTTCCTCAGGGAAACACCATTAACTTGTGAAACTTTTTTCCATCCCAAAGAAATTTCCTTTTCCAGATTGCACTCGAGTAACTTATTGATTTGAGATTGACAATGATCTTAAAAAGGTAGAACAACCAACGAGGATGTTCCTCCCCAAAGGCATTCATCTGTCACAGTCACAAACTAATTCTCCCATCTTGCCAGATCGTACCTGTATAATTAGATGTAAATTTACTTACATTAAATACAGATGGCTAATTGGAACAACATAGCATTGTGGGGTTATATATTTAATTGCCAAATAATTTCATTCCTGGTCATTCCTAAATAACATAGTCAATTTCCAAATAGTTTTGCGTTTCAGCATCCCGTATGCCGTCCGAATAGCCACAAATGCTGCTTCGTTATAACTTACTTGGAGTCCAGAGTCATCACTTTGGCCCTGATTCAATAAAACACTTGTTTATAACTCTGAGCTCCATGAGAATGGTCAGTCTTGG